>NC_051065.1:35555843-36155843 GCF_004664715.2 Peromyscus leucopus
AAGTTCCTAATAAAACTCATAATAGTAAAAAGTTCCATTGAAACCTGATTTGTGAATTTATCTCTTTTTAGAGTCTGGTGTCAGGGTAGTCTTTATTCAGCTAGGAGTCTAGGACCATTAGGTAATTGAAGATAACTAAGAAAGCTTCTGAAGCCTTGGGAAAGAAGCTGGCTGGTATGCTTGTTGCTGTTAAAACTACAGTCAGTCAATATCTCCAGAGATCTAAGAATAAATTACAGCTGAAAGTAAAATTGGAATGTTCTATGTACCAATTAAAGGGATGGAAGCCTCCCCATTTCCTAAGATCTTAGGGTCAAGGGGTCTTCACAGTTTTGATAAGTCACATGATAGTCTTCAGTTGTCTTATAGGACAACATTTCATCGTCAGCTGTCACACAGAGCAGCATTTTTGGCTGCCAGAGCCAGATCTGAGATATTTTTCTGTAAAGGAGCAACTTGGGGGACTGACCTTACTTTGACCAGGCAAAATAATGCAATCAACCCCAAAAGTGTCCACAGTTTGGGCAGAGCCCTGGCAGCAGGCAAGACATGGGGCAGTTTAGCTGACTGGTTAGCTTTACCACAATCCAAGTGGAATCTTAGTGTCCTATATACATTCTTTGGATACCTTAAGGGTTTCCACTTGTGGTTGGGAAGTTCTATCTATTTCAAAAATTTAAATGCCATCTTCAGAAGGTCTTTGAGAAGTCTGAGAACCATCTGTCTACTACATAGAAACACAAGGAGGCTAAATAAAGCTTGTCACTAATGAACAGTTTATAAGGTAGTAGTTTGTCTAAGGTTAGGATTCTAGAGCTTTATTCTTGTTAAGTATTAGCCTTAACATTTGAGTTGAAGATTTAATTCAATTACAGTTTTTGTATGACTTAGTTTGTAATCTATACCCCCACTCTATCTCCCAAACCCACCCATCCCTGAGACCCCAGCAGCTCCCTGAGACATAAACACCACTAATGCAGATTGGACCAAGTAGCTAAAGTGAACAAAGACAAAGGAAAAGACAAATATTACCATGAACCCTAGTAGACCATATAAATTCATAAACCTAGATTATCAAATATGTCTTATTTATCAAACATGTTGTTACTTACCTAAAATTTTTAGAGGTCTAATGTTAAACAGTTAACAACAATATAAGTAGACAGACTCTGCCAACTCCGATTGGACCAAGAGATGAGTGACTTTTCCCAGCCAATAACCCCAGTCTCTAGGCCCTAGGCCCTGGGACAAAACCTGTGCCCCCAACTCCCATCCATTGCAACCCCAGTTGCAGGCCAGTAGGCAGGACTCCTGTGGACAGATCTGCCCACTACCACCACCTCCAATGGACCCTGTAATCTACAATCCCACTCCATCCCCCAAACCACCCGTCTCCAAGACCCCAGCAACTCCCTCAGACATAAACTAATGCTGATTGGACCAAGGGTGGCTCCCTGAGACACAGACATCACTTGAACTTATTGTAGAAAGAGATAGGTAGATTCCAGTGCAAGAATATATTCAGGGCTGAAGAGATGGCTCAGAGGTTAAGAGCACTGCTTGTTCTTCCAAAGGCACTGAGTTCAATTCCCAGCAACCACATGGTGGCTCACAACCATCTGTAATGAGATCTGGTGCCCTCTTCTGGCTTGCAGGGATATGTGCAGACAGAACACTGTATACATAATAAATAAATAAATCTTAAAAAAAAGAATATATTCAACAGCATAAAGAGCAATATGGCACCACCAGAACCTAGCCCTTCTACAACAGCAAGACCTGAACCTCTCAATGTAGAAGACATAGAAGAAAACAAGCTTAACATTAACTTTATAAAGATGTAGAGGTCTTTAAAGAGGAAATGAAAAATTCCCTTAAAGAAATCAAGGAAAAGACAAAGAAAAATTTGGAAGAGATCAATAAATCTCTTAAAGAAAGCCAATAAAACCAAGAAAAAGCAATCAAACAGGTGAAGGAAACAGTTCAAGACTTGAAAATTGAAATAGAGGCAATAAAGAATGCTGGAAATGTAAAATCTGACTAAATGAACAGGAACTACAGATGCAAGCATAACCAACAGAATGTAAGAGATGGAAGAGAGAATCTCTGGAATTGAAAATACAATAGAGAAAATAGATTTGTCAGTCAAAGAAAGCACTAAAACCAACAAAGTCATAACACAATATGTCCAGGAAATCTGGGACACCATGAGAAGACCAAACCTAAGAATGATAGGGATAGAAGAAGAAGAATATCAGCTCAAAGGTACAAAAAATGTATTCAACAAAATCATAGAAGAAAACTTTCCTAACCCAAAGAAGGAAATGCCTATGAAGATACAAGAAGCTTAGAGAATACCAAATAGACTGGACCCCCAAAAAAGTTCCCTTGCCATATAATAATCAATCTACTAAACATACAGAATAAAGAAAGAATATTTAGAGCTGCAAAGGAAAAAGGCCAAGTAGCATATAAAGGCAGACCCATCAGAATAATATCTGACTTCTCAGTGAGAAAGCCAGTAGGTCCTGGACATTATGCAGACACTAAGAGACCACGGATGCCAGCACAGACTACTATACTCAGCAAAACTTTCAATCACCATAGACGGACTAACAAGATATTCTATCACAAAACCAGATTTAAACAATACCTATCCACAAATCTAGCACTACAAAAGCATTAGAAAGAAAAATCCAATCTAAGGAAGTTAGATACACCCATGAAAACACAGGCAATAGATAATCCCACACCAACAAATACCAAAGAAGGGAAACATGCACACACCATGAAAAATAACAGGAATAAACAATCACTGGTCATTAATATCCCTCAACATGAATGCACTCAATTTATCTACAAAAAGACACAGACTAACAGAATGATATGAAAACAGGATCTATTCTTCTGCTGCATACAAGAAACATCTTAATTTCAGAGAAAGACATTACCTCAGAGAAAGGATTGGGAATAGACTTTCCATTCAAACAGACTTAAGAAGCAAGCTGGTGTAGCTATCCTAATATCTAACAAAATAGACTTCAAACTAAAATTAATCAAAAGAGATTGAGAAAGACATTACATATTCATCACAGAAAAAAATCCATCAAGATAATGTCTCAATTCTGAACATTTATGCCCCAAATACAAGGGCATCCACACATGTAAAAGAAACATTATTAAAGCTTAAATTGCACATCAGACTTCACAAACTTCACACACCAATAGTGGGATCCTGATCCCCCTGCCTGGGTGCCTCCCAAACAGTTTGAGCCAAACAATCGTCTTCTGTATGCAGAGCGCCTAGTCTAGTCCCATGGAGGCTCCACAGCCAACAGTCCACAGTTCATGGGCTTCCACTAGTGTGGCCAGTCTTCTCTGCACATCCGCCCATAATGATCTCGACATCCCTTGCCTTCAGTATCTCTCCTTTCTCTCATCAGTTGGATTCCCGGAGCTCAGCCTGGTGCCTGGCCGTAGATCTCTGTATCTGCCTCCATCTCACAGCATAATCTTAAGATAGATTTTTTTTTTTTGATAGCAGAGTGCAAAGACATCATAGAGGTAAAAGATTTAAGAGTGGAAAGTCATAAAACCTTAGAGATAAAAACTTAAGATCATTTGCTTGGCAGAAGTTATTACAATCTGAGAGAACTTGGAAATCAAGTGCACCTACTTTTGGCCATTGATCTGTACTGAGGCCAAGCTGTAGTAATAAAATCGGAGTCCATGGAGGAAGAGAGTTGCAAAGTGGAACATCTTTCAGGGGAGGGGTGTTCCTCTAAGCTCTGAGGGAGATGAGATAGAAGTAAGCTGCTTGACTGCAGGGTGGAGCTGAGCAGGAGAGTGCTGGAGAAAGGGAGTCAGGAAGGGTCTTTTTGAGAGACCCAGATGGGTGTAGAAAGTTGTCCATGTGCTGGGTGGCCCAGAAGAGCTTAGAAGCAGACTGTAGGAGCCAGAGAAATTGTTACACAGTTTCCCAAGTGGGAGGAGACAAGGAAAAGAGTTCCAGGCTGCCACAGGGGGAACTGTATCTCCCCAGAGAGGCCCAGAGTGGTACTGCAGGGGGAGATAGCAGGAGGAAAGGTGGATGTTTGTGTGAGTTGTGGAGGCCAGAAGCATAGCAGGCTGCAGCACGTGGAGGGCATAACAGGGAGATGCAGCAGGCCAGAGAGAAACGTGAAAGCAGGTAGAGGGGACCACATTCTGTGAGTGGCAGAAGCCAGCATAAACGGATGATCCATACATACCTTAGGAGAGTCAGATCAGCACCTTGGTTTGAAATGGCCAGTTCCCCAGAAGGGAGCTTATTTATGCCATTCCTGGGTTTTGGCACCAAATAAATTTTAAAAAATAATAAATAGGAAAAGAAAAGAGCATGACTGCTCTTGGGTATGGTGGAGGGGACAGTTTGTTGTAGATATGTGGGGAGCATAGCCAAAGCACATACAGGGACATCTGGGAGAGTCCAGAGTGGACATGACCAGACTGAGCTGTGCCTGGGGGGAGAGGGGGAGGGGAAGGGAAAGAGGAACCAGGTGCGGCAGCCAGGAGGCCGAAAGAGTTGGATGATATAGGGAAGAGCAGTCCAGCCCCTGGGCTGCAGAAGTTTAGGACAGGGGTCGGGGTATGCCAGCCAGGAGGCCCTGTGACAGGTAGGGACTGGGGAGTGGAAGAGAACCTGGAGGCCAGCATCCACTTTGATATCAATTAAAAATGCACGTCAGCCATTTGTTCCAGGTTTGAAATCTAAGGTCATGCAAGTAGAATGCTAGATGAAATGCACTGTTTGTGGTGTGAACAGACCCAGGGTGCCTCCCAAGGAGACATCTTTCTTGCGATTCAGGTATTTTCGTTTCCCACAGGCATGAACTAAGTGTGCTGACAGAAGAGCAGCAAAGACGTGAAATGTGAGTGACCCGGCACATAATAGTGCAGTGCTGGTCTGGTAGAACTGCTGATCCACTCCTTCCTTTACTGGCTTTGAAGAAGCTGCCACATTGTAGTTTGTCTATGCTGGAGACCTGGGAGAAAAAAAATTCACGACCAGAGGCTGGGATGAAACTTAGGTTGACAGAAGGAAAAGATATGCAGATATGTCTTAAGTAGCAAAGTGGCAAGAGCCAATTTCCCCCCAGAAATCAGTCTTTCACAGATAATGATGATACTGGAGCCCTGATAGATAGATATCTTGATTGTAACTCTGTGAGACCCTCAGACGAGTATCTAATCCAGTCATGCCTAGGTTCCTGATACTGAAGTGGTGTGAGAGCATGTGTTGTCTTAAGCTGTGAAATTATATCACTGCATTACTTCTATATGACGAATACAGAGTACCATTTGTTCCTGAATTTAATGAAATGCTCCAGGGTTCCTCTGTTAAGAATGATGCCTGTAGAGCTGGGGAGATAAATCAGTGATTAAGCGTACTGACTGCTCTTCCAGAGGACCAAGGGTTTGATTCCCTTCATCTCTGTGGTGACCCTCACAACCATTTGTAATTCCAGTTCTAGATCTGATACCTTCTTCTAGCTTCCACCAGCAGCAGTGGTGCACATTCATTCAAAACACCCTACACATAAAATAAATTTGTTAAAACAAAAGAAAGTGAACTATTTGGGGGGGGGGCTGAGAACCTAGCAGAGTAGCAAAGCACCAGCTTGAGGATCTAGCACATCGGCTTAGAACAGGACATGTAATCTGATTTTGTGAAGTCTCCTGTTAAATTTCCAGCATCTCTCTATCTCTGAATTCATCATTCACTCAATATCACCAAAAAAATAAAACTAAACTGAAACAGGAAAACAAAAACAAATGAAGAAAGGAAGGAAGGAAGAAAAAAATGGATTTGGGTTGAGATTGTGTCAGGTAAAATGCATTAAATACCAACCAAAATATTTTCCAGGATTAAATTAAGTGATTAATAATGATAATGAAACACCAGCTATAATATCAAATAAAGGAAAAGATGGATGAGTAGACAGAATTAGATGTACTTACTCGATCTCTCACCACTGTGCTGTGTTGCATCCTTCCTTCCTTTTCTCCTGATTTTAAAGGTCTGTATAGATGCACATTACACAGTTCCTCTGAAAATACAGTCTGTGGACTTCTTTTCTCCTCTTGCTTGTTTTCAGGTGAAAACTGGGAAATATGTCAGTCTTCCCAGCTCCAGCCTGAGGACCTGCCCTCTTGTCTGTAGAGCCCTCCCCTTTCTCTACTAGAACTGCCCATCATACTGCTCCCCTGGAGCTTCAGACGCGGGCTCTTTATTTCGCATGTATGAAGCCCAATCTTCATTCCAAGTAAAGCATTCTTTTCTGGCAAAAATTAGAGCTGTTTACTGATGGGTCAAAGGTTAGTATTTATAGAATTCTGAATCATTGAAATAGAGGTTTGATATGTTCTTGTCTCCTCTTTAATGAAAAAGGAAACAGTATGACTCTGTTGACTTCTGAGGGTCTGCTTCTCTCATGGATTAACAGGATCTTAAATAAAGGTATGAAATCTTCATGTTTAGCTATTTTGTTATATCAGGCATGAAAGAATTGAAATTGAAGCTCTGCATTGACCTCAGAGGAGGTGAGTTCTAATTAATTACTGCTTTTAAGTGTTTCTGTGAAGACTTATTAGCCTTTGGAAAACTAATGCAGACAAGTTCATTAACTGAGGGGATGTTTGGAAAATGCTACCAAATCACAAACCACTAAAGAATTCTATCCAGCAGCCCTCCACAGAGTTCAGGCCTTGCTTGAGACTGATATTGCAAATGCCATTTTGCCACCTAGTGGTTATCATGATATTTTCTTTGGAAACCAACTCTTTTTTTTTTTTTTTTTTTTTTTTTTTTTTTCAGTCCTCATTGGTAAAATATAAAAGAAGCATTTGTAGGAAAAGTTTAAAGGTAATATTACCTATATTAAAATCTAGACACACTAATATTTAGGTTGAAATAATTTGGGAAATAATGAAGTTTATGATATTTATTGTTACTGATACATACAAAAGTCTTTTTATTAGTGTCAAAGTGGTGAAATTTGAAGATCTAAGCTCAAATGTTCCTTTAAAACACATTTCTTGGGGCTGGAGAGATGGCTCAGCAGTTAAGAGCACTGGCTATTCTTATGGAGGACCCACATGGCAGTTTACAAACTGCCTGTAACTCTATCTCCAGGGTATCTGACACCCTCACAGAGACATACATGCATGTAAAACACCAGTGCACATAAAATAAAAATAAATAAATCATTAAAAAACATGTCTCTTGCTAGTTAATCCTAAATACCAAGAAATGAATAAAATTTTAATATCTTTTAAAAACATAATTTTGTAAAGGTAGCAACCAATTTTAATGTTTTCTGGACATATGAAAATGAACATCTGCATATGCTATTCAATTTATAAATGACAAAACTAGTGAGATGCCAAAACTGGTTCAATGAAGTAGAAAACAGATAAATGGGCAAAGAGGCAAAGGTGGCATTTTGTACCGTGGTGGAAGGAACTCAATAGAACATTTCTAGGATAGTTTGCAGGCCTCTGGCTTGGAATCATTTTGTGATGCTATGAGCCAGCTATGATGCACAGAAATGTAAACCAAAATAAAATCCAAGTGTGCTCAGAAGTGTGAGCTATAGACAATTCTCCTCTGTGTGCTGAACAAATTCTGTTAGTACTTGCAGGCTTCCCATATACAGGGATATTGCATGCCTTATTGGATATGAAACACTTGAAAATAGAATCATGTACTACTTACATGTAAGAGATGCCCAGCTTCTGCTTCTGAATGAAATCTACAACTAATTTTCTACTCACAAACTTTCTTTTTTTCTTTTTTCTTTTTTTTTTTTTTTTCAAGACAGGATTTCTCTGTGTAGCTTTGTGCCTTTCCTGGATCTCACTCTGTAGACCAGGCTGGTCACACACACACACTTTCTTGTGTTTCAGCTCACACTCACAATGTTTCATTTTTTTTTACTTTATAAATTTTTTATTGAAATGTGAAAATTGGGTGTATTTATGGGATATTGTGTGATAATTACACACATACATATTTATCTCTCCCCTGTGAATTTAATCCCCCTTCTTTCATTTCAGTTCCTTAAAGGTTCAACACTTCTTTGTGTTAGGAAACTTTGAACTTTCTTCTAATTTTTCATAAATGTACCTTGTTGTAAATTGTAGTCATTCTTTGAGATGGCTAGCCATATATTGGCATAATTAGAGGATATAAGAGCTGGACTTCAGCATCATAGTCAATAACTTGTAAATCAGGGACAGCAATTGCAAGACTCTACTGGTCAGATTGAGCCATATCTCTGGCCCTGGGGAAAAATGTGACATCCCAAACTCACAATCTAAACCTGGGTTTAAGTGTCCTAAAACTAAGCAGGGTTGTGGTGCCACACACCTTTAATCCCAGCACTTGGAAGGCAGAGGTAGGCAGATCTCTGATTTTGAGGCTATCCCAGTCTATAAAGCAAGATCCCAGAGAGGCGGGGCTACACAGAGAAACTGTCTCCAAAAACTAGAGAGAGAGAGAGAGAGAGAGAGAGAGAGAGAGAGAGAGAGAGAGAGAGAGAGAGAGAGAGAGAGAGAGAGCCTAAATCTAAATCTTATATGGTTACTATCTAGTAGGGGGCTTTCTGATAAAGACCAATGATGGATGGATTATTGTTCCCACCTATAAGAGTCATTATTAATGTGCCTGTCAAACACCTGGGAAGAAAAAGTGACTCTCAGGAAAGATGTCTAATCTAAAGACTTTAAGAAACAGTTTTATAAAGCCTCCCTAGAAAGGAAGATTGGCACAGTGGTCTTCTTGGCCACTGTTCACATTCACCCCTCAAGACTGCACCCAACACTGTGGTCCCTTTGCCTCTCATCCCAAGAGTATTTTCCTCTAAAACGGTCTCTTTGTCCACCCACTCTCACTAGTGATAGGACCTTTTAGTACTGAGAAATAAACTTTCCTCCTTTTCTGTACCATAGTGTTTCCTTGGATATTTTTTTCAATAGAGATTAGCACAAGGATGGAGAGGACAATGCTAGTCCCATTGACAGTCCTACTGTCCCCCAGAATACTAGTAGTAACTCTGCTACCTTGGCTGTTGCTGAAACTATGAAGTTCAGGCTGAAGAAATAGATTTGCTTTCACCATTTTCTTGACTCTATGTCCTGGGTCACCTGAGTGCTTACAGGGGCAGCCGTACCTACTTGTATTGTGTTACTCATTTTCCAAACTCTCTGTAGCAGAGTAGATGGAGATATGGATTTGTCTTATCTTTTGCTGTTTAGAGGCCATATGATAAATAAGAAAATCAACTCATCTCTTCAGCTCATATGACCCATATGTATGCTTGAAAGGAAAACCTGGCTTCCAGAAGGTCCAGATCCAGGGCTTAAGAAAAAGAAAGTTCACTCAGCCTGGGGACTTTTTACACTTTAGCTGGGAGTCATTGTAATTCATGTTGTCCCCTAAAAGCCCACAACATGCCCTACTCCCATGGAGATGGTCTTGAATAAACCCATTTCTTTTCACCAATTTCTGTTCCCTAAATTGTTTATCTGCTTGTTACTACATCAGTGGGCAGCTTGACCCTTAAATTCTACTAACTCCTCATATTTCCTAGCCCCTAGTAAACATTACTCTATTCTATTTGCATATAATCAACCTTCCTGGCTTCCTACCCAGGAGTGAGATGATGTACTACTTCTCTCTTTGATCATGGCTCATCTAATTCAGCCTCCACCTCTGCTCAAGGGGCTTCAATGATTTCTCCCATTATTACTGATGCACCATATTCCATCAAATACATTTGTTCTCTCTCTCTCTCTCTCTCTCTCTCTCTCTCTCTCTCTTTCTTGTGTGTGTGTGTGTGTGTGTGTGTGTGTGTGTGTATGTGTGTGTGTGCACTTGCACGCTTGTGTGTGGGTACCCATGTATGTATATATAAGCACACTCTCACATAAATATGTTCATGCAGAGGTCAGAGGTCAACAATGGGTAACATTCTCAGTGTTGTTCTTTAGAGATGGTCTCCCACTGGCCTGGATCTTATCAAGTAGTCTGGGCTGGCTGGCCAATAAGCCATATGTATCTTCTTGTCTCTGCCACCATGCCCAGATTTTTTTTTTTAAATGGTTCTGGGATCTGAACTTAAGTTCTCATGTTTGTAGGGCTGAGCTCTCTCCTCCCAACCTCTCCACTTCTTTTAAAAAGCTGGATATTTTTCACTATATGTCTTGGTTAGATTTTCTATTATTGCAATGAAACACCATGACCAAAAAGCAAGTTTGGGAGGAAAGGGTTTAATTGTTTTACACTTCCATGTTGTTCATCATGAGAGGGAGTCAGGACAGAAAACTCAAACACGGCAGGACTATGTAGGCAGGAGCTGATGCAGAAGCCATGGAGGGGTGCTGCTTACTGGCTTGCTCCTCATGGCTCTCTCAGTCTCTTTTCCTTTAGAACCCAGGACCATCAGCCTAGGGTGGCACCACCCACAATGGGCTGAGTCCTCCCCCATCATCACTAATTTGGAAAATACCTTACAGCAGTATCTTATTGAGGCATCTTCTCAATCGAGGTTCTCTCCTTTCAGATAACTCTAGTTTGTATGTCAAATTGATATAAGATTTTCCAGTACAACTATGTACATATTGTAAACCAAATTTACACATATCTATACCACATTTCATTGTCCAGTCATCTGTCAGTGAATGACTAGATCATTTTAGCTATTGTCAGTGATGCAGAAATGAACAAGGGAGTGTGGATGTCTTTCCATAATCTTCTCATCAATTATTTTGGATACTCAAAATTGGAACTGTTACATATATCAGTGGCAGTTCTACTTTTTGGTTCTCAGGAGCCATGAAAACATGGCAACTTCACCATTTTGTCGACTCACCTGGAATGTATGAAAATATCCATTTGTGTACATCCCTGACTAACTGTGATGCTTTGGTTTTAATTTGTTTCATGTAATACAGGCATGTGGTAATAGCTCATTATGGAGCTTATTTGAATTCACTCTTGAAAAATTTTACCAATCAAATACACTTCCTCCAGAGAATCTGAAGGGTTCAGAATTGATTTGGCATGAGTTCTAATTATGAGCATGTGTTAAGAAGTGATTCTAAACCTGCCACACAAAAAAGTATCTCTGTCCAGGAATCAATAGTTATCAGCTCTGTGTGTTAGAGGAGCGGCTCTCACCAGGCACATCAGGACCATCTAGGAGTTATCACAACACTAATTATTGGGTTTGCACTGGGAACAGTTCTCAGGTGAAAACATCCGGGTGCTGTTGCTGGTCGGGACCACACTTTGCACTTTGAAGACTGCGTATGGAAATGCTGCCACCATCAACATTTAGCTTCCCTGTGACCTAATTCCTTAAGGTTTGAGCACAAAATCTAATTTTAAAAAGTGTGGTAAAACATGCACATTTTCCAGATTCATCTAATTACAGAGGAAGAAAAATCTGTATGTACATATTCATGTATGGAATTCATTTTCAGTATGAGGGGAATTGCATTCTTATGAATTTTTGATCACCCTTTTCTAAAAGCAAAAGTTATTTGTGGTTCTTCACAGAATAGCAGATGGATCCAACCTTTTGAAAGTGTTTATTCAATAGGAAAAGTAATCCTGGGATTGCTGGGATTGGAAACATCTAGGAAATGAGCCAAATCTGATTAACCTCAGTGCAAAGTATTTTAGCTATATTTCCAAAAAGATATACTAAGAATGTTAAATGGTGCAAAAATGTGCTATATGAAGCAGACTATGGCCCATTACATTAAGATTATTCATCCCGGTATTCTAGTGTTTAATAGAAACCATGACTTTGCACTGGGCACCTGCACAGGACAGTGTGACAAACAAGGCCAGAATGTGATTACAGCAGTCAGACCTTGCTGCTGACTCATTATGTGACCAGATGACTAAACTGTGCCAAAGTTTCGTTTGTCTCACTTCCCCAGCCCCTCTGTATGTTGTAGAACATTATTTTAAGGTGTGGTACATTTGTTTAATGATGCAAAAATGTGTTGCATTTTTTTTTATGCTGGATTTGTTTAATTCTGTGAAGCTGTGTTACTTGCCTGTCTAAAACCCCTGAGTTTAATAAAGAGCTAAATGGCTAATAGTGAGGCATGAGAAAGGATAGGTGAGGCTGGCAGGGAGAGCAAATAACCAGAAGGAGAAATCTGGCAAAGAAAGAAGAAAGAGCAAGAGAATACAGAGAGGATGACACCAGGGGCCAGCCACCCAACCACACAGCCAGCCACGAAGTACGAGTGAAAGTAAGATATACAGAAGTAAGGAAAGGAAAATGCCCAGAGGCAAAAGGGAGATGGGATATTTAAAGTTAAGAAAAGCTAGCTAGAATTAAGCCAAGCTAAGGCAGAGCATTTATAATTAGGAATAAGCCTTGGTGTGTGATTTGTTAGGGAGCTGAGTGGTGCGCCCCCAAAGAACCAAAGACCAAAACCAGACACCACCACCTGTAAGTCCAAACTACGAGCTTAGCTGTTGAGAACTGGGAGCCCCTCGGGTTGTTTACTGTTTTGTGTTTTGCTTTTGGTTTTTTCAAACTCTTCTGAATTTTATTGCTCTCAAAATGTTCATTTTAATGGCAGTGTTACAATGATATTATTTTAAAGATAGCCCTTAATGTTTCAGTTACCAACTAAAGAAAACAATTTTGCCTTAACTTGCTTTACAAGCTGTTTGACCTTGAATTAGTTATTGGGCCTCTTAGAGTTTATTTGAAGAACGATCTATGGCTCTCCTTTGTTATGTATTTATTAACATTAGCGATGGGTGCAAATATCAAGAAATACTCATTGAAAATGTGTAAGTAGAACAATGATTTGGTGAACATTTACATTTGACTTTCCAGTTCATGACTTTTGAAAAAGCATTTTTTAAAATCTTCACTTTTTTTTGTAGCCTACCCTTTTTAATGCAACATGGAAACACTCTACTCTTAGGAGCCATAGAATTTACACAAATTAATTTATCATCTTTGAACCTTCCTATTTTATAAAATAGAAAATGATTTTACAAATGCTTTATCATAATTATAAAAAGACTCCTGCCTAGGGACAGGGAGGTAGCTTAAAATGGTAATTTTTAACTTATTTCATTTGTCAGTTTCTATAAACCTTGCTTGGTGGCAATAAAACAAAAAACAAAAACAAAAACAAAAACCACACAACAGATTGGAAACAGTTTTAGAAATATAGCATATAGCATGTCGGGAATTAACATTCTTTTAGGTTACATCACCTAAGAAACAGAAACATTAGTGTACTTTTGAATGCAAAGGAAATGATATTTGAATACTTATCTTGTACTTGTCCCATTTTGTGCATGTATTTTCCTTTCTGAACTTTGCCTTCACATAGGATTGGAGACCTGGAGGGGAGCCAGCTGCCCTGGCTCCTAGCAACCGGCCTCCCAGGCTGTTGATGCATCTGGAGCCATACAGTACTGGGCTCCTTTGCCAGCAGCAGTGAAGCAGAGGAAGCAAGGTGGCCTTAATGGTTGACTTAATGATGTATTAAGGGTTCTTTCCGGCGGAGGTGAACACAGGTTTTGCTGTGCATAGCTTCAGTGGGTTGCCATCAGCCAACATGCATAGAGTATTAAATCTCAAAGAATTTAGGATAGAGTAGAACAGAGTGAAGAAAACATGAAGGTGAAGGGACCAGGAAGTATTTATTTCCTGTTGCCAAGCAACTTTTACAATGTGAATGTGTGCCAGGCACTTGGTTTCGCATTCATTCTTTTCTTTCTCTGGATTAAGAAATCTAGCAATACAATCTATTTAATTTGTTTTTCCTGGGTTCTAAAGAAGAAATAAAATATTACATACTTCTAAAACAAAACTACGTATAGGAATCTTAGTTTGTTAAGTATATTTTAATCAAGCCTGTGGTGGTACTGTGTTCCCCAAAATATTGTGTACCTTAATAAACTTATCTGGGGTCAGAGAACAGAAAAGCCACTAGATACTTAAGATAGGCAGTGATAGCACATGCCTTTAATCCTAGCATTCCAGAGGCAGAAATCCATGTGTTCAAGGATACAGCCAAGCATGGTGACTCACGCCTTTAATCTCAGAAAGCGAGCAATCCCAGGGAGTGGTGGTAGAAAGCAGAAAGGTATATAAGGCGTGAGGACCAGAAACTAGAAGCACTTGGCTGGTTAAACTTTTAGCTAGTTAAGCTTCAGACTTTTGAGCAGCAGTTCAGCTGATATTCATTCTGGATGAGGACTCAGAGGCCTCCAGTCTGAGGAAACAAGACCAGCTGAGGATCCGGCGAGGTGAGGTAGCTGTGGCTTGTTCTGTATCTCTGATCTTCCAGCTTCACCCCAATACCTGGCTCACAGGTTTGATTTTATTAATAAGACTCTCTAAGATTCCTGCTACACAAGCCTATTCCTTAACATGTGGAAATGATATTTCCTGACAGACTAACAAGCAAATTATAATTTAATTAGACAAGAATCTCCAAGTTTACAGATAGAATGCTGCTATATTAGTAAGATCACATTTTAAGGTTTATTTACCATATTCAAATAGTAGAAAACTAACATAAAATGTGAACTTGGTGAATAATATTAATAATGATGATGGGAATACTTGGTAGCTGTTTTGTTTAATTTTGAGGTCTTTCCACTATGTAGCTCAGGTTGGCCTTGAACTTACTGTGTAAACTGGTTTCAAACATACTTGATCTTCCTGCCTCACTCTTCCTACTCCTAGGATTACAGGCATGTACCACCACACTCTATTGCCTTGTTATGACTGACAACAAACCAACAAAGGTGATGAATAGCAAAACCAAATCTACCACATTTCGCTCTTATGTTAAGAGTGGACCTCAATAATAGGATGCCAATGTTATCTCACAAAGAGCAGATAAGACATAAATAAAAATAATAAGCACATTTATGTGATTAGCCAATAAATGGTTTTCACTTGAGAACTCTAGTGTGTTATAGTATTCATGTGTCTTTGTAAAATTGGCTTAACAGTGGAATAGATTCCTTTTTGTCAGAACATAGGGTAAAGGGGAAGAGTTTAATGTGAACACATAAAAATTGGTAAAGTGTCCTTTAAATACTGTAGATGGAAAGTAAAATGGCAATGTTGATCTGCGAGTGGCTGATTTGTTGACTGACTGAACACATGCTCTGAGTGGTGGTTATGTGCACAAAGCACTCATTTTGAGCAGCCGCTTCCTTTGCTGCTGAGGCAGGAGGCATCTCATCGCTTGGTTTCAAAGACCACATGTCACTTGCAAATAGATGGCTGGTGCCAGAAAACATGAAAGAATGTGTGTTTAATATGGCGCAATGCTTTTTGTCATGTGTGTGTGTTCTCTTTGAAATTGCATTTCAATCATTCATGGAGCATTTTCCTTCTTTCTCTGTTAACACAATCCATGGAAGCCTTGCTGACAGCAGCTGTCACAGGAAGACAAGAACAGAAGTCACATTTACAAACACATCAAGTCTCAGGTAGACCATTTCACTCCTCATTAGAAGGCTTCTGAACAGCGTCTCTTCTTTGTGTCTGTGTTTAAGCAGTAGTAACATATTTATTTACTTCATTAAATTGTAATGTATGAGCATAGTTGACACTGAGGACTGGAGAAATAGCTATTAGAAGGCTCTTGCCTTGCAAAGCTGACAACCTGATTTCCAGCCTTAGTATCTACCTGAAGAGGCAGGCATGGTGGTGCCTGCCTGGAATCCCAGGGCTAAGGAGGCAGAGGCAGGCAACGGGGCAGCCAGCTTACTCCACTTAGTGAACTCTAAATGTGTGATAGGTCCTGTCTCAAAAAACATGGTAAACAAGGGAATAACAGTTGAGATTGTTCTCTGACGTCCCCATGTACATACATGTCAGCACATGTGCACCTACATATGTACACACGCCAGCAAAATTCACACACACACACACACACACACACACACACACACACACACAAACACACACACACACACCTACCTTGTTCTTCATTCTGAAGTATATAAAGTGTTCCCTGAGTAAGCTATTTTCAATTGCCACCTGCTTCCTAAGGAAAAATTAGTTTCCCTCAGTGGAGTCTCACGGGGTACACAAAGCCCACTGAGGGGCAGGCCCCGTGGCCAGCAGTACATGGCCAACACAAAACAAACCCAATGGGATTTTGGGAGATGTTTTGTCTCACAATGCTTTGTTTGAACATTTCTTTTTAATCTTACTGGATATTTGCCTGTATATTATAGTTGTCTTCTTATGTTTTTTAAATGTGTGTTTCTTGTGTTTTCTCTTTCTCTTTTCTTTGCTTTCTAAAGAGAGAGAAAGAAACATCTTGCAGTTGGGTAGGTGACAAGGTGTGAAGGATCTGGAAGGAGTTGGGGGAGAGTAAACTGCTATTGGAAACATTTTTTTTTCAATTAAAAAACTACCTGAAATTCTGAGGGCCGGTATGTAGCTCAGTTAATAGAGTTAACCTGGCTGTCACAGAGCTCTGGGTTACATTTCTAGAATCACATTAAGCTAGGCACTTTAGGGATCAGCAGTCCAAATACCTGGGAGGCAGAGGTAGGAAGACAGCATAGCAAATCATCTTTGGCTATGTAGAAAGTTATGAGGCAGCTTGTCTCAGACAAGACAAAACAACAAACAAACAAACCACAAAACTGCAAAACTCAACCAAAACTAAAACCCCAAATAAACAAACATGTGTGCATTTTTGTATTTGTACGTGTGTGTATTGTTAACAATATGTACATCTTGGAATGATCATAGCAAACCATGGAAATCCTTTTGTATGTCTGTCTTTTTTTATCTTTTATTTTATTTTTGAGATAGAGTCGCATATAGCCCAAACTGAGCTGAACCTGTTTAGTAAAGGGTGACTTTAAACTTCTGCTCCTCCTCTATGTCTTAAGTGCTACAACTATGGATGTATACTGCCATGTACAGTTTTATGTGGTGTTGGGGATCAAACTCAGGGCTTGGCATAAGCTTCTGGCTGAGTTACAGCCCAGTCCTGGGGTTTCTTAAAGAAGATTGTTACTAGATACACTTATGGTTTGAAGTGTCTATATGTGTTTTGTATTCACCATAAAGAAAACGTGTTCATTCATAATAGTGTAGAAATAATACACATGTATTATTAAAGTTTCCTTTTAATGTTTCCTCTGAACTCATTTCACACTGCATTGCTTGTGATTACCCTTTGCATTTGTTGGATGTTCATAAAGGATGGAGCTGAGTCAATGGCACTTTAATTTCTGTAACCACATGATGATTTTGAATTATCATGAAATCTGCCAAATTTGTAATTAGTTGTCCAACAAATATTTTCCACAAGATTTTGCCAAACTTTTTAGGTTACATTTTGCTGCATAGTTCAATAGCTTTGGAATAGCTGCTCTTATATCACTCAATGCAGTAGTTGACGACACATTACTTGGGACATCCATGATTAGCAGCATCATGGAGTTCTGTTGTCACATACACATGATTTCATTTCTACTGAAAATTATGAAATAATCCTTTGTACAATTGTGTAATTTTCTTATTGTTGCATAATGTCAGGAAACGGTGTCTGAATGGATTATATGCATAAATTTTTGCAAACTTCAGATCAACATTGTTATTTGATTCCAGTGCACTCAATTGAGGGTGTCTACGGGGGACCCAAAATAATAACCGTAATAATTATGTCACATTTTCACACTGAGGAATGGTATTATGACCAAAATGTTCAATAATATTTTATGGGGAAATATGCAAATTGTATACAATTTAAAATGTATGTAAACACAGAAGACTTTTTCTGTAGAAAATACCGAGTCTCTAAGTATGTTGTCAGGTTGATCACCACTAAGCTACCCTACAGCAGAAACTAAACATTTTCCATCTTGCCTGGGGAGTGGCACAAATTCTGAATATGCTTGTGAATGCATTCAGTCTGTGAGTGGGGACAGGTGTGCAGTCAGGCAGGTTTCAGATGTCATAGGGAAGAGCAGCCTTTACGCATCAACCATAAGATTCGAACACATGCATGGAAGTGGTGGGAAGGTTGCAGGTTTGGGGAATATGTTATTTCCCTCCTAACTGTCCTTTGGTCTTTCCCAGAAAGGGTGATGTAATATAGTCTTTCAAAATAGAAGCAGACTAATGGCCACATTTTCCCAGTTGGATCTTAATTCTAGCAACTTTCCTCTATTTTTCCACTATAGATAATTCAAGTGAAAGGATTTCTCACCAGCCTTTAAAAGGTGAATATTTATGAATAACAGGATGGAATAATTATTGTGATAATATGAAGTGAATAATTATTTAGACACTGTTGCGGGTGTTGTCAGAGACATTTTTGTTTATTGTTTCCAGTTTTAAACATCATTTTATCATGATCAAAGTAATACACATTAGTTCTTAAAACATGGCATTTAAAATAAAACAATTCATACACAGTCATGTATAAACCAGTATGGTAGGCTTTAGAAATGCTCCTCTCTGGAGATTATCAATGAGCCAATTCTGGTGATTTTTCTAAGCACAATGCAAGTATTTTATGTAAGAGAATTTAAGCTAATAACCTTTAATTACTCAATATGACCACTAGATAGCAGTATAACACTTTGGACTCTTTTGAAAGAAATCCTAAATAATCTTAAAACTATATTACCAATCCCAGCAGAAGGCTAACGCTGGGACAAAAAAGCCAATGTTTTGGTTGGAAGTGTTTCTGACCATTGAAATTATTCCACAGTGATTTCTTTTTTACTTCTGGAAATTAAACCACTTCTAGAAGTCAGTTTTAAATAGAAAGCTTTTTAATGTCTATTCATTCAGCACAAAACATATGTAACATTCCATTAGATTAGAAAAATATTCAGGTGACACAAATTTTTGTGTACTGTATTTTTAATGCTGTCGTTACATTAGACAGATGGAAATACTTTGCTCATATAAAAATGTGTGAATATGCCTGCAGCAAACAAATTTCTAAGTTACACATACATAGAAATCAAATGTTATGGTTTAGGCTCCTGGTCATTGTCAGAGGAAAGTCAGTCTCCAGATTCCACAAACGTATCAAAGCTAACAAAAGACAATGCAAAGCACTGTCAAAATGAAGACATCATCCGTGTGGAGGAACCACTGGGAGTTTTGGAAGTTATAAAGTAGATAAACTTGAGCAAATAAATTAGGACAATATTTATCAAAGAACCATGAGAAATCTGACATAAACAAAGAATCGGACTCTGCAGGGAAGCGAGTGGAACATGTCTCCAAAATCAGAGAAAGCCAAGCTCCAGCTGGGATAGGAAGTGAGGGGACTGATGGGACTTAGAAATCCTGAAAGTTCTGATGTCCAGCCTGTGCAGCCTGGAGGGACAGCTGCCTGCAGAGCTGACTTGCTGAGGAAAGCTGGTGTCATGCTCTCTGCAGTGGGTGCATTGCCTTTCAGAAGATTCTTCTTTGAGTATTTGTGCTTCACAGAGGCTTTGGCTATATTTTGCAGCTACCAAAAACTATTTATGAAATGAAATATTTTTGTGAAAGGCTGGAAAAATCCCATAGTTTAACAGACAGTACTTACATTGTACCTGGGAAGCCATGCTTTGGGTCAGTGAATGCTTTGGATGTAGGCAGAGTGTACAAGATGGAAAATACTAAGAAATAGTCTTCCTTTCGATGTTCCAGAAAAAAGCCAGTGATTTAGCAGGGATCTAGGAGCATCTCAGTACTCTGTGTATGGTACACACACTCAGTATGGTTCACAGAGTGTGGTGTATGTGTTTGGAGCAGATTGGGAAGTTCTGACACATGGCCTTTCCAAAAACAGACCAGGCAAGTGCTTAAACATTTCAAAAGGTAGTTGGATTTTCAGGAGTGAGATTAAAACACACAGAAAACAGTAGGAAACAGACCTTGGAAAAGTATATCAACAGAAAACTGCACTTGAGACTGTCCTCTACCAGCCCTGTGTTCTGTGAGCAAGATCTACGAACACTCAAATGTTCTTTTTACAAAGTAAGGATTCTTTGTCTTTCATGTTTTAAAAGTTTTTAGACAGCTCGAAGCTTAGGCTGACCTCGAACTTGCTACTTAGCTGAAGCTGGCTGTAAACTCCATCTTCCAGCCTTCACCCCATGAGCACTGGGATTAAGGGAGAGGACCACACCACCCAGTTAAGATATTCTTGGCATCTGCAGGAAATACCTTAAAGATGATATTTTTTGTATTTGCCTGTAATAACAGTGTTTCGTTTAAAGAGGCTACGATTATACACTATTTCAAATCCAGACTTCATGGCATTAAAGGTTCTGAGGTAAAACTTACTATTAAAACAATTTAATGAACAATTGTACAGCTATTTGGCACTGTTGAAGATGTCATGCCAGTGATAGTGATTGGTCCTTCTAGATTAGTTCCAGCACTGGGTAGTTATGTCAGCTTGACTCAAGCTATAATCATCTGAGAGGAGGGAACTTCAATTGAGAAAATGCCTCCATAAGATCAGACTGTAAGCAAGCCTGAAGGGTATTTTCTTAATTAGTGATTGATGATTGATGTGGGAGGTCCCATCTGACTGCGGGTATGGTCACTCTGTGCTGGTGGTCCTGGGTTCTATAAGAAAGCAGACTGAGCAAGCCATGGAGGGCAAGCCAGTAAGCCATGCCCCTCCATGGCCTCTGCATCAGCTTCTGTCCTGTATTCCTCCCCTGAGTTCTTGTCCTGACTTCCTTCAGTGATCAACAGTGGTGTGGAAGCATAAGCCAAATAAGGCCCTTTCCCCTCAAGCAGGTCATGGTGTTTCATCTCAGCAATAGAAACCCTGACTGACACTCCCTTTTCTCCCCAGTGTGATGAAATCCCTGACAGGAAAAAAACTGAAGGAAGGGGGCATGCACGTTGTCTCTCAGTTTCAGAGGGCTCAGGATGTGGTTGCTTGACTCCTTGTACATTATGGTGGTGTATGTGTGTGGCCAAGGATAGCTTTCCACTCAGAGGTAATCTTTAGTATGGAAAAGAGTACCAGAAGTGACCAGTGAATGACAAACCCTAGAGCAAGGCCATACCACAACAATCCGCTTCCATTATAAATCCATAAAAATATAAATCCATTCATTAGGTCAGAATCCTCATAATCTCTGGAAATGGCTGAACATGAGAAGCCCTTATAGAAAAGAGAGGGGGGTAACTTTATTAATTTTCAAGGCATTTCTTAAGCCTATCAAGTTGTCAATCAAAATTAATCACCATTACTTCCCATCCTGGAGGAAAGGGCAGTTTAAGATTTAATGACATGTTTCCATGGAAAGTACCTGACAGAATGATAAGTCTAATTACACTGTGTTTCTTATATATGTCCTATTGTTTAAAAGAAAGTTACAACTTCTGAATGTAAGTTGTATTTCATATGATCACTTGATGTTCAGTGGGAAAGAAAATTAAAATATCTTAGCCTTGGAGTCATGTATTTCTATGAAACTGTTTTATACAATGCTCTAGAAAAGCAGAATTTTAGGTTATTTTTTTCCTTGTGTACAAGACATTGTTAAAATCATCCTGCTGTGGGAACAAAGAAAATATACAAGTGGAAAGAGCTTTCACATAGACTCTGTGCTTTCTCTTTATATATCTACATTTTAAATGTCTGCCAATGCCTTTGTGTGAAAACACAACTAAAGCAAGATTCACAGGTCAGAAACCTGACCTACTTTCTTTATCTTTCTGCTGTACTGTGCTTGGTATGGCTCTCTCTCTCTCTCTCTCTCTCTCTCTCTCTCTCTCTCTCTCTCTCTCTCTCTCTGCATATATATATATATATATATATATATATATATATATTTAAGAATTTGAGGTTTAAGAATTTGAAAATTGTAGAAATAGGCAAGGAAAAGCCATTGCAGCCTCAGCTGTTCCTAGAAGACAAATAAAAGGCAACTATTTACATAGACAAATGTGAGGACTTCAAATAATGTTAACACAAAAGAAATTATCCAATCCTATGTTATCGAAAGGAGGATGATTTTCACACAGAAACTCTGATTTCTGGATTTTGTTTAGTTATGAATGTTTGGTTTTAGAACCTAATTTATTTATTCACATAATTAAATTCATTAAAAGAAAACTGCTGGACAGTGTCTCTGTATGACTTCATAATGTGGGTTTTATGCTTACTTAAGAATTAGCCTATAAAATGACTGCATACAGAGCTGTGCTCATAAGATGACTGGTAATGTGTCTAGCTGGTAAAGGCTCTAGCAGAGGCTGGAAAGATTGCTCAGTGGGTGAGTATGAAGAGCTGAGTTCAGATCTCAAAACCATTGCAAGCTCGTACATCAGTATGCAACTGCCATCCCAGCATTCCACGGGGAGTGAGAGACAGAGACTAGAGAATTCCAGAAGACCATTAGGTAGCTATTCGGACATATGCCGTGGTGACCAACAACAGATATTGTCTTAGTTAAGGTAGAATGTGAGGACCAATGTAAGAGATTGTCCTCTGACATCCATACACACATGTCCCCTAGTGTGTGTGCACATCACACACACACACACACACACACACACACACACACACACACACACAGGTTTTAAACAAAATAATCCTGAAAGTACTAGAAATCTATCATAATAGTAATATTTGAGTGAGGTTTTCCAAGCATGTCAAGAGGTCTGGGGAGGGAATGTGAAAAGACTCATGAACAGCAGGCTCAGAACAGTAATGACAGGGAAGCACAGGAAAGGCCAGGTGATGACTAGCAAGTCTGGGTGTCTTTGAGAAGCAAATTCTACTCACCTCTCCAGTAAAGTGACAGTGGAGGCTGGGATAAACACATCAAGAAACCTTCAAGAGTTTATAAGCAGTAGTTAACATTTTTCATTTACCTTTGGTCCGAAATTTATGTTCTTAGTTGTGATGTGCAAGGGCTTTGGTAGATTTGACTTATCATGGGTCTTGGTTCACAGAAGCTTCATATTTAGCATAGAGCTTTTGAGGGATTCACAGATGTAAGCATAAAGCTGACACTAGTCTGTCTCATCATCAGATTTGTAACTTAGGACATTGCTCAGGTATAACAACATAGAGGATATATTAGCATGAGGCAAGGCTATTCAAGGGAAGTTAGATGACAGAAGTCACTAATAAATACACAAAGTCAGTGGCGGCACTGTAGAGAGTACAGATAAAATATGAGAAATATTTCTGATGTAGAAACTGTACTGTATTTGGGTTCAGTGAGTGACTGAGTGCTAAGTCAACACACAGAGATCAGGTGCTAACATTTATTGAACGAAATGGTTGAAAGGGTTGATGAAGACACTATTAACTGAAGGAACATGTCAGAGAAACCAGGACGGCTTGTGGAGGAGAGAGATACGGTTTAGAAAAGCTAAGCAATACTTTTAGCAGAACACCAGAGTTGAAGTGTCTAGTAAGAAAATAGAGACACAGATCAGAATCTTAGCAGAAAGTATGAGATAAAATTTCTGTGGGGTGATGGGATGAGTACTCAATACACAGTCTACAGCTAGAAAGCAAAGTAAGACAAATTTTTCAGGCATTGTTTCTCCTCTTCATGCAGAAATGGGACTCATCATATAAGAATCAAGATTTCTTACTTAATTGAGAAAGTCGTTCAGTCACTCTAGGAATTATACACACTGTGGGAACCTCTGCACGATTGTCAATGGACTTTGAGTGCCTGTGGCTGTTGTGTGGCATGGTCCATTTCCCTGCACAGCTATCTCTGCTTTATTAACTCTGCTCCTTTTTCTGAGAAATGCATTTCCTTACATGATTTCATAATTTTTCTCCTATAATTTCCTTGAAACTAAATAAAAGTGCCTTGTGCAGATTGCAAATTCCACAGCATTGTTCTTCACAGTGCAGTGCCTGCCGTTTGGTATTACAATTCCCTCTTAGAGAATTCTAAGGATAATACTCTTTATCAAATGATTGCTTTGTCCATGTTTGGCACATTTTAAAACACAATAAAACTTAAAATGAAAAGCAGAGCCAAAAGGTCTGAGACAATTGTTTCATTTTTTATGATAGGAATAACAATGTATCTGAGAGTTTATAATATGCTTTTATTTTAAATTTAATTCCTATGAGTGCACAGTTAATACAGAAACAACAAAATGCAATTTGGCCTCCTTCTTTGATTCTGCTATTACAATGACCACTGTTAATGGATTTTTTTGTTCTCATGAGTTTCCACCAGTTTAAAAAAATAGGGTTATTTTATCACATGCAATGATACACTGAAAAGAACTAATTTAATTACACTGTGCTTTTGGAATTTATTATTCATTCATTTCTAAGTCAAATTCATTTTGTAATTTTGCTTTTGCCTGCCTATTACAGGAAGTTGTGGGCAAGTGGAAGGCTTTTTTCTTTAAGGAGTTGACAGAAGGGAACTAGAAGTGTCTCTCACTCAAATGTGGTTTCAAGGGACTGGTTGGAGGTATAAAAAGTCAGGAAACCACCATACAAAGCACAGACTGACCTTATGGGCACACCAAGCAAGAGGATGGCAAAGGATGACCAAGTTAGGCAGCAGAGTGATAGTGGGCATAGGACCACCAATACACACCTGGTCTTCCAGAAGACACAGCTCTGGGGAAGACGGACAGGAAACTGTATAGTTTGCTTTCATAGCAACTCAAACATATAAACCATATAATAATGTCTCTTTCTCTGATTGCATAATCATCAGGTAGTCTTTGGATTATAATTAGGCATCACATGGTTTTCCCACAAGTCAAGAATGATGTGGCCTGAAGGTCCAGTCTCCACTTTGATCTTCTTGGTGTGTTTATTTATTGATATAAATCAACAAACCGAGGAAGTTAGTGATATTCAGTGTATGTGAATGGTCTGTATGAATCCTGGAGTCAGCTCTCAGTAATGACAAAGATAAAACTTCTGGAGATGGGGATTCAGCTGGTGGTACAGGACCTGTTTAACATGAAAGAAAGCCCTGAGTTGATCTCCAACACAAAAAACCTCAAAATACTCAGGTCTAATGAGCACACAACAAAAAAGAATAAAGAAAAAGGAAGAAAAGACATAGAAATCAACCTTCTATGTCTGAGACTGAACAAACAAACCAAAGATCAAGGCATATATCTTTTGTAGTCTCAGAAGAATACCAGTGGAGATAGGCTCTTCTGACTCTTCTTACTATCAATAACACTGACACTGGAGTAAATTTGGAACATGACAGTTTGAATTTTTCTCTTCTCTTCTCTTCTTTCTCCCTTTCTCTCTTTTTTAACATGATATCACATAGCCCAAGTTGTCCTCAGGATAAACATCTGAGCCTCCTGCTGCCCATTTTCTGAGTTCAAGGTTTATAGTTGCTCATAATCGCATACATGTTATGTACTTCTGGGCATCAAACTTTTTGCAAGCTAGGAAAGCACTCTTCCAGATGAGCTACATTGCTAGTCCATAGCAAAAATTATGCTAGTCTATAATTTTTATTTCAATATCATAGTAGTCTACAGTTAGAGAGTCTCAACAAAAGTAAACCATTCAGTTTAAACAGCAAAAAATGTGTTGTAGATTCCATGGATTTGTACACTACACTGTTAAAAATTAAGCTACTTGTCACTATGCCAACCAAATATCAAAGCTGATCCTCAGCCATCTTTACCTAACGCTCAGAGTATGGGAAGTGTGATGTTAGCCTTTCCTCCAATGGACAGCCTTGCAATAAGGCCTGAAAAAAGACAAAAAGAAGAGGAAGAGAAAGGAGAAGAGGAAGAGGAGGAAGAGAAGGAGGTTGAGCAAGAGGAGGAAAAAGGAACAAGCATACAAAAACTAACCAAATTTAAATTCCTCTAAAAATAACTGAATATTACTAATATAAAATACTGTAAGTCATAGCTTTAAAAAGTTATTAGAAGTAGAATAAAAATAGGTAGATGTTAAACTACTTTTATATTATGTTCTTAACTAGCCGCAGAAAAGTAATGGTGCAATATTCAGATATCAGAAAGAAATATTTTAACCAGCATCCATTATTTCATGCTTTAACAAAATGAAAAATAAAGCAAATTGTTTAAGGACATGAGATTAGGCAAAATATGATAAAAGAAAATGAAATTATTCTGAAGATGAGTGAAAATGGGAAATAAACATGGCGAGTCTGCTCTCCTAGTCAAAACTACTAATTATTTGGAGGTGGGTTCTAAGCACCTGTGGCCACTCTCTCTAGAGCCCCTTTGCATAGCCAGCACTCATGTGTTTCCATGTACACACAATTAATATTTTCAATCTGTGCCTTTCAGCAATGGACGAGCTTTCTTAATAGTTTTTGTAGGTGCAGAAAATCAGTGTCACTGGTTTTGGATGGCCACAGAAATATGCAAGAGGAGTTAAACATACTGGCCTTATGTCTCCTACAACAGCTTCATTAATAATCTTTTATTTTGAGGTCAGGAAAAAGACACAGTCGTACCATAGGAAGGTTAAGAAACTGGCTCATGGTTCAATAGTTCAACATTCTTAACAAAATTGTTTAGTTTTAAAACACTCATTTATCATCATTATTTATTGATTTAGAAAAGAAAAATGTGTTAGCAAATACGTATACCAGAAATGGACAGAAGATAATAAAATAGAGGAAATTATGGGTTTTTTTAATCACTTGTAACAAATGAAGTGCTCCTGTCATGAAGGTTTGGTCACACTAGATGTGTTTAGAGGCATGTCTGTAGCAATCCCTTTTCCAAATACAATTATAAAATTATCAAGTTAGCCTTTAGTTCACTGATAATTATTTGGATTAAACAAATCATGTAAGTTCTCATTTTATAGAAAAAACATAAAATTTCTTGAAAGCCAAATATTTTATTTAGTATACTTTTGTTTTAGAAATAGAACTCACATGAAGAAAAGCCCAGCAAAACTTGTTTGCTGTTTCATGGTTCCATGGTGTCATTCCTCTGAAGCATGAAGTAGTGTTGGGCGTCAGAAGCCTTAATTTTACACAAGCAGGTTGTCTCCCTGCTTCTGGAAGGTCCCCATTTTTTCTTTTGGTTTTCCTTTTGGTCATCAAATAAGCCATTATTTGAAAGCACTAACCAAAAACCATTCATAGAAAAATGCAGAGCTGTATTGATATGAGTGCATAAAATTGCTTTTGTTTCTAATGTATCTAAATAACAACAAATCTACATTTTATTGAAACCTTTAACCAGGCAAGCATTGCATTGAATTTTTAACAGATTTTTTTCTTAATTAATACTGGTAAGTGTTCTGTAAGGGAGCTCTAATTCTCATAACAGGGAATGGAATAAGGTATCTACAGTAAGAAGTTTGTCCTAGTTCATGCATTAAGGGCACAGAACCCATTATGTTGTCTCCAAGTCATGGGCATATAGATGATTGCACCTTATTACACAGATCCCACTCAGGCAGTGGGCACATTATCTGCTGGCTATACATGTGCATAAGCACACACAGGACACACTGAAAGGAAGACTGTCTTCATCTGTTTTGAAACCATTCTCACTATTCTGCACAAATGAGCTACGTACCAATCTCTACTCTCCAAAAATTACATCCATTATTGGCAAGCTTTTCCCAGGAGCTCATAGTTTTATGTATATGCAATGCAGGGCAAATTTTAGGTACTTCATAATTGAAAATTAGTTAAATATCCCCCAAATTATCTAATTTCTTTTCTTCTAAAAAAATCCAGATTATAGTTGAATTATGAACAAATGCTAGCAATTTTTGGTGATTTCTAGAGAAACAAGATACATTTAGAAGGCTGCCTATTCGAAAAGAACAGACTCAGTTTCTATTGACCCATCAGTATCACTTGGATGAGAAAAAAGAAAAAAAAATAGAAGTCAAAGAACATTGAAGGAGAAAATAGTGGGTAAGCAAGTCTTCTGGGTGATGGTGGAGTGGAAAACTGCTCCACATTCAAACAGTGCTATTTTCATTAAATGATCTCATCCTGAGCAGAATATGTGTCTGGGTCTGGGAGGGGCATTGGAGCATCTTCATGGTTGCCTGCTCTCCGCATTGTGACAATGATCAGCATTCCTGTGTATAGATCATGACAAACGGGAAAAGAATCCTGTCACAGAGTTTCTAAAGGTTGAGGAATGTGCCTGAGCTGCACTATCACACAGCTTAGATGTTAAGCCCTGTGGGAAGGACTGATGACTTTCTGGGTGAGGCTGACAAAGTATACTGTAGCACTTGATAAAAACAGAATGAAGAATACCATGGAAAGAATGGCTCTAAACTCAGATCCCAAACCCAGCAATGTCCTGTGTTTTCTGTGGCATTTCATTACCACGTGGTATAAATTTCAAAAGGAGTTTGCACTTAAGTTTTCTGGGATACATATTCAGGGATAAATATTCACATGAATCAAAGAAAATGATCTATTGTCAAATTTGTAGTGACTAATAAAATTATTTTCTTCAGTAATGCTAATTAGTAGTTGTTCCAGCATGTCTGGACAAACAAAGCACCTGGCAGCAGATTAACTGTACCTGGAGATGGCTGGCGACTGTCAGTGTATCAGCAAACCATATGGTAAATTACACTCCTCTCTGCTGATTTACCCAAGGAAGCCGGAAATAGCAGAAATTATTCTCAATAACTACAGTTACACACCACATCTCAGTCACTGAAAAAAAATGAATTGTCTGCTTCACAAGCATCTGCCAAATGACAGGCTACAAATCTGTTGTTTATATTACATATCATCTTCCAAAATGGGCTATCACTGAACTTAAAACTGAGAGAACGTTTGTTATCTGCTTAAGATTTTGGAATGTTTGCTTTTTAGTCTAATAAATTTGTTCAGATCATGTGGTGGCTAGACTTGGTTTGAAAATTTTCTTAGAAGGAGTATCTATGGAAGGGTGATGGACAGATACCAACACAGTTGTTCCGCTTATTTTCTTTGGGTGGTAATTTCTATCATATGTATTATATTGAAAAGTATAATTAAAAATTGTTAATTGTGTAAATATGAAGATATAGTGGATAAGTGCTTTACATTTTATGCACTTAAATTTTTCTTGGAGTCTAAATAAAATGTAGATCATGGCTCCAAAGATAGGGGCATGCAAGTCTCTATTTTTATTTGTTGTCTAAAAGTGCCAAGGCAGTCAGTGTGTGGATCAGATTGAGTGAAAAGATGAAAAGACTGTATATACTGTATTCCATAGTTCACTAAGAATTCCTCAACCAGTTTGTGCCCTGCATGCCATAAGGTGAACAAGTTTAATATCATGTATTAGTATATTATATGGGGAGGTGCTTAGTCTTACTGCAACTTAATATGTCATGTTTTGTTGATATGGATGGGAGACTTGCCCTTTTGTGAACAGAAACAGAAGAGTGGATTGTGGGGTGGCAACAAAGGCAGGTGTGGGGGAGAGACCGGGAGGAGATGAGGGAGGGGAAACTGAGGCCAGGATGTAAAATAAAAAAATTGATAGTTTTGTTCTTATGACAACTGAAAACGTTTGTTGCAGTGAGAATTTTTTAATACAGTCCACTATTTGTTTTACAGCCCTAGATTCTATTGGAATTTTTAGACAATTGGCACATTAATCATAAATGCCACCATTTAGAGTCCAAACTTTGTTTCTAACACAGAATGAAAATTAGCTGAAATTCATAATCCTTTGCAATCACATAAAATACTAATTGTCCTATAGCCAGCTGACATGGTTGTAATATTTATTTGTTTGTTTATTTATGTATTTGTTGTCCTGGAGACCAAACACATGGCTTTGTATGTGTTAGGTAAGAACTTACCTCTGAGCTATACCTCCAGCTTTCATAATATTATACTTATGAAAATGCCCATTTATCTTTCTTCTTTGCTTAAATAAATGATATAACTGTAGTTATGGAAAACTATATCATTATAAGTTAACATTTAACAACTTAATTCAGAAAGTTTTAGAAGTCCTAGACTTCTTATTCAGTATTTGGCTTCATTAACACTTTTTCAAGGTCTGCCTACACAGCTGAAGTTGGATGTAGTTATATATCATTCTTTTCTTTTTCAAGTAGCTAATTTAGTAATTTTAACTCATATCAATTAAAAAGTTATGTTTCAAAAACTTGATCCTGTATCATTGCCTCAACAAATTCTTCTTCCCTTTGTTCTCACTTCAAACGTTTTATCACACCAAAAAACGACACCTCTGTTTTCTCCCTGAACATTCTCAAGCACTCTCAGCAGTTCGTTCACCCCCTTAAGTGATGTGTTAAGATATGCTACGATTGTTTAGAGTGTCTTGTCTGAGGCTAGCAACTGACTCATAAATCTAGATGTGGCACAACCACTTTAAACTATGGCTAGCAACCTCCTCATCATGGACACAATGAAAAGATCCTGCAATTTTTTGACAGCACAGTATTCTAGTCCTGTGTTGAATATATACAGTATTCCCTAAGGCAAGTTTGCAGATTTATCAGCATCAAGTATCATACACTCTTCTTGATTTATGTTTGAGGTCTGTGAAGTTTAAAACAAACTTCTATAGACCATTACATTTTATTCTGTTGGATCTGAACCAGTTTAAAAATACAAGTTCTGAACTGATCGTTTTACCAGCTGGTGGTATGGCCCCATGCATACTCTTTCCCTATTGGCTTTCTGGCAATTCCAGATTCGAGGTTCATGTTATTTAAATCTTACTATGTACATCACTGAAAGCAGATTTTTCTAGCGCTATGCAAACTAGAGAATACTTCAATACCATGTCTCACTGTGATGTTGAAAAACCAATTAGCTCTGTATTTTATGACCTTTTTCAACCCATGTACAAACCACTCGGCTGCATTCTCATTCAGGCCTTCCTCCATTGTGCTTACCAGGATTATCTGGAGACATAAAATCATGCTGTGTTGAAGCAAAGACTGTATTTGTATTCCTGTTACTTCTTTATTAGCCTTACCAAAAATGTGTTGCTTTTTCCATGAGGAGGTTTAAGACCAAAGACAAAGACTTGCAAATGTGATGGAAACATTTCAAACAAGATGATGAAACTGACTGAAAATATTCAAATATTTGGATTCTTAGTTTATTTGTGTGAATGATAAAGAAGAAGTCATAGTGGAGTCCACACTCTCTGAGAGATGGCCACAGCTCATCACATGGGCTGCTGTTGATGCACTCTTTCTCCCTTATTAAAATCACTTTTCAGGTTTGGTCGGAAGCAGGTCTTTTCAGTTTTTAGGCCTTCTTTTATATTAGATAATAAAGTCATACAGATCTTTAGTACACTATAAATCTGTGCTGATAGTATAGCTATAAAACTGTTGGCAAAGCAAACACTGATAATAAACTAATACTGTATTGGCTGAGAAGAGAGTAACAAAACAAGCTATTCCTACCTGATATGGACTTTATCACCAGTTATTATACAGTAAATACTTGAATACCATTGTTTTGTCCCTAGCAAGGACTATCACCACTTTAGTGGTTCTCGGGTTCCACGATTCATCCAGTGTATGTGCTAATCAGCATCTCCTGTAGCATGCTACTCAGCTGGGCTCCTTTTTCCTTTTCATGGGAGTGTATGACAGTCTGGTATAAGTTTCCAAGTAGGATACATGTTACCCATAGACCATGAATGCATTTTTGGATGAATATGTTTCTGTATTTTCCCATCACTTTCATTGGTTTCTCAAACTATAATTAAAAAATAAAAGTATTCTTCTATACTCTCAATATGTCTCAGTCTTACAAAGGAAATAAATGACTGAAACACCTCATACACTTTCCAGAGGTATTACTTTTAGCATATCCTGTGACAATTTTGTATTGAAATAATTGTAATTCATAAGAATTGCATAAAATGTACAGTTAGTCCTGCTATGCTTTGCTGGGTTTTAGTTACTGCGAACTTTTAAACAATAACAAAACTAGGAAACTGACATTATCACAATCCACACAACTTTTATCAGTTTTACATCCTCAAGTCAAGTGCTTATGTATGGACTTGTGTAGCTTTATCCCATAAAATGAGGCTCATATTACTCCTCCCCAGTTACTCCTTCATCACTGCCAGCTCCTTTGTACTGTCCTTGTCTGGCCAGAACCTCCTGTCTCTAACCCCTAACAATCTCACATTTGTTCTCCACCTCTCTGATTTTGCTATTTTGTATTATATAAATGGAAACATAGAAAATCTTTTGTGGCTGACTTTTTATGCAATATGATTCCTTCAAGAACCATCTAAATCATTGTATAATCAATATATTATTTCTTTTTATAGTTTCATAGTGTTACCATTACCATTTTGCTTATGCAATCACCAGTTGAAAAATATTTGTATTGTTTTTGACTTGGGATTATTATCAATAAAAGTGATACAAGCATTCACATACAGTTTTTTTTTTTTTTGTAGACATGTTTTCATTCTTCTATAATGAATGTTCCAGAAGAGAAATACTGAGTAGCATGGGAGTGTTAGGTGGTTAGTTTTATATTAGCTGTAAAACTATTCCCAAAATTATTTAATTTTTTTCACTACCAGTCATGTGTCAATTTCTCTGTATTTTTGCTAGTCTTTGTTGGCAAAGATAGCTTTAAGGTCAAGCAGGTTGTACATTTCTTTAGCTATTAGGTGCTATTTCATCTCAACGTTAAAAAGTGTCCATGTAACAAAGTACCTTTGCTTTAGAAAAGCCTGCTCAGGTCCTTGCTGTATGCAGGTCACTGAGAGGACAACTCATATCCTGTGTGCAGGATCAATCACTAAGTGTGCTTGAATACGGTAGTTACAGGCAATAGGAAGGAGCTGAGGCTGTCCTGGTTCATGACTCCCTGCAGATGTGCCAGAGACCATGGCACGCTGAAAATGCTGGCTTGGGAATGTCTTTGGCAAAGGTTCTAGCCACATCGCCCAAAACTCTGAAGTTTTTGAAAAATAATATATAAAATAAAAATTTAAATGAGATCTCTCCAGATTGGTGGATGTACATTTAATCAATGAAAGATACTAGTTCTCACAGAATTCCTATGAATCAACTTTGGACTAAAAACAAGTTATTAACGGGATGTCCAATCCCCTCCTCACTGGTCTGTGGGCCTCTGGCCTCCCTTGTCTCTTTCTTCTGCTTAGTTTTGGTTAATGGCTTTGAAGACTTTGGATGGCCTGCTTCTCACACCTATAATCTAGTGGGTGAAATTTCAGAGTATTCATGAAGACTAATAAAGATGAAAAAATGCATTTGATCAATTTTTATGGTTCAATTGCAGCTTGCTGAAAACCATAATTTTAGTCAACATAGCATTTTATTTCAACATCCCCTTACATCAAATATTTTCAGTGTCCTCCACAATTGGACTTTTATTATTACCAACCAAGAAAATACTGTATAAACTCTCACATTCACTATTCTGTAGCCAACAAGACTTACCAACTGGAACATTTTAAATGTTTTCAATTAGAACTACCTAACAGATGTCTTTCTTTTCTTTTTCTTTCTCTCTCTCCCCCAAACCCTCTTGAGACAGGGTCTCTTTCTATATTATGTGTCTCTGGCTATCCTGGAACTTGCTTTGTAAACCAAGCTAGCTTAGAACTCACAAAGGTCAACTTGCCCCAGGCTCCCAAGTGTTGAGACTAAAGTCATGTGTCACTATGCCCCATTTAGTTGATGTCTTCTCAATAGGACCCTACGGCTTTATTGGATCTTACTACTTTTAAGAAGTAGCCACAATGTAGTGCATTTTTAATACATGTTAGTTTTAAATATACATTAATATTACAAAATTCTTTTAAAGTGGGAACAAAATAATTTGAATATGCTCAACACAATTGAAATTATAAGATTTAATGCAAGTAGTTGACAAAAACAAAACCTTTGGATAGTTTAAGCCCCAAACTGTTTGTCTGAACTAGTGACATAGAAATACTACCACTTCTTCAGCGTACAAAAAAAATTCACTGCAATTTGTCTCAGGTACACCAAGGAAGTGGGAAGCGAAGAATCACGGAGCAGAGGATACAAACTGTAGGACAAAAGCAGAGGCAGACTTGGTGAGGAAGGGGCTGTGTAGCTCATGGAGTAAAACGTTTCCTTGTGCAAGTGAGTGAGGTGACCCTAGAGGGAATGGGGACTAGATGTCCCACTTCTAAGTGCTCACTCCTGCCTGAGGCATTCTGCCACACTATTCTCATTTATACTAAAAGGATGAACACTGCCAATGGAAATGGACAAAATATATTTATAAAACACATACCTCCTCCCTTCAATACTCAGGGAGTGAAACTGATTAGATTCTACAATAATGCTTATACTTTAGTGTAAATTTTTAAATTGTGGGGGCCCATGGAGACCCCAGCTTGTGGCTTGTTTTCATCTTGACTCAAGGTCAGAGAGTCAGAGCTTGTTTCCCCCCTGAAAGGCTGCATAATAGGATGTTTTGGCCAAAGGCGTGGTTACTAGGTGTCTTATCCTTTGAGGCCTATTTACAGGATGTTTTGCCGCAAGGCATGGTCACCAGATGTCGTGAGTCCTAAGGAGTTGTTTACACTTGATTGCTATCATTTCCCAATTCTACACTCCCCACTTCAGAACCGTTCAACAGGCTGAGTGGGAGTTGACATTAAGTCATTTGGGTATGCATTTCTTAGGTAGCTTACATTTATAGAAACATGAAAACACAATGGTTGTCTCAGATTGCCCTCAGCTGTATAACCTCAAAGCTATTTCTCCAGTGAAGTCTATTCTAAGTGAGCTTGAAACAGTCATTGAAAACTATTAATTCTTATATTATTCATCTTTCTAGGTTCTCTCTTCTTTTAAAAGCAACAATGTCAATTGTGAGTTTTAGCTGTTTTGCAAATTCAGTTGTCCATCAGTTACCACCATCAAATTCCAATGGTGGGTAACATTGCCCTTGCTGAGTATTGGCTCTTTCTCTGATATCTATGGAACAGAAGACTGTCTTTGCCTCTTCTCCTTGGACAAGACTTACTGGCTAATTAACTAAGGCTCAGATTTGGATTCATTTCCATGAAAATGCCTTGCCCAAACAGGCTGGATGAAGTGTCTTTGTCTGGGTTCTTTCATGGAAATTAGCTGAGTGGGACCCCATTGTTAAACCCACTGCTTATTTTGTTTACATGCCTGCTTTCTTCCTAAACTGTGAACTCAATATGTAAAAAGTGGTGTTTTACTTTTCTTAGCATTTGCAGTATTTAACTGGTTGATGGTTACTTGATAAATAGTCAATACAATTTTGCTCCTTAGTTGACTAACTATGATAATGAAAACATTTACCTTTCAATAGAAGACAAAGCCCATGAACAGCTACCCAGTCCAAACTAGCTCATCTGAGTGACTGACCTCAAGCATCCTCAAAGCAATTCTAATCTTTTTATGGGAGTCAAATCTTTCTAGACCCATTTGTCCTGAAGGTTCTCTTAGGAGTTGCTGCTCTTAAGTAGAATTTAATCTTGATTCCCTTTTAATTGATTGTATTTTCTTTTCTTTAAAAAAAAAAAAAAAAACAGGAGTTAGAAATGTAGCTCAGTTAATATAGTGCTTGTCTATTATACACAAAGCTTTGAGGTTGATCCTCAGCCCCACATATCATGAGACATGGTAGTTCATTGCCTGCAATCCCAGCACTAGAGGAGACAGAGTCAGGAGGATCACAAGTGCAAGGTCTTTCTGAGTTACATAGTGATCTTGAGGCCAGACTAGCCTACACAAGCCCCTGTCTTAAGAAATACACTGTTTTAATATTTCATAAAAAAGGGACCTTGTCAACCAATCTGCTGATACTCTCTTGTTTATTCCAACTCTAATGTGAGCTGAGAAACTCCACAAAGCTGGTGGATCTCACAATTAACTGGATGAATTCAGGTGCTTTGTTACTACTACACGATGACCTCTCTGTAAGGTATGAGAAATTCATGTTTTTTGTAACTCTACTGAGAAGAGGATCACAAAGTATACTTGTAAAGAACACATGTAAGGTCTAGGGTGAACAACCCTGGTCAGGAGTGATAAGCAATAGAATGATGTAAGTAAACCACAAATGGAGTAGTGATAAGCTATAAGCTATGTGTGGAAGTAGGGATAAGACTAGAAACCCAGCCAGGAAAGAATAGAAAAGATGAAGCCTCAGATCCGACCAACAGAGCTCATCAGGCCCTCGTGCGCGAGACGACTCTCCTCTGCCAGAGACGTGAGATCCTGTCCCCAGTGCAGATGTGGCTGACCTGAGGAAGGCTGACCCAAGATCCAGAGGAACAGACGTGGCGAGTCCGGACCTATACACCTGGAGAGGTACTCCTGCTTCCATTTGGAAGACAGGATGAATAGTGCTTGTAATCTTACTGTGTGAATAAATGAGTGTTATACCAAGTCTGAATCAAGAGTGATTATTCCTCCCCCATAACCGGGGTATGTGCTCGCTACAATATTGCTGTCTGAACTTCTCTATCACTTCTGAAACAAGGCTGGGCATAAGGAAAATAGTCTAGTTAGACCATCCCAGGATTCCTACTTCTTCCTGACACTGGCCAGATACTGTGATTGTCCCATCATTCTCCTCCAGTCTGGGCCACAAGATGGCTCTCTCAACACTCATCTCTGAAATACTGTGCAGAGGCTCTCAGTGACAGTCAAGTCAGACTAGACTTTGTGGCTTTTGAATTTGATTATGCAAGTTGAGGCTTTCTAACCCTGTGGAGACAATGCTAGCAAGACTAATTGATAATCCTATTTGTTCAGGAGAGAAAGAGCAAGAAAGCATCAAGGATGTATTCCTCATAGCCACTGCTTCCTAGTTGTCAGGGCTGAATTTGATCTTAAATCACACAACACACACTCTTCTCATCCTAAATCTATTCCCAGGACCATCTTTGATTTTGATAGGGGAGTTTACAATGATATTCAAGATAAAGTGGCATCTCTAATTTTTGTTTACTTTTATCATTATCATGTTTTCTTTTTTCCCAGACATCTTGAAATTTAAACAATAAGAAATGTGTAGAATAAATAGAAATGTTAAGATACAGAAGATGAAACTAACATTGAAATAAAAAATGTTCAACCTCCTATTCCATCACACACATCTAGTCATCCAGGTTGCTTCTTTTAATGTTTGTTAGGTCAAGTTACATTATCTGAAATTGAAGGTTTTGCCTGTTATATAGGTTGGCTGAAAATATCAAATTATCCAATTTATGTGAAAAATGTGTAAAATGTTTACACAAGAAACATTGAATGCTAATAAGTGCCAAATATTTGCTCTAAAAACATTATTGGTATTATAATTTTAGCATCTTCAAATTTCATAACTTTTACCCTCTGGGCTTCAATTCTGTGGAAGCCTTATTTCTATTGTCAGGAAAGAATTTCTCAAATTGAAGTTACATCATAAGATAGATAGATAGAGAGGTGGTGCAAGCATGGTACTTGATGGTGGAATGCGTTTCCTGTCTTCATGATGCCCAGTTTTCATTTGTGATTAGCTATTCCCTGTTTACAGTATAACCCATGGAGAATCATCTACATGACAGTAATCCTCAATTCCCCATTTCAACAGTACCTTGTAAGGACTCTGCCGTACTGTTTCTAGGCATATATCTCCCAGCAGAAGTAAAGAATGACTACTGGACTGCTCATGTCTGCACCTTCCTTGCTTATATAGTAATTTCAAAGTAATCATGTTGAAGTTTTTCTAGGACTATGATATAGTCGTAGAATATAATTTGAGCCAGTGGATTAAGCATGGTCACTAAAACAGTTTCTACTGGAGAAAAATTCACTCATCTTTCAATGTTACTAATGTTGTGGAAACAAATGTTTTCCCTTAGATTTTGTTCAGATATTTTTACAACCTTCCACTAGAGAAGACTATGACACAGAGCTTGTCTGTTATGTATAAAGTACAGAATGATTAATATAATATATGGGTTTATGCTATTACAAATTTTTGTGATGTTCCCTACTGGATCTAGCACTTTATAGTAATAAAGAATATATCTTACAGTCCTGGAAGCAATATGTTTTTACTATTAAAAATGTATTACCCAGCATTACAAATAAATCATTCATCATAAATTCAACAATTGAAAATGAACATTGTATCTGTGTTGTAGCATTTATGGTCTGAAGTAGCTAGCTAAAGTATAAATTGCATTAATAAAATAAGGAAAGTGAGGCTCTGTTTTTCTTTTCCTACTTCATTCTAACACAGAGTGAAGGGCAGAGGCTTGCTGAGTGGCACTGCTGTGCACAGTACTGACTGTATGGCCCAGAGTGCCAGACTCCCAGGGATCTGGGGCCTTTGTCAGGAGGAGCCTGTCTGCATGAGAAGAAGTTCAATGAATGTTTTAGCATATTATTCTCATTAGACTGTGCAGGAATTTCAGTCTAAAAATCCAATTAGTATGAATAGATGATTGGTGGCAAAACCCCTGGCTGCCTCGCTGAAAGTTTTCATTTACATTGCAGACTGGAGCTTTTGAAGCAGAGCTCACTGACTTTGTAGCACTCTATAAGATTATAAAGCTATATCTTGTGATTAATATCCATGTGATTTGGAGGATAATGACTCACAGATCGCTCAGTTATTTGTGAAGAGATTCTATTTGGATATAAACTTTTTTTTTAAAAAAAGTTTATTTATTATTTAATGTGTGTATGTACCTGAGTGGACATGTGTACTGTATGTGTGTGGTGCTTATGGAGAGCAGAAGAGAATGTTGGATTCTCTGGAAGTGGACTTACAGGTGGCTATGAGCTGCCTGACGTGAGTGCTGGGAACCAAACCTGGGTCCTCTGCAAAAGCACCAGGTGTCCTTAACTGCTGAACCAGCTCTCTGGTCCCTAGACCATAATTTTTATTTTACAAACTAAAGTGAGAAAATATGGTTTTTGGAAGAAAAGGCACATAAACTTTTAGATGCTTAATTTGCATAGCATGTTCATAAAAACAATGGCTGTGAGAGGATCCCTCCAGCCACCTCTCAGTGTCACACTCAATCAAACGCTCTAAGTGCTTCCCCACTTGGCACATTGCAGTGGAAATGGATACATTCTCTACTTAATCACACAAAACACTGAAGTGAAAGAGATAATTTTACCTGTAAGTAAGTCATTAGTTGATATCACATGTTGAATTATTTTTCAAATGCATGAGCTTCTAAACTTCATAATCTTGGTTGGCTCTAATTATCATGATATAAATTCAAAAATGTTTAATCTGTCTTTTTAAGTGTCTTATAGCATTAGGAAGAAAAAAACAGTGCATTTAAAAAGATCTTATTTTGGAAAAAAATTTAAAAATAAAACATTTCCAAGCTGTCACTGTGTCTCCAGTTTGGCTATTGTCTTCTTACTGTTCTAGGTCACCTCAGATCTCAGCTCTGAATTCCGACACCTTAGCTTCTCCTCCATCCTTCTGACTCTGTACTCAGCCTGCTCTGGATTTTGCCTTTACACTACGCTGTGTCTAATGTTCCCCTTTCTTAGCTGCCCTCACAACTCACTGGACTTTAGTGATGTGCTTAACTAGTGACTGCTTATATAGTGAGGAAATAACTTGAGGAGTCTCTACCTGACCTTGAGTGATCTTTCCCAGACATTCATTTGCTTTCCTCCTTTCTAGCTGCCCTAAATAAAAATCTGACCTTTGGACTTTACCCCTTATTGTTGTGTTAGTTATTGACTTCAGATTTCTTCATTTCTTGATTATGTGAATCCAGGTTCACTGCTGCTCTCTCCAATACTATTTCCGACTTAGTTTTTTGTCACCTCAGTGGTCACTTGACTTCTTGTATCCACTTCTCCAATCAATTATATTCCATTTTCATGTAAACTATTCTCATTGTTATAAATCCTTGACGTTGACATTTTATTATGGACTTAAAACTTCAGTCACCGGTTATGATGGCATAGCAATTAGTGCTGTTATGTGAGACCAGTATCAACATAAATGAGTCCTTCATGTCATGACCCAATTATTCCACCAACTTCCATTAACCCTATTCCATGAAAAACTAACTCCATTTCTCACATGAAATCTACAATCCCCTGCTTCCTCTTGTTTCCTTTGCTTTATACATGGCTGAAATTCTGTGCTCAATTACAATTACTTCTTTATACACCCTACATCCTATATTGTTATCATACTTACTTGGAGAAACAAGACTAACCAAGTCTAACTTTTTTATGCACTGAGTTATGGCAGTTAAACATGACTGGAGAGAAACTTGAAGGGGAACCGACATTGTTAATTAGACCCCTACTATGGCCTGCTAGAACCTTTTCCATTGCCTTAGTTCAATCCCTCTTCTATATTTCTTTTTTAAGCACTGTTCATAACATCTCATATTTGAATCTGTGACTTTTTATTTTACTTAGGAATTTAAAGCAATAATAGAACTTCCTTAAACTTCTATATTACATTTACTTACCTATTGACCTTTCTTCTTCCTTAATTACTGTAACTGAGTTGAATCTTTCCTCCTCACCTTCATTCATTTATTTACACCAATCTCCAAAGGCGTCACTATACCTTCCATTAAACACCTACTAAACAACAGGACCCCCTACCCTACTCCTCTTTCCTTTTCATGTACTACATGTTTTTCTGTCCCTTTAGAGGAAATCAGCTCAATAAAAGCACAATATTCATGGGCTAGCTACATTGCTTGTCTTTCTATTCTTAAAAAAAAAAAACCAAAAAAAACCCAATTCTAATTGAATTTATAAATTCAACAGTCTTTAAATTTTCTCCAGATTGCTAAAGTCCTTTCTTCTTAAAATACATTTTAAGTTTCAGGCTTGAGAGATGGTTCAGTAGTTAAGAGAATCCAAGTTAGCTCCAGTATTTCTCTGTCTAGTTTTTGTCTGGATGACATGTCCACTGGTTAGGGTAGGGTATTGAAGTCTCTCACTATCAATGTGTGAGGTTCAGTGTGTGATTTAAGCTTTAGTAAAGTTTCTTTTACAGATGTGGAAATCCTTGTGTTTGAGATATATATGTTAAGAATTGGGATATAATCTTGGTGGATTTTTCATCTAATGAGTATGAAATATCCTTCTCCATCTCTTTTGATTAATTTTGGTTTGAAGTCTGTTTTGTTAGATATTAGAATAACCAAAGAAGCTTGCTTAGGTCCATTTAATTGGAAAATCCCTTTCCAACCCTTTACTCTAAGGTAATGTCTATGTTTGATGTTGAGATGTGTTTCTTGTGTGCAGCAGAAGCATGGATCCTCCTTTTGTATCCATTCTCTTAAGCAGCATCTTTTTCTTGGCTAATTGAATCCATTGATATTGAGAGATATTAATGATCATTGATTGTTAATTCCTGTCATTTTGTTGTTAATGGTAGTGTGTGTGTGTGTGTGTGTGTGTGTGTGTGTGTGTGTGTGTATGTTTCCCTTCTTTGGCTTTTGATGATGTAAGTTATCTATTGCCTGTATTTTGTGGGTGTAGTTAACTTCCTTGGGATGGAGTTTTCCTCCTAGTACCTCTGTAGGACTGGATTTGTGGATAGATATTGTTTAAATTTGACTTTGTCAAGAAATCTCTTGTTTTCTCAATCTATGTTGATTGAAAGTTTTGCTGCGTACAGTAGTCTGAGATGGCATCTGTGATCTCTTAGAGTCTGCAAGACCTCTGTCCATGCCCTTCTGGCTTTTAAAGTCTCCATGTAATTCTCATAGGTCTGCCTTTATGTGTTACTTGGCCATTTTCCCTTGCAGCTTTTAATATTCATTCTTTGTTCTGTACATTTAGTGTTTTGATTATTGTGTGGCAAGGGGGTCTTTCCTTTCTCATTCAATCTATTTGAAGCCCTAAAAGCTTCTTGTATCTTCATGGCCTTGTCCTTCTTTAGGTTAGGAAAATTTTCTTCTATGATTTTATTAAATATATTTTCTGTGCCTTTGAGTTGGGATTCTTCTCCTTCTTCTACTGCTAGTATTCTTAGGTTTGGTATTTTCATAGTGTCCCAGATTTCCTAGATGTTTTGGGTTAGGAATTTTTTATATTTAACATTTTCTTTTACCAATGAATCTATTTCTTCTGTTGTATCTTCAACACTTGAGATTCTTTCTTCCATCTCTTATATTCTGTTGGTGATGCTTGCATTTTAGTTTCTGTTCACTTACCCAGATTTTCCATTCCAGGATTCCCTCAGTTTATGTTTTCTTTATAGCTTCTATTTCAATTTACAGGTCTTGAACAGTTTCCTTCTGCTGTTTGATTTTTCTTGGCTTTCTTGGCGTTTTCTAATGAATTTGTTGATTTTCTCAAAAGTTTTGTTTGTCTTTTCCTCAGTTTTGTAAGGCAAAGGACACCATCAATTGAACAAAAAGGCAGCCCACAGAATGGTATAATATTTGCCCCAAGCCCACATCTGACAGAAGGCTAATATTCAAATTATATAAAGAACTCAATAAACTAGAAAACAACAAACAAATAATCCAATTAGAAAATTTTGTACAGATATAAACTGAATTTCCCACAGAAGAATCTCAAATGTCAGAGAAATATTCATCTTTATACATCAGAGAAATGCAAATCAAAATGACTTTGAGATTCCATCCTAAACCCCCTCAGAATGCCTAAGATCTAAAACATAAGTGACAACTTACACTATGGAGGATGTAGAGCAAGGGGAACACTCCTCATTGCTGGTCGGGGTGCAAACTTGTACAGCCACTTTGGAAATCAATATGGCATTTTCTTAGAAAACTGTGAATTGATCTGCCTTAAGATCCAGCTATACCACTCCTGGGCATATATGCAAAGGACACTCTATCCTACCACAAGGACACTTGCTCAACTATGTTCATAGCAGCTTTATTCGTAATAGCTAAAAACTGGAAACAACCTCGATGTCCCTTAACTAAAGAATGGATAAGGAAAATGTGGTATATTTACACAATGGAGTAATTCTCATCTGCTAAAAAAACAATGACATTAGGAATTTGCAGACAAATAAATGGTAATTGAAAAAAACATCTATTAGAGTGAAGTAACCCAGACCTAGAAAGGCAAGCATTGTAAGTACTCATTCATAAGTGGATATTAGCTGTAAAGTACAGGATAACCATGCTATGGTCCACAGACACAGGGAGGCTAAGTGACAAGGAAGGCCCAAGGGGGGATGCAAGGATCTCCCTGAGAAGAGGAAATAGAATAGGTTTCATGGGTTGACTTAGGGCATGTGGAATTGGGAACAGGAGGATCAATTGGTGGGGAAGGGAGAAAATATTGGAAGAAATGACTGGGAGCTATTTTGGAGGTGAAATGGAAGCCTAGTGCAATGGAAACAACATATAATCTATCAGAGTAACCCTAGCAATAAATTCTAGTAATACGGGACAAGGAACCTGAACTGGTCATCGTCTATAAGGCCTCAATAGGCAAGGTCTCAGGTGGAGGAATTGATACACCATCCTGGCCACAAAACCTTCTACTTACAGTTTGTCCTGCCCTTAGAGTGTTCTAGTACTGGAGCCTAGCAGAATATTCCTCAAAGGGAGCAGAGAGGTTTCATCCAGCAACTGATGGGAGCAGATGTGGAGTCCCAAAACCAAACAATAGGGGGAACTTGGGTGAGTCCTCTGGAGGATGGGAAAGAAGGAATGGAGGAACCAGAGGGGCCAGGGATACCAGGAGACCTTGGCCCACCAAATCAACTGACTGAGACTCATGGGGGCTCACAGAGATCAGGGAGCTTGTAGGGTCTGACCTAGGTCCTCTGCATACATGTTATGTCTGAGTAGCTTGCTATTCTTGTGGGACTCCTAACACTGAGAACAGGGGCTGTCTGTGACACTTTTGCCTGCTTATGTAACCCCTCTCCTCCTACTGGGTTGCCTTGTCCACCCTCGATGTGTTGGTATGTTCCTGGTATTATTGTAGCATGTTATGCCATGTTTGGTTGATGTCCCTGGAAGCCTGCTTTTTTCTGATGGTAGACAGAGGGGAGTGGATCTGGGGAAGAGGGGAAGTCAGGGGAACATCCTTGGGGGAGGGGAGAGAGAGGAAATTGCTGTCAGGATATAACCTATGAGAGAAGAATAAACTAAAGAAATAAGGTTAACATTAATTATAGGTCTTTATTTTAAGCACTTTAAAAAATTTCTTTCTTTAAGCAAGATTGGATTAGCTTATGGGACATATTCACAGCTTTCATCCTTGTGTCCTGCACTTGATGGGAAGCAGGAATAAGAGCAGCCCCTCACTTGTGATGCCAAATCTTAGTGGCTGCTATGAACACAGACCACTTGATGAAAATACATTCCACACTGTAGCCCCAGCTGCTGCTGAAGTCACAACTTCTGCTGAGCAAGGCCTGGATGCAGCTACCACTGCTCCAGCTCTATAAGCTCCCAAATCTCTGCAGAGATCTCCAGAACACTGCACTTCTCATGCCCATGTGACCTTGGAATGAGTTTTTATGTGAGGTGCTCGATTACTAGAATCAGAAATCATTCTGTGACTGGTGGAACTATCAGCTGAGCACACATATGCCATGCTCATTTTTAAATAGTTAAGCAGGCTGATTTCCAGGTTTGATGGCTGAGTTTGGGAGACTTTTCCAGGACACCCCCCTCCAGTGTTGCAACATGTGGCTCTCACAAAGGCTTCTCTTGTGTGATCTCTTTGCTTGCTTGTGGTACCCGTCATGGGTAGGGCAGGGTGATCTGGTTTCACTGTGAACAGGCAAGTCCCTGACATCATGGAGATGGCTGAAGACTTTCAGTGAGTCACTGAAGGCCAAGGGTCCTGATATGGAGAGCTAAGGGCTCTAATGCCCACAGTCTGAACTATTACGTCAGCAGGTTGCTGAAGAGCTGAAGGAAGCAGAGATGAAGAAACCACGGGTGTGAACACCCGAGGATGGGCGACTATAAAGACTATGATTCAGGACACAGGAAAAGTTTGGGAGAACTGCTGAGGGTTGAGCTGCTTAAAGCCTCAGCACTTAGAGTTGAAACTGTACCTGCGGGTTTCAGCACCCTCAGCCTTGACTTTTAGTGCCTAGCGGCAATGAGAGCGCCAGCTTTGAAGTTTCTGATGCTTGGCCTAGTGGTGTGAGCCCCTGGGAAATAAACAAATCCCGTGGTTCCCTCTGGTGCTGCTCCTTGGAGGCGCTGTGATGTCTGCCTTACAGAGCAAGTGCACTCCCAACCAGTTGTTTGTGACAGCCTTAAATATCACAGGACATTGACAAGGACCAAGTTTCTATCTTCAATCAGCAGCTTTCCAGGAGCTCTAGACTCCTACGTTTAAATTCTTCAAATAATATACTTGTTTATTCTGTTGCATATGTGATGTGACTCTCTCCGTGTGTGTGTGTGTGTGTGTGTGTGTGTGTGTGTGTGTGTGTGTGTGTGTGTGTGTGTGTGAGATATGGTCGACCTGTGGAGGTCAGAGGAAATTTTGAGAGTCAATTATCTTCTCCTAACTTGAGGGTCCCGGGAGAAGTGTCTTTATCTGCTGAGTTATCCTATGTGACCCCCTAATTTAAATTCTGAAAGGAAATTCTTACTTGGATACCCAATAAACATTTTACATTTCTCATATCCAAAGAAAAACTCCTTATCCTCTTCAGCTTAACATGCATTCTTTAACTTTTCTGTTCATGGCAGCTTGAATTTCTTAGACCATGTAGTTGTACTTATCTTTTTGAATTTTCTGTTATGTATTTATTTCACTCTACTCTTTATAAAATTCATAACCTACCATATAGTTTCAAATGACCTCTATGGAAAACATCAATATGTAAAAATGAATATTATAAAGTACATTTATTAGGTTGTGAGGTACATTACTCACAGATAATATTATTCTATATTTTTCGTACTTGAGATGGAGCCCTTTGATGTGTATATGCTAGACAAATGCTATGTATGCCACTTGCATCCCCAAGCCTTTTATAAAATTAATTAATTAAAAAAAGGACATGGTCTTACTAAATTGCCTAGCCTGGATTTGTGTCATAGTTAGCTTCCTCTATGAACTTGACACAGCCCTAAAGTCACCCAGAAAGAAGGAAACATGACTGAAGAAAGTTACTCAGATTGCTTTGATGTGTGGCAGTTGTTTTCATTCCCAACTCATGCAAGAAAACCCAGACCACTCTGGGCATGAGTGCTACACTGTGCATATAAAGATGAGGGGACAACTTTTGGGCATCATCTCTCATCTTGCACCCTGTCTCTCATAGTTTCTTCTGTTCTACACACTCAAGAGTAGCTGGCCCATGAACCTCTGGGTGGTTCTTTTTTTTGTTTCCCATCGCACTGTAGAAGTGCTGGGCTAACAGATATGTGTCAACACACCAGGCATTTTCACATGGGTTTGGGGTATCAGACTCAGGTCATCAGGTTTGCATGGCAAGTGTTACACCAACTGAACCATTTCCCATCTCATCTCATGATTTAATGTGTTCATTACTTTTGGCCTCCTGCCTCAAAATACATAAATTAGCAGAATATTGCTTTTATTATTCACTATAATTTTCTTACTATAACTTTGATTCCTCTGAAAGTTGGATTATGATGCCTCCTTTTTCTTAATGGGACACCACAAATCAGATCATTGATTAGCATTTTTTTCTCAATTTCTATATTGATTATGTGAGCCAAGTTCAGAAAAGCAGGAAGAAAATTACTTTCTTGCCAAAGACCTGTAGATCATAGGAATGCGTTCAATAAAACACTGGAATTTTCCACATAGTGAAAGGACAAAAGCTTTTTATTTTACAAAAAATATTAAAGTTAATGCATTTAGGAAGAATTATTTCAGGCATTTTCAGTGGACAGTTTTATGAGGTACTGTTGATCAAGATTTCAATCGAATAGTTTCATTTTCTACAACACTTCTTTTAAAAGTAGTAAATAGCTATAATAATTGTTGGAAGGCATTGGTGGATGGTCAGAAGTTGTAGTCTATTATGGCCTGGTAGCTTCCAAAAGCTCAGCACATGGAGAGACTCCCTCCCTCTCCAGTGAAGCTTCCTGCTCTCTACCTGTCCTTGTCTGGAGAATGTCCCTGGGCCTGGAGGACTGACCTTATCTGAAAGCTGTCTCTAGGGCAGATTCCTGATTTATCTTTAGCTTGACCCTTGGCACAGATTCCTGCTAGAAGGCTCCCTTGCTGCACATATGATAGCTAAGGCTTGTGCTAGGAGCCTTATGATAGGACCTTGCTACTAAATGCAAATTAGGGTTTGGTTCCAGACCCCCAATCCTACATATTCCTTATACTCTGTGATAAAGTTGAGCTGATTCACCCAACTCCGTCTCCCGGAGAGCTGTCTCTCTTGTACCACAGCCATTCTAACCATGTTTCTGCCTCTGCTCCCTCTATCCATGTAGACCAATGCAGCCAGTGATCCCAGGGAAGAAACAGCAACAGAAACTGTTATTTATCACACCCATCACAGGCAATAAGAAATCATTTATCTAGTTTCCATTATTAAATATTAATACTTAGTGTTGAAGGAACATATACAACAGCTCTGTTTAAGTGGTGTTTGCTGCCTGAGCAGTTTTCTGTCAGGGGAACAGTCCAGTGTAAATGGAAACATATGGAGGTGATACACCAGGGACAATAAAGCCTTTCTTCTCCCTTCCTCTCTGTTCTCCTCTCCCCTCCCCCTTTTCTCTCCCTGTCTCTTTTCATGTACCTCTTTCTTTTTCATAATTCTAGTGTTTCCAATATATGCGTTGTGTTCCCTTGGATTTAATGTAGAATATGATCAGATACATAAAAATTAGTGTACATTTTGTAATATCTATTAGAAATTTGTAAGTGAATAACAAAAGAGGTAATATGTACCTATACCAAGAAGTTGATAACCAAAGTGAGTGATATTAATTTGGGCTTAGAATAACTAACACCTAAATATCACTCATAGATGAATACAAAAGCAATCACAAACCAGTTAAGGATTAGATATAATTGCAAGTTGAGGCATAATATGATAACTAATTTCTTCTATTTTAGCCTTTTTTTTGGCTCCTACTAATAAGGCTAAGAAAGACCAATGTAATTTGAATTGATTCCTTAGTTTAATGTGTATCAAATACCCATTCTTATAGCTAAACTATTGGGGAAAAAACCAAGCCTCAGTGTGCTTATATGTAAATTCTAATAATATGCATCCATTTATCCTTCTGTGCGAGACAAATATGCTATCCTCTTGCTTTTTATTTTGCATTTAAATAATATAAAGTACTGTTTTCTTACTCTTCAGTCTAAGTAGAGCTTAGGATATTCTGTGGTCATATTATCTAAGTGCCGAGATTGGCATACACTCATTCTGGTTGCCTTAACATTGAAAACTACATAGTTCTACCTACCTCTGCTCAACACAGCTAATGCCATGGAACAGAGATGAAGCAGGTGTGTTCCCTGAATTATTTCAGGACCACTCCTCCATACACTGGCTGCTGATTGAGCAGATGAAATGCTCTCACAGAAAATGTTTTGTGACCATTAATTTTATTACATTTAGTGTGTGTGTGTGTGTGTGTGTGTGTGTGTGTGTGTGTGTGTGTGTGTGTGTGTGTGTGTAGGTCAGAGGACAACTTAAAGGAGTCAATTGTTTCCTTCCATGGCAATTCTAGGGACAGGATTTAGGCTCTCAGGCTGGGTGTCCTGCAAGTGCCTTCATTCACTGAGTCACCCTGTCAGCCCCCTAGATATTATTTTGGAGTCTACCATAGAGCTGAATCAAAGCACATGGCAACAACATTCAAGTAGTAACTACATATTACTTTTGTTGATAACTTTGTATACACTTCAAATTTCTAGATAATATGTTCCAGAAATCTGTTTGAGCTATCTTGTTGTTCTCTGAACTTTAATTTTAAAAAAGGTAATACAGCAGTATTGGTTTATTGAGAGACTAATGTAAAATAATATTCCAGTACTTTATAAAGTCCTAAGCAAATGCTAATATCTAATGAATTAATGAATTTTAGTAAATATAAGTACATGGTTAATTTTAGTTCAGGTAGGATTTTATGCTTCCTTTCATTCTATGTGTGCTGAGCTACAGAAAATAATTTAGAAAACTATACATTTCTTGAACTGCCTGGTCAGATATGTGTATTGATTATAATGAGGTGCATCTTGTTCTTTCTGAGTGATAAATTCTTAATTTTTCCAAAGAAAAAAGGTTTTCCAGTTTTACTGTTGATTCAACATTTATGAAAATATATAAACTAATCAGAAAGAAATAAACTTTGTAATAAACTAATTCATTTTTTAGCATAGCAAGATCACCTAGTTTTGTTTTATTTTCCCCTAAAATTTGGTCAAATTAAATTTTAACTAGCCTTTTCCCCCTTACTCCACATGACATGCTGTGGTACACTGAAGCTACACATAAATGTAGATGTGAAACTTTAAATTGAGAATTCTGTGGCATATACTTATTTTTAATATCTGGACAAAAACATAAAGCTAAAGAAAGTCAATACTAACCTTTCCTAAAATCTGACATTTATTACCAGTATTAATCAAATTCTTTGTGCTCTGGGAAAATCTTTCCACTGGATAAATCCAGAGGGAAGCGACTGACCTCCTGTGTCTGAGGAAAGAGTAAGGGTCAGGAAAATGCAGACTCTCCATCCTTCTGGAGTTTCCTTGTCTGGTGATCACTGCCACCAGTTTCTGTTTTCTACAACCTTGGTTATGATCTACCCTTTGGGAGAGAGGATGATGGACAGGGCGAGGCTATTTATAAGTACCTCAGACCAAGGATAATGGTAGATGGGGAAAAGTTACATTCACTCATCATGAGTTTCTGTCAAATACATTTCCGTCTGTGTTCAATAAAGAACTTCTTGATCTATTCCAGAAGCCACCAGAGTCACTTAATTCAGGAAACAGGGAAAGAAAATGTCATTGCTTGTCTGTGTGTCCAACCTTCTGAAGTTGGGACATAACTTTGTCATCTACAAAGTTCATGCTCAAGAATTGCATAATTGAGTTACAAAAATTTTACAAAATTCTCATAATGTTTTGTAAATTGAATTTAAAATTTTACAATTTGGATCACATTTGAACAGCCATTGTCTGTGGGCTGGAGGTTGGACATGCCTAGTAATGAACTTATATTCCATGTCTGTAAGCTCTTCGTACAAAAGAACTGTGTTATATTAGTAGAGAATTATGAATTTTTACACACTAGATAATTTCGACAAATATTTATTTATTTATTTTTTTGGTTTTTTCAAGACAGGGTTTCTCTGCGTAGCTTTGCGCCTTTCCTGGAGCTCACTTGGTAGCCCAGGCTGGCCTCGAACTCACAGAGATCTGCCTAGCTCTGCCTCCCGAGTGCTGGGATTAAAAGCGTGCACCACCATCGCCTGGCAAATATTTATATTTTAACACATGAATAAATCAGAGTTAAGTATGGAAGATTTCATATCAGATCTCTAAGACTTTTGATCTAAAGGCCAGTGAGATTCTATTTTTTATATACAGTCATTCAAAAATTACTTCATGTCACATAAAGTAGTCAAATTGCAACTACACATATACTCATTTATAGCGACTCTGTTTCTTCATATATACCAAATCTTTCTACTGGCCTAGAATGAATAACTTGGAAAATTATAGTATCACTTACAACAGCCGAAAAATCTAAATTTTACACATTAGCACTGAAATGACTTCTTTCAGGTTAGTCAACTATTCCTAGCTGAGACCTCAGTTAAGAAGATGACTAACTCGTATTCACCCTTTGCTTTATGATATAACATAATACAATACAATACAATACAATACAATACAATACAATACAATACAATACAATACAACATATTCTCCAGATAGTGTACAAATGTCAGTGAAAAAAGAAGGAAGGAGAGAAGGAAGAATGAATTTGGATTTAGTGCTGCACGTTAGGTGATAATGCTTTGGTGCTGCTCCTGTTACACCTTTGCCAACCATAGCAGTGTGTACTCTGGAATGCTGTCTAAGGTTTGCCTTTACACACCAGGCTTTCGATCAATCTGTATCTAAGCTAATAGTGTGCTTTGAGAACATTTATAATGATGAACTAATTCTGCTTATGTAGTGCATATTCAATCTGTTTAGAATTAACTGACTTCTAAGAAAAGCGATGTAATCACTCTTACTGTACTTTGGACTTGCAGTATAATTACCTCCTATGAGTTCTGCTGAATGCACAGCCTCCACTGTACCCTGTTCCCAATTTTGCCTTTGCTACCCTTTCATGCCACTGACTCAGGGCATTATATGTGTGTATGAGATATGGTGAACGCTAAGACCATTCTCTGGAAACAGTGAAACTTTGAAAGCAACACCAAATATATTGGAAGCAACATGTGGATAGAGAGGGATAATATTTAATTGTGGTTTGTGTGTTGTTGTAAGTCAATAAGGCACAGAAAAATAATTTTTTCCCTTATGAGACTCCTGCAAAAAAAATACAAAAAAATTTTTATTTCTTTTTGTTACTGTATTTTCTGTGCTTGTATAAAGTGGGTGACCTTTGTTCACTTCTAATCTTTTAAGACTCATTTAGATTATCATGTGATTGACCAACGCACTCTTCTGAGTAGACGGGCCCACTCTTGGGTAAATGATACTATGTGTCAGTTATTCTAGTTTTGTGTAGCACCCCCACTGTGCACATTCTAGATATATGCACCCTGATCCTTGAACATTTCACCCAGGGTACAGATCTCTGTGCAAGGAGATCTCATCATGTCCTACCAAAGTCCCTCTTTTTTCGGGGGGGATTATTTGGCTTATACTTTCATATCACTGGTCATAACTGAAGGAAGTCGGAACAGCAACTCAAGCAGGGCAGGAAACTGGAGGCAGGAGCTGACTGAGAGGCCATGGGGGATGCTGCTTACTGGCTTCCAGTCCATTGCTTGCTCAGATCAAGAGCCCCACTAACCAAGAAAGTTTCTTTGGATGGTATGTAGTTATGACAGATTGCCAATTTTGATTCATTCCTTATAATAATTTATGATATGCTTATATTTCTCAAATAATACAAATAGTGATGTATTCAGTGGGTTTTAAATAGTAGTTGATTTGAACAAAATATTTGTTATTCATTCACTTATTCACTTATACATATGTTCAATTATTCAAAATGTATTATGTATCTAATTGCCAGGGGGAGTTTCAAATTGGGGCGTTAAAGAAAGCAGAAGGGAAGAAAGAGCGCCATTCTCAGCCAAGATCCATATAAACATGGGCAAGAGGAGCTTATTGTTATTCAGAGAAACGTTTCCCTTTTCCAGGAGCTTTACTGCTATGCAGACCAGCTGTCCTAGGAGCCATTTCCCCTTGGTGATAAAAGAGGGACATAAAAATATTCATGCCTCCACTCATTTAAAAAATTTATGGAGTATCTCATATTTCAGGCACGGTGCGTGGCATTTGGGGGATTATTAATGAGTGAAACTCATTAATTACTACTGTTAAAAGTTTGCCTGTATCTCTGAGGAACTGTGAAGTAGAAAATAAATTTTCAAGCCTGGTGTGGTGGTGCACACCTATAACCCCAGAATGTGGGAGGATAAGAAGGCTAAGGGCAGCCTCCATTAAATAGTGTGTTTCAGGCCAGCTGGGGCTATATGAGATGTGGTCACAAAGTGAAGAAGAAAAGAAGAATAAAACACTATTTACAGTGGGCAAACAGGAAAGTTTAAGTTTACTCACTGAAACAAAATATAGCCACACAAAAGTTCCTAGCCAATATCTGTACAAATATGGCATTTGGAAACAATTTCTGATATAGTCTGCCTGTGAGTGTCTGTCCCTAGTGCTTCATATCAATGTTACTCTTTTCTAAGAATTTTATCCAACTTAATCTCATGAAAAGTTAATACTTTATTACAGGAACATTCTGAACACAGTGGATTTTATATTTGGTTTAACTGTCTTCTTTTTTTGAATATTTCACATTTGGTATTGATGAAATCTCTAAGCCTATTTCCAGACCTGCGGTCCATAAACTTTCATTGTATTTGAGCCACCTTTGGGGGATAAGTTTATTCTTCCCCTTTACCACCCCCAAGGTGACACACCCCTGCCTGTGGCCATCTCCACATCCACAGATAGTGGTCCAGATAGTGTCCTTCAACCTTGCTTTGTTCAAGAGCCACCTGTGACCAGTGAGGAACTCTTTCCCCTTCCCATTCTTTCCTTTACCTGCTGCCACAGCTGTGACAACAGACCTACCTCCAGGCCTGGGGCTTAAAAGCCATCCTTGCTGGCCCAGTTAAACAGCTCATCTACCTGTTTGACCAGGTCCAGGTCAAGTCTCAAGAGTTCCTACCCTAGCCCAATCTAAGAAAACCAGATTATCACATCAGACAAACAATCAAAGAAGGAAGTTTATATCATGCCCATGTGAAATTACAAAAACAAAATCAACATGAGTGGCCAAAACAACACGTCTTCCAGCAAATTCACTGGTCCTATAGAAGTAAGTGATAGGTGAACACCAGGACACAGAATTTAAAAGAATAATCATTAACTATATGAAGTTTAAATTTAATGAAGACATGAATAATCATTGAACTCTAAGAAGACAACAAATGATAAAATGGTGTCCAAGAAAATACAAACACATGTCTGAATGAAACTAAGAAGAATTTTAAAACTGATTTAATAAAGAGATAAAAATATTTAAATGAAGCTGGAATTGAAAAATTCAACAACCCAATTAGAACACAAACCAACAAAAACAAAACCCAGCAAATTTACTGCAATCTCCACATATATTTCAATAATAACACTAAATATGTTTGTTTTTTATTTAAAAAATACTTTCATACAATATATTCTGTCCATGGTTCCTTTCCTCCACTCTCCCTGGATCTTTGCTACCTCCCCACCTCCCCAAACCAACATCTTTTCTTTCTCTTTCTTTAGAAAGCTAGCAGACATACTAAAGCCAAACAAATCAGAATAACACACACACACACACACATGTGCACACACTTACACACACACACGCAACTTCTCAATCCTGCCAATCACTGAAAAGACAACTTAAGTAACATTCTAGTTTAAGAAAATCATTATTTTCGCTGTTATTGAAAATAGATTTTTTTCTAACATAATATATTCTCATTACGGTTTTCTCTCTCTACTCCTCTACTCCTTCCTGCTTCTCCCCACCTCTCTTCCTACCCAAATCCTCCCCATTTCTGTCTCTCATTAGAAAACAAGCTATTATGAGATAATAATAAAATAAAATATAGTAAGTCAAAACAAAATCAAAGATGTTGGAACTGCCCCCCCTCAAAGAAAAACAGAAGGAAAAGATCCCAAGAGAAGGCATAAAAAACAGAGATCCACTCATTCACACACTCAAGATTTCCATAAAAACACTAAACTGGAAGCCATAATATATATGCAAAGGACCTATAGGGTAAAAAGAGAAAAGAAAAAAAAAATATATATATATATAATATATAAAAATATATAAAAAATTAAAAATCATAAAGGAAGAGCCCTGACATGACAGACATGAAACAGGAGTCTTCAAAGATGCAAATTAGCTCAATTTCCATTGGCCATGTACTGCTGGGCATGTAGCCCACTCTTAAGAGAAGTTTTTCCAGTGAGATTACCTAGGAAGAAACTGTATCTTCATTTGCAAATGGTTATTAATTGAAGATAGCTTCTGGATTAGAGATGGGGACATGTGTTCACTTTTCCTTTCAGCTCTAGGACCCCATCTAGAGCAGACCCATGCAGGTCCTGTGCATGCTGCCTTAGTCTCTGTGAATCCATATGTGCCTTGATCATGTTGGTTTAGAGAGGCTTGTTTTTTTTTTTTTTTTAATGTCCTCTGTCCTTTCTGTCCATCTCTTGTCCCCAAATGAAGCTTCCAGTACCGGAAGATTAGATTACATGTAATTGAGTTGTTGGTAAAGGGGGCCCCACGGGATCCCCAACGTAGTTTTTGCCAAGACTAGAGGTTGCTCTCCAAAAATTGATAGCAAGGTCCCATTGCTGAAGACAAACAACACCTACACAACCCATTGAACGTGGAGAAGTGGAGCTGGGGCCTAGCTGGAGCCTTTACCCCCTGTGCTAGTTTATCCCACTAATCAAGAAGAAGACCACTATCACAATTTGAAGCCAAATTTGAAGCAAGCTTTAATTAAATATTGGCCAGGCGGCTGGACTGTCTTGCCAAATCCATCTCTGTGTTTCCAGAATATGGCCCCGAGTCACATTTTGCAGGGGCTTAAAAGGGCAAAACCCACAATTCATCAAATTTCCCATCAGGTCCAATCAGGGGCAAGCATACATCCCGACATACTTCCTGTCTACCTATTCCCCACGCACATGTGATTGAGCACATAGGACAAACATGAATTTATTCTTAACTGTCTTAAATGCAAACAGAAAACTTAACCTACAAGTTATATTTTTCCTGTTTTATTCTCACATTAGAGTGTTTGGTACAGGAAGGTTCTCTGTACATGACCAAAGGAGAAATGTAAATCCCAGCCCAGCCACAAACCCTTTGGTCTACAGTGCTGTCCTGCCTGCATGACATGCTAGGGCAATGGTGGCACAAAGTCTGTGGAAGCAACCAACCAACATCTGACTTGACTTAAGGACATCTCCAGGAGATGGAATTCATATTCAGCACTGCTTGAGGAATCAAGAACCTGAGACTGGACAGCCCAGCAACCAGGAGAAAACCAAATACTATTCTAAGAAAATTTAAATTTTATTTCAAAAGCAGCAATAAAATGACTCTTAATGACATCTGTTACATACATATCAGTGCCTGGCTCAGCCATCATCAGAGAAGCTTCCTCCTCCTTCTGTAGCAGATGGGAACAAATACAGTTACAGTCAGACATTATGCAAAGAATTATAGACCTTGGAACATGAAGTTCTAAATGAGATATCTCCATCAAATCCCTCCCCATAGGGCTCAAGGATCCCTGCAGAAGAATCATACTATTTTTATACAAAAGCTCTAAATATATTATGCCACAATTGCAATGAGTAATAAGAAAAATGATGCTTTAAAAAAATATGTCAATTATCTTTGAAAGAGCTGTCAAATTCTCTTCCCTTTGCAAGTATATGCTGGTGTGTGTGTGCTATTCATTCTATTTTTATACTGAAAATAGATTTTTTATAGAATATATTTTGATTATGATTTTCCTTCCTCCAACTCCTCTGAGATCTTCCCCAGCTCTCCTCCCATCAAAATCCATACTCTTTCTCTTATACAAAAGGTACCATCTAAGGTATAATAATAAAATAAAATAAGATAAAACAAGAATAAACAAACTCAAATAGAACAAAACAAACAAAAAGATGAAAATCAGCCAAAGAAAAGTCACAAGACATGTAAACCCAGAGACCCACAGATTAAATAAAGGAATTTCACAAAACCACACACACACACACACACACACACACACACACACACACACTAAAATAAAAAATAAAAAAAAAACAGAAGCCATAATATATACATGAAGGAACAATAAAAAAAAAAAGAAAGAAAAATCCATGACAAAATATTACCATATAAGGAAACTCCAAAGATACCATTGAGTTCATTTCTTGTTGACTGTCTACAGCTAGATGTACCCTTAAGAATGGTACCATTGGAGAAAACTAATTTTTCATTTCTAAGTTGTTATCAACTAGAGATAGACTCTGTGTTATGGATGGGGGCTGTGTCCACTTCTCTCAGAGCTGGGAACCCATCTGCAGCAGACCTGTGTGAGTCAAATACATGCTGCCACAGTCTGTGAATCCACATGTGCATTGGTCTTACTGTTTCTAGAAGGCCTAGTGTCCTCGGAGTCCTCCTTGCCCTCTGGCTCTCACAATCTTTCTGCCTCTTTTTCTGTGTGTTCTTTGAGCCTTGAATGAAGGGCCTTGTTGGAGACATCCTATTTAGTGCTGAGTGTTCCAAGGCCTCTGATTTTCTGCATATTGTCTGACTGTGGAGTCTCTGCATTTGTTCCCATCTACTGCAGGAAGAAGCTTCTCTGATGATGGCTGAGCAAGGCACTGATCTGTAAGTATAGGAGAATGTCATTAATAGTCATTTTACTGCTATGTTCTTTTAGAAGAACAGTAGTATTTGTTTTTTTTTCTAAAATTCTGGGCTATCTAATCTAAGGATCTTGACCACCCCAGCAGTGTAGGACATGGTTTCCATCTCCTGGAGTGGGCCTTAAATGTAATCAGACATTGGTTATTCCCACAAGCTTTGTGCCACACTGCACTAACTTATACTGCAGGAGGGTCATCATTGTAGATCGAAGATGTTGTAGAGGGGTCAGTGTTTACCTTTCTCCTTTGGTACCATGCAGTTTGTTGAGAGTAAACAATAGTCTTGTCAATAACATAGGTTTTTGGGAGCTCCTGTGGTGCCCCTTTGGCAAACAACTTGATTAGATGTAATCCATTCGCGGTACTGGGGCCTTCATTTGGAGAGTAGAGATCTGGAACTCCCTTTCCTCTGTTATTTGTTCATTTCATTCAGATTGTCTTTGTAACTATGTATGTTTTAGAAAGCTTCTACTGTATTAGGTTTTCAAATAACCCTGCAAATGGACCTTAGTTTTAGCTGTCCCTCCCCACATTCTCCCTCTCTTCCCCCTTTTCCATCCTTGTCTCCATTTGATACTCCTATTCTAGTCCCGCCACCCCTCATCCACTGATAGATATCTATTCTATTTCCCATTCCTAAGGAGTTCCACCCCTCCACTCTGGTTCCTTACTCTGTCAATAATCTCTGTGGCTATATAGATTGTAGCTTCCTTATCAAATACTTAACAGTTAACATTCACATACAAGTGAATGTGTGCTGTATTTTTCTTTATGGGTCTGGACTACTACACTTAGGATGATATTTTTCTAGATCCATCTATTTTCCTGTGGATTTCATGATTTTATTTTTTTTTTAAGGCTGAGTAATACTTCATTGTGTAAATATACCATGTGTTATCTTTCCTTTGATCCATCAATCGACGTCTAGACTGTTTCCCATTTCTGGCTATTATGAATAGAGTAGCATTGAACATGGTTGAGCAAGTGTCTTTTTAGTAGGATGAAGTAATCTTTGGGCATACACCTGAGAATGGTATAGTTGGATTTTGAAGTATATCTATTCCCAGATTCCTGAGGAAATGCCAAACTCATTTCTATAGTGGCTGTAAAAATTTGCACTCCTACCAGCAATGGCTGAGTGCTTGCTGTACTCCTTGATAGCAGGAACTGTCATTTTTAAAATTGATTTTAGCCATTCTGATTATTGTAAGATGAAATATCAAAGTATTTTTGATTTACATTTCCTTAATGATTAAGGATGTTGAACATTTATTTGTTTCTCATCCATTTGATGTTCCCCTTTTAAAAATTCTGTTTACATCTGTACTCCATTTTTTAATTGTTTTGTCTCCTTCTTGTCCAGAGTTTGAGTTCTTTATATATTATAGATATTAGTCCTCTATTGGATGTGTAGTTGGTAAAAATCTTCCCATTCTGTACACTCTAGTTTTGTCTAAATTAGGTTGTCTTTTTTTTTTTTAATACAGTAGGTCTTCAGTTTCATGTGGTCCCATTTACTGATTGTTGTTCTTAGTACCTGTTCTGTTCAGAAAGTTTAAGACTATTCCCCACTTTTCCTTTTATCAGTTTCAGTGTCTCTTGCCTTATTTTGAGGTCTTTGATGCATTTTTGGTTGAGTTTTATGTAGAGTGATAAGTATAGATCTATTTTCATTCTTCATTATGCAATCATCTAGTTTGACCAACACTATTTGTTGAAGATGCTGTCCATTTTCTACTGTGTGTTTGTGACTACTTTGTCAAAAACTGGATGTCTATAGGTGTGTTGAGTTATGTCTGTATCTTCAATTAGATTCTATCTATGAATGTTTCTGTTAGCTCTTTCAATTCTAGTTGGCAAGATTTTCTCCCATCTGACAGATTATTTGTTCTGCTAATAGTGCCTGAGGTTGTGCAGAAACTTTAATTTTATTTATTTCCACTTGTTAATTCTTAGGACTAGTTCCTGTCCTGATGGATTTCTACTAAAAATGTTCTCACATATACCTGTATCTTTAAGTATATTCTCTGCTTTCCTATAGTTGGTTCCTATAGTATTTCAAATTTAAAATTGTGATCTTTGACTTTTTTAATTCTGCATTGAATTGACTTTGCACAGGGTGAGATATATGGTTCTAATGTCATTTTTTTTTTCTGTAGATAGACATGTAGTTTTGCGTGCATAATTTCTTGAATGGGCTGTATGTTGCTCACTGTATATTTTTGACATTGTAGTCACAATAGAGATTGCTGCAACCTTATCAGTTTATTTCTGGGTACTCTATTATTTCTTGTTTTTCTGTCTTTTTATACTAGCACCAGTTTTTCCTTTTCCTTAGAGATCTGTGTTACAATTTGAGGTCAGATATTATAAGGAGACAAGGTATTATCTCCTTAAGATAGCTTTGTCTGTCCAGGGCACTTTGTGATTCCATTCAAATTATTGGATTTATTTTTTTAGTTCCATCCAAAATGACATTGTAAATTTGGTAGATATTGCATTGAATGTTAATTACTTTTTCTAGTTTATCTATATTCGTGATATTAATGTTGTCAGTGCAGGAGCACCGTTAGTGTCTTCTCTGTTGCCCTATTACAATGACTTAATTTTTTTCACTGTAGATGTCTTTCATTTTCCTTGATTTTGGTTTATTCCTAGGCATTTTTTGTTTATTTGGAGCTATTATGAATGGGAGGAAATACATATTGGGAACTGAACCCAAGTCCTCTGTGCAATTTTTTTTCTATTTTCTTTCTCTGTGCATTAATTGTTGGTATATATGATGGCTACTGATTTCTGTTTATTGACTTCTCATCTTGTGACATTGCTAAAAGTATTTATTAGAGCTAAGGTTATTTGGATAGTATCTATAGGGTCTAAGTATAGAAATAGGGATAATTTGTCTTCTTCAATTTCTATTTATCTATTTCATGTATTTCTCTTGTTTTATTGATCTAGAAAGACTTAAAAGCTCTATACTGAATAAGACAGGAACTAAAAGGCATTGTTGTCTAATATCTGAATTTATAAGAAATGTTTTCAGTTTCTCCACTTAGTATAATGCTGGCTACAGTGTATTATACACAGTCTTTATTATTTTAAGGTATGTTCAACATCTTCTCAAAGATTATTTTTATGGAAGCATGATGAAAACTGACAAATGTCTTTTCTGCATCTACAGAGATGATCACTTGATTTATGTTAAGCTATTTATATTATGCATTACACTGATTTGCACATGTGTTATACCAACCTTACATTTGGGATGAAGCTCATTTTTCATGATGTATGTTTCTCTTAATGTGCCCTTGGATTCAGTTTATAAGCATTTTGTTGGAAATTTTTGTATCCATGTTCACTAGAAAAATTGTTCTGTCATATTTCAAATCCTGTTTTAGGTCAGGAAAGTACTGGCTTCATAGTACTGAATAGTAGTATGATTGTACTAACTTCATAGAGTGAACCTGGTAATTTTACCTCCCATTTCATTCTATAGAACAATTTCCGAAGTACTGGTATTAGATATTCATTAATACCACCATGAAGGAATTCAGAGGTCAATCCACCTATCCACCTGGTCTTGGATTACTTTATTACTGCTTTGATCTCATTGCTTATTTGTTTTTATGTTTTCTGGCTTGGATGTATGTATGTTGATGATGGAACCCAGCGCATTGCACATGATGACAATCTATGTGTCCTGTCTAAAAGAATCTTGAATTCTGTATCGCACTTCCCACTAATAATCTCAAAAAAATTTCTGAATTTTCTCTTAAAGATATAAATCATAATCTAAAATAAAACATCTAAATAAATGATTTAGGATTGTGGCAACAGGTAAATTGTTCATGATCTATTATCTCCTTCAATATCTACATTCTCTCTAATCATATACCAATACAAAACCAAACATGCATAGAAAAATCAATCATTTTTAAATGTTTTAAAGAGATTTTTGAAATCCAGAGAACTGTGTAATAAAATCCTTGTACTCGTCACTAGCCTCTGCAATCAACATCATTTGCCAATCTTGTAAGAACTGTTATTTAGTGACACATCTTTGAAATTGGCCTTGATAATGTAGTGCAAAGTTTAAACACATGTCAAAAAGGACTTAGAATTTTAGTTTGCTGATAAAAAGTCTCCTAGCTTATAATTTCTTAAGGTGCTAAAACACATGGTAGGCCATTTCCCCAAATACAATAAAATACAACTTCTATTCTTGTGCTGGAAGAACCCCAAACCAACTAATCCTGTGTGCTCTTTTAAAGATATGAAGATTTCACATTTAATAAACCATGTTCTGTCATAACATTTTCATTAAAATTCTTACATATATCTATATATGACATTCAATATCTATAAGTAATTTGACACTTGTTTTCCATCTCTAACATTCTATTTACTATGAAATATTATTTGTTTTTAATTTCAGCAAATCTTTAGCTGACAAAATCTTTCAAGTGTATATCTATCTACAAAGTGTCATTATGGTGAAGAATGATATCCAGACATTCTATAGAAAAATAGTCAAACATTTAAATGTGTTATTATATTACTTCAGAAAAATACTGATGAAATTCCTCCCCATAGCAACAACAAAATAAGATTAAATTAAATTAACTTTGACTGGAGACTATGCTACTATACTGTCATCTTTAAAATGTGACTCCCATAGTCTCATTTTTTCACTGTCTATTTCCATAATTCTGATGTAGGAACTATGTCTATGACTCCTAAATTAGAAGGTAGTTACTTCACTATCCTTATTGTTATTTATATATTTCAGAGCCTATTATGTAAAATAAAAGTATTTGGTTATGAGATTTAGGGTTTTATGTTCATCCAAAAAGATACTGGAAACAATAATTTACAAAAGTGTTAATATTTATGAAATAATGTTAGAAGATCATATTTTTAGTGATCTATTTATTTGAATAACCACTCTCAATTGGGTATTATTAGTACATTTTTCTCATGCTTAATAAATTAAAAATACTGCTACTAGAGAGATTTCTCTCATGAAGGTTAAGAGCACTTGCTGATCATACAGAGGGCCTGAGTTTGGTTCAAAGTACTCACATTGGACAGCTCACAACCCCCTGTTACTCCAACTCCAGGGCATCCAACATCCTCTTTTGACCTTTTGAGTACCCATGCTTACATGTTCACAAGTACATACACAGATCTACCAATAAAGAGACAGACACACATAAACAACAGAAGAAATCTCTTTTTGAAAGAAATTAAAAGTACTAAATTACTTGAGCAAAACATTGATATCAAACAATAGCCATGTAGTTATTGTTGTCTATTAGAAAAAAGCTTTTAATTACTCATTAATTATACCACCTCTAATGCTAATAATTTTCACATTAAAAAGGATAAATTAAACTGGGGGGATGGCAAATACCTACTACCCCAGATTTTAGGAGATCTAGGTGGGAAGAGTCATTGGAGAACCTGGAAGTCAGCAGGATGCATGGCAAGACCTTGTCTCAGAGACCGCAAATAAATAAACTTAAATTTTAGGAAATATAGCTCTTATGTTGAGATAATCCCCATATTTCCAATTAGCACAATTGAATTTATGTACTACTTTTGTTTCTTTTCTATTTGCTGTGACAAAATAACCTTATATGAGTAATTTTAGGAGAAAATTGGCTTACAATTCTGTTACAGACCATCACTACATGGAATCAAAGAAGCAGGAATTTGAAACATCTGGTCAACAACAACTGTGATGAAAAGCAGCTTTCCAAACTAAGACCCTTCACACAGATGACACTAGTTAAACTATGGGACACTACACAAATCAAGAACTAGTAAATAGGAGAAAAAAATTTTGTAGGTGTAGGGAATCTGGTAAGGGCAGGAGGGATGAACCTCAACCAGATGGTTGAAGAGAGAGTGATCGTAATACACAATGTACATAAATAAGCTTGTGAAAGAGCAAAAGTCATTGATAAAATTCAAAAGCTATAAAACCTCAGGGCAAGTTGTAAGTGCCTTACTTACTGGGCCAAGGTCGCCTGGTATGGATGGACATGAGGAATGAAATCAGGCTCTGGTTGGAGGGACCACAGTAAGACTGAGGCTGTGACAATTTTATTGAGAATGATCAGAGTTTTTATACCTTTATCAGAAACAGAACATAATGGCAATTGCCAGGATCATACAGTTGTGGTTATCAGGATACAATGAAGTTTGCAAGTCAAGGTACACAAGATTAATGTCTAAGACCAATTATCCTGTCAAGCCTTTATGCTTTCTTGACTTCTCAGGGGACATATGTCAGAGGGAGTGCATTAGTGTTTCAGGAACTGTAAGGCTCATTGTGCCCCAGTAGCCATGGATTACAACCTGAATAACCTATGTTGAATGCCTCTCAAGGTAGCTAGGCCAGGCCGACTCCATGGTTCCTTGCAGGAAGTAAATTAAGTATTCTAGTCATAAGAGGGCTGGCCTGACTGTCAGGGATCTTCTGTTTCACACTGAGTGAGCATATGGCACCCTGAGTGAGGAGGTAATTGTACAGCAAAGGTGAAGAGAGCCTGAAGATATAGCAGAAGCTGTTACCTGTAGAGCTAGTTTGTCAAAGTACAGTTGATCACATAATTTGGGCCCAACTAATTCCTAAACTATCTGCCTTAGCTGTATTTTAAATGAAATTAAAGTGTAATTTTGGCAAAAATAAAAAGAACAGAGAGTAAAGAACATATGCATAAATGTTAGTGATTAGCCTGCTTTGATCAGTATTTCCAAGATGTTTATAGTTCTAAAAGATCATAATTTAGGACAAGGAATGGATACTTTAATTTAATTTAAAGAAAAAATGTACAAAGCCATAATAATGAAAATACTTGAATTGCAAAAGATACTATAAAATTATTAATACTTCAAACACTTAACCCGTGGAGGATTATTGTCCAACAAACAGGTGGGGAGCTGAATGACTCAAGGGTATAAATATGTTGATATAAAGTTGTATTTAAAAATACATTGCAAAATGGGAAAAAGGATTTTGTGTAGATAATTTAAGAAAATTTAAAGCTACCAATAAACATATTTATGAGAAAACAATTTGACTGGTTCGGAAATATATAGAAAGTGAAAACCATAGAAATTCTATGAGTTATTATGTCTTATTTTTTACAAGAAGGATAACCAGAAACTTGAGGAAATGTTCCACCTAAAGCACTGGGAATAGAAAAATAAAATGTTACAAGCTTTCAAGATTATAAACATCTATTAAAATTAAGGATATACTGATCATTTGAGCATACAATCTCAATAGAAGAGTATAAGCAGTGGGATTTTTGTAGACTGAAGAAGGACAAACAAAATCAATGTTCTCATGCTTGCAAAGTTATTTACAGGTGTCTATATAAGGAATGTTGGAAAGAATGGCTGCCGGAATATTGAAAGTGATATCATGTTCTGTGTTACTTAAAATTTTATAATTAACTCATGTTAGTTAATAGAAATAACAACTGTTTTCTTAGAATACAAATCAATAAGTTTATTATTCATACTTTTAGTCACCTATAATAAATATTCCACATAACTGACAGCTGAAACCTGACACTCATTATTGAAAGATGGGTTTAACTTTACAGAAATTCAAAACAGAAGCAGAACCCTAGGGTAAAACACCACGACCCCTAAAATGCCTCTTGATTAGGATATCAGATTTGAGTCCTCTAGCTTGCAAGATGTAACTGCACTTATATCTGTAGCAGAGATTAAAAGCTCTGATTTCTGATGATATTTTCTATCATTGTCTTCAAAACATTTTCATGATTTTCTAAAGTGTCTCACTAAGGTTTGTTCTTCAAACTTAACTAAGCTGGTATAGACCAATCCAGTTAGCATACTGGTGCCCAACGAGCAAGCAACAGATGCCAAGGAATAGAACTCTGATGGCTTGCTGCATTTGGCAGTGTTATCCTCTGGAGTTCATCTGTTGAAACCTGGGTATGAGAAAGGAGAGGGATGAGCTGAGTTCCTGTGACTCCTGCCAATGAAAGCTCTCACTGATGAGCTCTGCTGCAGCCACAAATATTTCATTAAATTCTGCTAAAGTGCTCGGGTGTCCTCATCACTCATTCTGTGTGTTTACAGCAGCCCAAGTAGTCATACTCAGTATTAATTTACAGAGAGACATTTTTCAAAACCTTTTTGCTCGACTCTTTATGTCTATACTATATTTTAATGAGAAAACAACATCAGTCTTTGTTTTAAAGTGATTTCCTAATGAAACAAATGCATTCCTCCATGCTCTTAGGAAATTGCTTATTTATAAGTGCTTTGAATTCACAAAAACTAGAAGATCATGTGTCATTTTCTCCAATACAATATGTAATTCTAGATATTTAAAAACTTTTTGATATTTTTCAATTGCGTTTCTATCAAAATATTTCTAAAGTGCAAATTTTTAAATGCTAGCCACAGGCATATACTGGCAATCTCATTGTCATTAATCATAGTTCTATTACTCATTTCTAGTCCAGGTGGATCAGCATAAATATACTCTTATCAATGAGCACGGAGGGAGATATATTCACATGCTGCCTGAGATTTAACCTCTGTTTCCTGAGGTGAGAAGGAGGAGGAATGTAGTGAGACTTCAGAGCTATTATCCTTGATTTTTTTCAGCAACATAAGAACAATTTAGAGAACATTTATTCTAATGTTCTGAAGCACGATCACACCATATTTACCCTTTGTCTCAGAAGGCTGACCTAATGGATAATCTTATCTCAACTGACGATCCTGGATGAGCTGCACTTTGTTGAGGGTGTGCACAGCAAACACCAGAGGTGGAGCTCCATGATATCACCCTCAGCAGCCCAAGGAGTGCCCTTGAAGTTTTGGAGACTCAAATTTTACAAAACCCAAGTTTGTGGTTTCAATGCTAAAAGGAAATTCAAGCTATATTATGAAGCAAAGTTGGATATTTTATTCATGATATTTTAATAGGAGCTTAATCACGAGAGTTAAGAGAAATAAAGGCTCTCAGAAGGCACTGAAAACATACTCTATTTGGGGGTTTGTGCTTCCCCAAAGAACTGTCTCAGAAAGTGAGACATGTGTAAGTATAGGCATGTGCTCTTCAAGGGAAAGATCACAACTGAATGTCTTAGCAATCATCTAATATAGCACTTTTCTAGCTTTCAAGTTACATTTCAACACTTCCTAATAAACCTCTGTGTTTCTTTAGTTTTGGATAGGTGAGATTACAGGGGCTTCTGCATACCTTGGATACAGTTATGCTCTTTAAAAATTTTTTATCTAAAAAATGTTTTTAATTTTACATACCAACCCCAGTACTCTCTCCCTTCCCCTTTCCCACCTGCCCCTCCTCCCATTATGGTGATATTTTATTTGTATTGAAATGTGATTATATTTGTATGTTAATAAATAAAGTTGCCTGGGGGTCAGAGCTAATAGCAAGCCATAGCAGAGCTGGGCATTCGTGGTGCATGCCTTTAATCCCAGCTCTTGGTAGGCAGAGCTAGGTAGATCTCTGTGTGTTCAAGGATACAGCCAGCATTGGAGACACACGCCTTTAATCTCAATACCATAGAAGACTTGGAGGGCTGTACAACAGACAGTGACGAGGCAATCATGTGGTTGGTTTTACAACCAATGAGAAGGCAGAACAGAAAGTCTATATAAAGACAAACAGACAGGAAGTAAGTCTTCTTTCGGAGAGGTCTCTTGGCTTAAGAGGCTAGCTGCAGCAGGCAGGTAAGGCTCTTAGCTCTGATCTCTTGGCTTTCTTCTTTGCATTGGTTCTGTGTTTCTTATTTAATAAGATGGTTGGTTATATCTACATTCCATCCCATCCCCATCCACTCCTTAGAGAGGGTAAGTCCTCCCCTGAGGAGTCAAAAAAGTCTGGCATACCAAGTTGAGAAAGGCCCAAGCCCCTCCCCGCTCCATCAAAGCTAAACAAGGTATCCCACCATTGGGAATAGGCTCCAAAAAGTCAGTTCATTTACCTGGGATAAGTCCTGATACCAATACCATGGGGCCCTCAAACAGAACAAGCCACATGACTGTCTCCCATATGCAGAGGGACTAGTCTGGTCCCATGCAGGTTCTCCAGCTGTCAGTCCAGAGTCTAGGAGGTCCCACTATCTCAGGTCAGCAGTCTCTGTTTTCTCCATCATGATCTTGATACCTCTTTTCATATGATCCTTCCCTACTCTCTTCAATTGAACTCCAGGAACTCAGCCCAGTGTTTGACTATGGTTCACTGCATCTGCTTCCATTAGTTACTGAATATAGGTTCTATAATGACAATTAGCATAGTCACCAATCTGATTACAGGAGAAGGCCAGTTCAAGTACCCAGTCCACTATTGGTAGGAGTCTTAGCTGGGGTCATCTTTGTGGATTCCTAGGAATTTTCCTAGCACCAAGTTTCTCACTAACTCCCTAACGGCTCCCTCTATTAAGATATCTTCTTCATTGCTCGTCCTCTCTATCTCTCCCCTGACCTGGCCATTTGATGCTTCATGTTTCCCTCTCCAGTTCCTCTCTTTTCTACTCCCCTCCCAGTGTACCCATGAGATCTTAGAGTTATGACCTTAATGTAACTGAAATCCATTAGAGTTGCATTAGGAATTTAGCAGATGTCCTTTTTCTTTAAATGGGGTTTGAGTCAGATTCCCAGAAACTTGCAAGTTTACAGCTCAGGAAAGAGAAAGACCTTAATCAACTGATTTCCAGACTGAGGGTTCATCTCCCTCTTTTCATGTCTCCCAAATTCCTTCTACTTTTATTTCCAGCCTCAAGGGTAACAATTTGAAATCAGCAAAACTTCAGCTTGCTAGTTTTAAAGGTTAGGAAGTAAAGTATTATTATAAACTAGGAACACCCTTTCACCTAGAGGTAATCCCCTCAATGTTCTATTTTGTACAAACATGGAAGCAAGAGGGTTGCTTTCTGAGTTAAGCTACAACATTCTCATCTATTTTTAAATTATGTTTTACATTAAACTGTAAACTGTTGTCATTTTTACATTTAAGCATTTAATCTGCAATTGGTGTTTGTATACTGAACAAGGTCTCTGTTGAACTCTTTTCATTCAGATGGTATGCTCATCATCATTATTTACTGTAGTGAGTCTCTGAGATAATCAGTTTATAAGATAAAAGAGTTATTTTGGCTCATAGATTTAAAGACATCAGTCCATGGTCAGTCCAATTGCTGTAAGCCTATGGATACATGTCATAGTGAGAACACAGCAGAACAAAAACTCTCTTCTCATGTCCAAGAAGATAAAGTAAAATAAAAAGGAGCTAGAGTATCACCCACAACTTCCTTCAAGGACACACCTCTAATATCTAAAGAACTACCACTAGATCTAACCTCTTAAATCTTCCACCATTTCACAAAAGTGACAAGCTAGTGACCAAGATTTTTAACACATGAGACTGAGGAGCATTCCATATTCCAACTGTAGCAGATGGGTATTAGCCAATTGTGTCATTATAATCTGTTAAATGAAGTATCTGTTTTCAACTAACTGAAATGTCAGATTTCATACACATTAAATATCTACAAATATTGTGAGCTGTTTCTTCCTCACTGTGCATTTGATGCACTTCTATAATATTAACATACTGCTTCTTAAACTTGAAATAAGAAACAAGACTTGAAATAAGTTTTGGTACCCCAAAAATATCCTTCGCAATGAAAAAGAAGAGCATAGTGAACAACATTTTAGTGAGAATAAAAGTCTTTGGAATTTATACTAGAGTTTCCAATGCCAAAGAAATGTAAAACCCATTTAAGTAATCATAGTTATCACACATGCTTCAAAAAGCAATTGGATAAATATTGGTAATGTCCTTTTTCAGCTCATGTTTAGGCAGACATGTTGGTAAGACTTTATGGGTGTAGTTTCTGACATTCTTACGAGATGCAATTTCATATGGCTCTTACATACACCCCCTCCTTCCACATGATCCCTGAATCTTAAATCCTAGAGTTGTATTGTACATGTATCCTTTGATACTGGGCTCAACAACTCTGCATTTTGACTGCTGTGGTTTTCTGGAATGGTTTACTTCTGTTGCAAAGTGAAGATGGGGTAAAGGGAAAGCTCATAAGGTCTCAATCTTACAGAAAGAACTAAAAGCAACCTGGGAATTCTGAGAGGTAAAATAGTCTTCCTGGGGAAGGAACAATGTTGTGTTATATTTTGTTTGTGTTCTGACAAATAAAGCTTGCCTAGAGATCAGAGGATGGATCTAGCTACTAGTTAACCATAAAGGCCAAGTGGTGGTGGCTCACACCTTTAATCCTAGCACTTGGGAGACTCACACCTTTAATTCAGGCACAATCGGGAAATGAAGACAGAAATATAAAGTGGGTGGAGACAAGATCCTGCCCCGCCCTCAGTCTGAAGATCCAGAGAGGTGAGAAGTCACTAGTGGCTGCTCCTTTGCTTCCCTGATCTTTCAGGTTATTACCCTGATATTTGACTCCTAGTTTTTATTGATAAGATTAAATAGAGTCATGATTCATATAGCACCCAACATGGGGCATGAATTCATGAAAAAGCTGCTTGCATATGGCTTTGCAGCCACCAGCACATGCCAAAGTGGCACACAGGGGCTCCTGCTGGAGTCACCACTCCATTGTCTAGGTTTTCCTTTTTTTCCTCCAATCACTGAGTGAGTCTGGGATTTTTCTGTTTTGGCCACTTTAGAGCAAATGACACAGGCACTTGGGCTCCAAACACCATCAAAGTTAGCCACTTTTACAAGTTCCCTCATGCAGATGGCTAGCTCTTAGGCTTCTTTTCTCCTTTTGGTTTTGGGCTTTCCCTGGACTCCCCCACCCACCAGCTGCTGACACAGAATCAGAGGCAGCCATCCTCAGCCAGGCTGAGCACTGCCTGTATCCTCTGCTCAGATATGCTGTGCCTCATATTTCATGGTCATCATTAGCAGACTTGGTGAGACAACTGGAAATTTGTAGGGGGGAAGTAGAAAAAAGGAGAGTTTTTTTCCTAAGTTACAAAATGAGAAAGAATATTACGGTGGAGGGAGTTAGGTGTCTGTATGATTGCATACTGAATGTTTTAAAAATTGAACAATTAAATGAGGGGATAATTAACTTATTTGTGAATTTCAGAATGTTAATCATAATCATTATCAGCTTGATAAATTCTTGTTTTAGCCCTAAAAACGTTGGTTACTGTGAGTGCTAAGATACAATAGGACTTCAAAAAGCCTACTACTGATAATATGTTAACCTTAGAAAAAGTTACTGTTCAAAAGATACAAGCCTTAGAAAAGGGTACTAGTGATAATATCAAGCCTTACAAATAATTACTAAGGAGATTAATACAATTTTGACTGATAAGATAAAAGCTCTAGAAATATTTCCTGGTGATCACAGCAAAAATGTTAATACAATTTTGACCAATAAAATAAAAGTTCTAGAAATATATACTACTAAAGAGAGCAAAAAAGTGACTGATAATAGGCAAAACTTAGAAAAACTTATTATTCAAAAGCTACAAGCATTAGAAAACCTTATTAAAACAAATGATAGAGATATTCAGCCATAGACAGAGGAATTTAAAGGAGGGCCAACATCACTATGACATTATAAAATTAGAGAGGAACAGCCCAGCATTATCAAACAATCAACCTTACATGTCACCAAACACAACCACCAAATGTCAGGCATCCCCAAGGCTATAAAAGTGCTCACTGGACTACTGTGGCAATGTTAGATTAAAGGAGATTTAAGGAAGCAATAGTCTCATATGGCATGCATTCAGTTTTTATGAAGCAAATGTTAAATTCATAGTCAACTAGTAACAGAATTGTCCCACAACACTAGAAAGACTTGGTTACAGCAGTATTAGAACCTGGTCCTCAATTACAGTGGAGGACTTGGTGGAAAGTTGAGGCTAGGACCATTGAGCAACCAAGAAGGATTAAAGATATTGAAATCTCCCGAGACCATATCTTGGAGAGGGCCAATTTTGGGAATGTACAAAGACAATCTATATATAATGAATACACCCTGACTTTATGCCATGCAGCATCTTTGAATGCTTGGGACAGAATTGAAGAAGTCAGAAAGAGAATTGAGTCATTTATTAAAGTTATTCAGCAACTGAAAGAAAACTTCACTGCATTTTTACAAAGATTGACTTTAGCTGTAATAGTGTGATATCAAATTCAGATGCCAGAGAAGTAATAATTGAACCCTTGGTACTTGAAACTGCTAATTCATAATGCAAAAGGATAATTAGGCCTTTAAAGGCAAGATCAGCACCCACAGAGGAATGGATCCGACATATAGTCAATTGAATCTCATAACCATGATGATGCTTGAATAGGAAAGTTGATTTCCAGAGGCTTGAAGAAAAATCAAAATGCCAGGTGTTTTAATTGTGGCAAACAAGGTTACCTAAAAAGGGAGTGTAAACAGGCTATTCCTAGAAACCATGTTTCTTTTGAGTAATAATCCAAAGAGAAGTGTCCTGCCTTCTAGAGTACACAGAAGGTTAAACAAAGGCTGACAATTTTTTTATAAGAGGAACTATAAAGTGAATATTTTGGCAGATTTTTTTTTTTTTGGTTTTTCGAGATAGGGTTTCTCTGTGTAGCTTTGTGCCTTTCCTGGGACTCACTTGGTAGCCCAGGCTGGCCTCGAACTCGCAGAGATCCGCCTGGCTCTGCCTCCTGAGTGCTGGGATTAAAGGCGTGCGCCACCACCTCCCGGCCTTTTGGCAGATTTTTATAAATGGTCGAAAACATTGTAATTGAAGGTATTTTAAACACAGGGACAGATATAACAAAAATTGCACCTGAATCTTTGCATCCAAATTGGCCTCTTCAGGAGATAAATGCTCAGCTCTTAAGGATTGGAACTGTATCTCAGAAAGAAAAAAAAAAAACACAAGATAGATTAAATGTAAAGGGCTGAAAGGATAGAAAAGAAAATAAAGCCATATGGGACTAATATAGAAATGAATTTATGGATGTGATTTGTTACAGCAGTGGAATACTCAGATTAACATTCCTCCAACCTCAGAAACAAACCATAAACTGACATATGTTTCTGAGAAAAATATTAGAAGGTATTATAAAGAACAGTCACCGACCACCTAGATTGTGCAAAAGCAGGGCACAACAGCTATTAATCTTTCTAAGGTACCAACAGCTCTACATTTAAAATGGTTGACTCACAAACCTGTTTGGGTGGAACAATAGCTTTTGACATCAGAAAAATTACAGATCTTAGAACAGCAGCTAAAGGCTCAACATATTAAGGAACTGACTAGTCCTTGAAATTCTCCAGTATTTGTTATTAAAAAGATATCTGAAAAATGGAGAATGGTAACAGATCTCAGAGCTATTAATAAGGTGATTCAGTCAATGGACTCTTTACAGCCTGGAATTCCCCTGCCTTCTCTATTACCTAAAGGCTGGTCTATTATACTTATTTATTTAAAAGACTGTTTATTTACTATACTTTTACAAGAAAGGGATAGAGAAAAATTGTTTTTACAGTGCCTGTTTATAATAATCTTCAGCCTGTTAGAGATATCAATGGAAGCTTCTCCTACAAGGGATGTTAAATAGCCCCACCCTGTGCCAATATTTTGTATAACAGCCATTGGAAACAATTATTTTACAGTTTCCTCAATCTATAATTTACCACTATATGGTTAATATCTTACTAGCTGATTCAAAGTAGATACTTTAGAGAAAATGTTTGAAGAAATAAAATTTTGCCTTGTTGGGGATTACAAATTGATCCTGAAAAAATACAAACAGGATATTCTATTAATTAGCTAGGATATAAAATAGATTTAAAAAATCAACCCTAAAATGTACAAATTAGGAGAGATCAATTACAGACTCTTAATGACTTTCAAAAATAACTGGGAGACATTAACTGCTATGGCCCATAATTGTATTAAGATTCTAGAACTGAGTAATTTTTTTCAAACCTTAAAGGTGACAAAGACTTAAATAGTCCAAGAGTACTATCAACTGGAGCTGAGAGAATTGTCTTTAGTGGAAAATAAATTACAGGATGCACATGTGGATCATTTAGATTCAGAGCTTGATTGTATCCTGGTTATTTTACCCTCAATGCATTCTCTACAGGGAGTTTAATGCAGAGGACAGACATTATCTTAGAACATATATTTTTACCGCACAATTAGAATAAAAAATTAAAGATCTATGTTGAAAAGTTTTCTGAGTTTGATTCTAAAAAGAAATTGAGACTTCATCAATTAGCAGGAATAGAGCTAGCAGAAATTGTAGTCTCTTTTACTACTGCTAAAGTTTCCTCTTAATGAGCAGAAAATGAACATTGGCAAAAAGTTAACAGTAATTTGTTTTGGAGAGATTAACAACAGATATCCCAAAAGCAAGATATTTCAATTCATAAAAGAACCAATTGAGTCCTTCTTCATATTGTATGGGGAACACCAATATCTGGAGGCCCTACATTCTATACTGATGCAAATAAACCAGGAAAGGCAGGCTACATAACAGGAAATTTAAGTAAAGTGGTTCAAAGCCCTTATGATTCACTTCAGAAATCAGAATTATATGCTATTCTCATGGTATTAATGGATTTTACAGAACCTCTTAATATAGTTAGCAATTTTCAATACTCAGAAAGAATTGTTTTACACATTGAAACCACTGAATATATTCCTGAAAAATCAGATTTCACTTTGTTATTTATATGATTACAGGAAACAGTAATCATTCCATTTTATACAACACATATCAGATCCCATATGGGTCTCTAGCACAAGGTAATGATGAAATTGATCAGTTATTAGTAGGAAATGTGCTGGAACCCTCAGAATTTCATAAAAACACTATGTTAATCGCAAGGGTTTGAAATAGGATTTTTTCCATCACTTTGCAATAAGCCAAGGAAATTCTAAGAAAATATCCTACTTGTTCCTTGTATAACCAAACTCTACTACCTTCAGGAAGTAATCCAAAGGGTACCCAAGTAAATAAAATTTGGCAAATGAAGGCATTTCCTTTTGCGGAGTTTGGAAAATTAAAATGTGTATACCACAACATAGATTCATATTCGGGATTTTAATGGACAACTGCTTTGAATTCTGAAAAGACTAATTCTGTAATTACACATTTGTTAGAAGTTATGACCATCACGGGGAACCTGTACAAATTAAGACTGACAATTCTACAGCATATGTCTCTAGTAAAAGAAACAGGTTTTTTTGCATATTATAGCATAGAGCATATTACAATTATGCCACACAATCATACAGGACAAGCAAGATCATTATAGAAAAATCTAGTCAAATTCTAAAAGATATTCTTAATAAACAGAAAGGGGTAATAAAGACCCTCAGAGATAAAATGCATAATGCTTTATTAATTTTAAATTTCCTAAATGCTAATGAGAAAAGTAAAACAGCTACAGAGAGACACTGGATAATAGAAAAAAATACTGAATTAAATCAGCCTGTGTACTTTAAAGATGTGTTGACCTCAGAATGGAAACTAGGATATGTGTTAAATTTGCAAAGAGTTTTTGTTTTCACAGGAGAAGAAAAGCTATGGATACTACTAAAATTGATAAAGATTAGATTTGAACAAGAGAGACCTCTTGATTAGAAGATGTGGTAGTTCATCAACCAGTATGACCACTCAATCTAAACTAACTTATTAGACTAACAAATATTTTTCATTTGATCAGATATAACTTGACAAGGAGGAAACTCCACAAAGTTAGGGTTAGGGTAGGGTTTTGTTTTTGTCTTTCTATGATTATGAAGGCATACAGCTAAGGAATCTGAAGACCACTGGACAAATGAGATAGCCGAAGCAAAAGGATGAATCATTCAGAGAAAATGTTCCAAAAAGAAGAGTAAATTGATCTGTTGTATCATATTTCCATAAGTCTTCTCAAATGTTTGTTTCTGCTGTTCTCTACAGACATATAATGCAAATAGTCTTTATGTAGTGCAAGTTCAATTAAAAATTAAAGCTGGCTTTGGTGTTGGACCATGGATCTCTCCTTCTCTAATCCCAAGCATGTTGTTAAAAGAAAATTCAGAGTCTCTGTCTCATATCAGAAGAGTTATCTGGTATGGGACAGAAGAAAACCAAAATTGAGGGACTATTATTGTTACAAATATATTATCTCTCAAATTTATTATTGACTCTTTAAAAATTTTCATTAAGTATAGTACTATCATAAAATTTAAACTTTCTCTTTCGTTATTAATGATGATTATGTTTTCTATAGTGAATGATAAACTTTCATAACAGCGATCTCTGAAGTCTCCAAAAAGCTGATGGAGCCCTACAACAAGGATTCCACCTGGATCGTGGTAATGCCACTCAGTTAACAAACAACACCTAAAGAATTAGGTCCTGCTCAGGACAATTTCAAGGTGGCTAGCTGAGGTGGTCCAGCCTCATAGACTACTCTAGTCAAGACGAGAGACAAGCCCCCTACTTTCCCATTGCACAGAGACTGGACAACAAATGATACAGCGAGCTCTCCCAGAATTGGACAATTAACCCAATTTTCTTCAGGATCGCCTAAAGATGCCATCACTCTCAGGTAACAGGAAGTAATTTTAAGGATATGACACCCATATTCCCAGGAGATAGGGTAGGTTGTTTTTGGTTGTTCAGTGCGTTATGGATATTCTTCATTGTTTAAGGAGTTGGTTACAAATTGTCATTTGTAATGGTCAGGAAAAAAAGCTGAACAAAGGAGATTAGATTCAAGGATCTTGTTCTAAAAAGAAAAAGGGAGGATATAGACATAGGATAAAAAGGTAGATTATTAAATCTACTTTTAGACCAAAAAGCAACTACTAGTTTAAATATTTTACATCAGGCTTGGATTTTTGTATATTGACACAAATTTGAGGTTATTTTTGTTATACTGTATATATGTTATAGAAATGATAGGATAAAAATAGGATAAAAATGTAGAATATTAAAACTACTTTTAAACCAAAAAAAGCAACTACTAGTTTTAAATACTTTACACTGATATGGATTTTTGTATATTGATACAAATTTAAGGTTCTTTTTGTTAGAACATATTGTACCTATGTTTCTTCTCTTGTTGAATATATTGTACCTATATAGCTCATCTAACAATGTAATGTAAATTTCTAGTTCTTGAAAAGTATTATTATAAACTATTTAGGATAATAAAGAAATGTAGGCTGATAGTCACCTATTACAATCAAAATAGTAGTCATGTTAGGTATGCATGCAAGGTCAAGCAGAGACATATTTTAGATAGGCAAGTGGTCTTCAAACACCTCAGAGATCTATGGAATATGGCATTTAAGTTGTTTTAATAACATAAAGTTTTGTTTTATTTTTAATGACAATGAGACATGTCTGCTCCTGACAGCATCAATATACTTCAGAGGAGAAGATGAGCATTGAAGAAACTCCATACAGAGTTTACTTTCTTTGTGGCAAAACTTAGCCACTGGGCAAGAAGGTGCCCTTGCCTTGACTGCTGACCCCATGCTCTCCAAATTGGACAGGCAGGCTACAAAAGAAAGTGATTGCTGAAGTTTGCCAAGATAAATCCTGCTTCACAGAGAAGTCTGTTAGATGTTCTGGACCTGTAGGCCAAAGATGGATACCCCACTATTACAGAGGAACCTTGGGTGACTGTCCACGCAGTCAGTTGTTTCTGTCATTACTTCATTTTGGAAGTTGTTTGCCTTGAAGTTCCTGTTTATTCAAATAATATTATATCCTTCTCAGGTCTCTGATAGAGTTGAAGAGTAGATAGTTAGAGTTATAGTTTTCATTGTTACCAGATTCAGAAAAGAAAGTCACAAAAGAGTTGCCAATTGAATGAGGTTGAGAGACATAAAAAGACAGTTTTGGAATGGTAATTCAAGTTAGAATAAAAAGTAAATTAGTACAACATTTTGCACTCATCAAGACAGGACAGATATTGAAGTATTACCTTTGAATTTGTCAAATGCTAACTGACTAGACATTTTTAATGTAATTATTGCCCATATATATATATAGTACTTATTGTATATTGGTTTTTTATGTTAGTCAAAAACATTTGCTTTTTATTTCAACAAAAGAATGAAATATTGTATAATATTTTGTTTGTATTCTTACAAATAAAGCTTGCTTGGAGATCAGAGGGTGGAGCCAGCCACTAGGTAATAACCATAGAGGCCATGTGGTGGTGACTCATACTTGAACAATATACTTTAATTCCAGCACTTGGGAGGCTCATGTCATTAATCCTAGCACGATCTGGAGGTGGAGACAGGTATATAAGGTGGAGACAGTATCTCACCCCTTTTCAGTCTGAAGATCCAGAGAGGTAAGACGTCACTAATGACTGCTCCTTTGATTCTCTGATCTTTCAGGTTATTACCATGATATTTGACTCTTGGTTTTTATTGATAAGACTAAATAGATTCATGCTTCATAACATCTAAATTGGTTATCTAATACCAAATGCTCAGCCTTGAAAACATAATACAAGTAACATTATATAGTCTGAAGGTTGTACTTGTATATATAAAATATGTATATAGATATGTATATATAGTGTATATGTAATATATTAACTAATGAGAAAAAAGGACATTAATTTGAAAGAGAGAGGAGGATAGTTTGGAAGGAAGAGAATGAAATAGAAAATTATGTACTCCCATAACAGTCTCAAAAGATAAAATAAAATATTTTTAAAAGATCATATACTATTTTTAAAACATATTTATGTTAAGTAGAGAATCTCTGACTAGGAACCCCAATGAGTTAAGGTGATTGACCCTTTAGTGAGATGTTGTGACAACAGTTTGGCTAGAATTTTACCCATGTATCCCACAGGCACAAAGGTATTCTGTTTGCTCATGCATGCTCACAACAATTTCATGGGACATCACTATTGAAATTTCTGTCTCCACCTCCTGTACACTGTTTTTCAGCTATTTTCTCTCTTTTCTTGTTCAGTAGTTTCATGAGCTATTCATAGGCATAGGATTCTATTTATTCAACCTCAGAGTCATTGTGTTCTGAATCCAAAATTTGTTTTTCTCTGCTTTCTTCTCTTTATATGGATGTGTGCATATTTTTAACTTTATACATAGAACACCTAAATATATTTAAGAAAATAGCACCACAATATATGTATACAGTGTGCTGTGATTACTTATGGATTTAAAGATTCTTCCTTATTTATTCTGTATTCTATATATTCTGTATTCTATATATTCCCAGATATAATTTATGTACATATTCCTCTTCTTTTTCTCTAAATTCTCCAAATTTAAAATAATGATTCAATGATTAGGTTTTCATGAAATCTACTACATTGTTAAATATATGTTATTGGTATTAATTACTTATTTAGTTTGCATCTATGAAATCTAATTGTAATGGCATAATAAAATTAAATTTCCAGTTGCTCATATTCATACTTCTGTACATCCAAACTTACTGTATCCAATATGCTAAGTATTCAAACCTCTCCATGGCTGTCCTTCAGTTGTCACTTAAAGTATTAAATTCGTCATGCTTTACATTATTTTGGCAGTTTTATTTTATGTTTATTTTCTTGGCATAGTATTTATTTTCTATATTTTGTGTCTCATAGTACTGGGATAAGTATGTTAATTGTATATTGTGGTTGTATTGCTGAGTTTCATGAACTCTTATAACAAACTAGAGTCAAAATCATAATAAATGCAAAAGAATTATCATTAATGAGATACAACTTGAAATTTCTCAGCAGAAGAATAAGAACAAAGCAACAAAGAAAAACAGATTATAGGCAATATCTAAGGAATAAGATTATTTAAATTAAAATAATATCTTTTCAAGCTCAGAAAAAGTATTTATTTTATTTGGACAAGTCATGGAGAAAATCTTTTTAATTCTGTTGTTTGTGATCACTTGTTCAATTGATGACTTATTTAGTGGATATTGAATGCTCAGTTACATAAAACTGAAGGAGAATACTATCATTTCCTATAATTTGGTACTTGAATGGAAACTGAGAGTCTCACTTCTCAGTTAATGTTTGGAAACATATACAAGTATCTCAGTCTCAAGCTTAAATTAACTTGGAATCTTCTCTTAGATTTGCTGATAGTTTTTAATTAGTCACTTTCTTATTCTTGTAGCCCCTTCGATATTTCCAGGCTAGGAATTATTACCACCTTGATCTAATATCTGCTAAAATTTGCTTAATAACTTTATAATTGTCCTCTTTCAATCCTAAGTACTGCGCCATACAATAAAGATGGCTTTCTCCTAGCTGTCTATCTCTAGATTATGTATGAAGGATCAAAAAATTTGTATATTCTGTTTGGAATCCAAGCTGGATTGATTACTTTCCCTCTCCTTGGACATTGTTTCAGTTAGAATTTTATGCACTTCAACCCCACTCTCTAACATTTCCATAGCTAAAATCTGTCATCATTGATTTCACACAAAATGTTATCTACATGACATGAAAATGCAGTCTGTCTACCTATCTACCTATCTATCTATCTATCTATCTATCTATCTATCTATCTATCTATCTATCTATCTATCTATCTATCTATCATCTCTCTGTGATCTATCAATATGATTATATATAAAACACAAAATACATAATATATAAAAAGATCTGTTATACATACATATATATAAGTCCATACACATGTATGTGCCTATCTTTAATTCCTGACAGTTACACAGCTATGTCAGTAACCATTATTAACAATGTCACTAACTTTTTGGGGAAGCAATCCAGAAGAAACAGTTCATAATAATTGCATACACATGTCATACTTTTATATAAAACATGAAAATAGGCATTTCAAATTATACATTATTCTGTATTAGTTTTATTTTGAAATTAAAATATAATTACACCATTTTCTTCCTGTCTTTTCTCCCTCCAGGTCCTTCCAAGTTTCCTCCAACTCCTCACATGCCTTCCCCTATACTCAGTTTGATAGCTGCCTGTCTGCATGTAAATCAGTAGACACAGGGATATTATATTGAGTGAGGCAACCAGGATCTAGAAAGACAAATGACACATGCTCCTTGTTATCTGGACTTCACAGCTCAAAATCTTAAAATATGATTACACAACATGGAATAAATGCAGAAACAAGGAAAGCATTATAAGCATGGGGAGTTACATAAAGCAGAAAATGAGAAAACAGAGAGGGGTCTCCAGCTGGAGAGAAAAATGTCAATACAAAAGGAGAAGAGGGGGAGGGACAAATAGCATACAGTTATTTGATAAAGTCTTAAGATATCTTATTATTTTATATCTACCTAAATATGTATATGTATACATATGTATATACACACATTTATACATGAAAGTTATGCCACTAGGGCTGATTATCTGACAAAGTTCCCAACAAGTACTATTAAACTAACAAAATTCCAGTACCAGTCACAGCATGGTATTGACATAAAAACAGACACATTGGTCAATGAAAGTGAATGAAAGACCCAGACATGAGTTCATTTACCTATGGAGACCCAATTTTTGATAAAGAAGCTCTAAGTACACACTGGAAAAAAAACAGCATCTTCAACAAATTGTGCTGTTCAAACTGGATTACTGCATGTAAACAGATGCAAAATGATCCATACTTATAAGCCTGCACAAAACTCAATTCCAAATGTAGCAAGGACTTCAACATAAGGACAGATACCCTGAATCTGATAGAAGAGAAAATGGGGAATAATCTTTAACTCATTTTGAACAATAAAAATATTTCCGAACAGAACCCTGATAGCACAAGTACTAAGAACAATTAATAAATTGTACCTCATGAAACTGAAAAACTTCTGTATGTAAAGGGCACCACCATCCAGGCAAAGCATCAGGTACAGAATTGGAAGAGTTTTACCAATTAAACATTAAATAGAGGGTCAATATGTAGAATATATAAAGAACACACACACACATACACACATACACACACACACACACACACACACACACACACACACGAACCTGGACATCAAGAAAACTAATAACCCAATTAAAATACAGGGTACAGATCTAAACAGAGATTTATGAAAAGAAGAAACACAAATGTCTGAGCACTTAAAAATGCATAATATCTTTAGTCATCAGAGAAATGCAAACCCCAACTACGTTGAGATTTCATTTTATACCACTCAGAATGGCCAAGATTAATGAAACAAGTGATAGCTCATGCCAGCAAAGATGTGGAGCAAGGGTAACACTCATCCATTGCTGGTGGGAATGCAAACTTGTACAGCCACTATAGATATCAGTGTGCAGCTCCTCAGGAAACTGGGAATCAATCTAGCCCAAGATGCAGCTATACCACTCTTGGGCATGTACTCAAAAGACACTTCAGCCTACTACAGAGATACTTCCTCAACCATGTTCATTGCTGCTCTATCCATAATAGCCAGAAATTGGAAACAGCCTATATGTCCATCAATAGAGATGAATAGGTAGAGAAAACATGGTACATTTGCAAATGGAGCATTACTTAGCTGTTAAAAAAATCTTGAAATTCACAGGTAAATAGATGAAGCTAGGAAAAAAATCATCCATGAGTGAGGTAACCCAGACTAAGAAAGACAAAATAGTATGTATTTGCTTGTACATGTATGTTATCTGTTAAACCTTTGGCAAGCAAGCTACAGGCTGTTAAGCTTAGGTATAGAGTAAGGGACTAGGGAGGATGGATGGGAAATAGAATAGATAGCTATGGGTTGACAAGGGGAAGGGGCTGGAATGAGAGGTTCAAATAAGGAGGGGAATGAGTTGGAATATATGGAAGGATGACTAAAACTAAAGGCCATTTGCAGGGTTGTATAGAACCCTAATCCAGTAAAAAGATTTCTAAATATATACATGAATGATGGTGATCTAAATGAAATTATCAAATAATGGAGGAGGCAGAGCCCTAGTTAGACATCTCTTCTCAAAAAATGAAGCTCCCAAACTGAAAATTGGATACATCTGATCGCATTATTGGCCAAAACAGCCCAGTGGGAACCATCCAACAATCTAGACTATGGACAAAGGTATTAGTCACCATCTACAAACTAAAGACAACAACTACACACTTCATTAAAACTGGAAGAAAGTCATTCTGGTGCCTACATGCTACAGGCTCTTATCCCTACATGCTAGTTGTTTTGATACAGAAAGGTATGCTGCATGCTACCAAAGGAGAAAGATAAAGCCCAACACAGCTCTAAAACCTTTCATCTATAATGATGTCCTGCCTGGAAGAGGTGTTTTTGCAATAGTGGCACAATAGTGGCTTGTAGGAATAGCCAACCAATATCTGATTGTATGTAAGGCCCACTCCATGAAATGGAACCTGTCCTCCAGCACTGCTATGGAGGCCAAGAACCTCAAAGTAGATTGGTCAGGGACTGAAAGTTCTTGGAATACTCAGTGCTCAATTGGATGTCTCAATCAGTCTCTCCAGTCAGGGCTCAGAAAACCTTGCAGAAGGATTGTAAGAGCCAGAGGGAATGGAGGACACCAAGGGCACAAAGGCCTTTGAAATTAACAGTACTGATTCACATAAGATCTCACAGATGCTGAGGCAACATGCACAGAGCTCTCACAGGTCTGTGCCAGATAGAATCCCTGCACTCAGAGAAGTAACCTAACCCAGAAACTATCAACTATCTCCAATTAATAACCACACATAAATGAAAAGTTAGTTTTCTCCAATGGAGTACCACTGGTGATACAAACCTTTATTATTATTATTATTATTATTAATTTTATCTCATATAGTATATCCTGACTGAAGTTTCCCTTCCTTCCCCTCCTCTAAGTCCTGCCCCCATCTCCCTTCTTCCCCAATCTACTTATGAACATAGGAACAGTAGGGATCTGGTAGGGGGTGGGAGGGAGGAAGAGAATACAGGGAGAGATGATTGGAATTGTACAATTCACTCTTAAGGGAAGGCTCCATGCCTAGCAGTAGATGCCAACATGAAACAAACTTGGTGCCATCTTGGGAGTTTCTTCATCTTGTAATGTCTTGTCAGGGTGTTTCCCCCATCATAGGTCCTTTGTGTATGTATTATGCCTTTCAGTTTTGTTTTCGTGGGATTCTTGGTGTGTACATTTGTGTCTCTGCTTCTATATGTGTGTCTTTTGTTTTTAGTTTGGTTCTCTTTCTTCTATTCTTGTTTGTTTGTTTTGTTCTATCCCAGTTTGTCTGTCTTTTTAAATTTTTTTTATTATTCCCTAGATGATGTGTGTTTTCTAAGGAAAGACATAAAGGGTGTGGATGGTAAAGGGAGGGGAAATGGGAAGAATCTCAGAGGAGTTGATTGAAGGAGAACCATAATAAAAACATATTGTTGAAAAAACGTATCTTCAATAAAAGACAGAAAAAATAAATACTAAAATTAAAAGAAAATAAAATGAAAAAATTAAACACTTAGAGACCTAAACTACAAATCTACAAGCATGCTAATTGAAACAAATAGGCAGTTCTCAAAAGAAGAAACAGAAATTACCAATAAATATCTTTAAACATGTTCAACATCTTTTGCCATCAATGAAATGAATCCTAAAACTGATTTGAGATACTACCTCACCCCAGTCAGAATGACTTTCATCAAGAAATCAGACAGTGTTGGTGAGGATGGAGGGTTACAGTTTGGAGCCCTTCTTCAATGCTGGTGGGAGTGCGAGTTTGTACAGCACATATGGAAACAGGAAGGTATTTTCTCAGAAAAGTAAAGACTAGTTGAATCATTCCATCCATATAGCCCAACGGACCCCAGATCCTACAGCAGTGAAACGTGCACATCTGTGTCTTTTGCTGCTCTATTCACAATAGCAGGAATGTGAAATCAGTCTAGATGTCCATCAACATTTAATTGAATAATGAAAATTTAGATCATACACATAATAGGATTTAATTTCACTGTAATATATGAAATTTGATTGGGATGGATGGATTTGCAAAGTATACTATTAAGTGAGACAAGCCAAATGTAGAAAGATAAAAATCTCCCTGTTCTGTCTTATGTGAGAGCCCTAGTTTATAATATATACATGCATGTATCTAAATGTATGCAAATGTGCACAAAACCTAGAAAACCAGAAAGGTGACAAATAGTAGGAAAATGAGGTTGTTAGCTAGAAGGTGGTGGAGTTTGTGGGGAACAAAAGGTAACAGTTTATTTAAAAGTGCAAAGATGACAGGGTTGGGTTACCGGAGGAGCAGCATGAGTGGGAACTCGGGCAAAGGGGAGAATCTACTGAAACACACTTAGTGTACAAAGAATCTCATCCTGTTATCTAAAACCTTATCTGCTCATGGCTGCTAAAGTAAAAAATAAAAATAACTGCTGGAGTGACCATCCAAGGTTAAGAGCCTTTGTTGCTCTTGCAGAGGATATGGATTTTGTTTCTAGATCATGCATTAAGTAGTTCACAATTTCTTCTAGTTCTGCTTATAATGGATATACTGCCCTCTTCTTGCCTACCTGAGCAGCTACATGTATTTGCTTCATACACATATAGTCAGACACCCAGCCAACCATGTAAAGTAAAAGTTAAAAAAACTTCAATAATGAGTTTTCACACAATTTCACGCTTTGTACGCCCACCAACATCTTAGTGTATTTGACATAGCAGGACTTTTTAATGTAAATATTTGGGATGGATGAATAAAAGGTTATTTGATTAACATGGTATTTAAAACACAAAACAAAACTAAAAAAAAGCTATTTCTAATATTAAAAGTTTTAAGTGGGTAAAATGAGCCAATAGCCATTTTTTTTATCAAATATTATCTGTTGTATTTAGTTATTTTCCGACCTATGAATTCTATAGAAAGCATTAAGTGTCATAGAGACAAACATTTATCACTATTTATTAATATTTGAAACCAAAAACTGTCAGATTAGACTCTTTAACATCTTTGTAGATACTGAAGAACTGTAATTGACTATTATATTGAGATTAATGTATTTTTCTCCAATCTAGACCCTGACAGAGAGTCATGGACTCTAACTAATCCTTTTGAACTATGAACCCCAAATTGAATGCTTTCTTTTATGTTAAAAAACTATTTTAAAAATGGAAAACAAACAAGGTATTTATGATATTGTATATCTTTAATAGTAGGATTTAGGAGGCAATGTAAGAGGATCATAGGAATGAAAACTTTGAATTCTATAACAAGACCTTATTCTAAAAAAGAAAAGAAAAGCAAAAGCAAAACTACTAGTAATAATAATAAAACAGCAGAAATTATTTGATTGATCCCCAATGATACTGGAGAAAATAATAGGACTCCAATGTTCCCTTTTCTTCTTTAACCAGACAGTGTAAATTATTCCTTCAAAGTGGGATTTACATCATGTGAAATTTAACTAAATCTCTAGGAATTATTGCAACTAACTACAGCATGCTTTATTCAGTGTGTGTAGAGTGGTATTCATAGAATTACTGTTATCTCTAAACTATAAATAAGTGCTTATTTATGAAAAGGAAAATAAATTCATTACTGATGTTAACAACAATTTGGGTTTTCAAATGTTTCCAGGCTGAGTAATTTGTTGACAGTGTTTGTCAGTGTTCTGCACAATTTGTCTTCTGGATAAATAGTTCTATGACAATCTCAAAAACGCTGTTCTCTTTAAAAAGCAAATGATTTTTTAAAAGGACAGTAAAGGAAACTATATGACATTTAAAATGTATTTTAGAATCTTAAGCATGATAAAATATTCTCTAATACAGAACTTCTTGGAATTCTTCAAATTTACTGAGAAACAGTTCCATCAATTCTCATTTCTCAGAGTGAATGCTGGAAACTCTGCTATGTAAGAAAAAGTTTGTGGACTTTTCTATTGCATTTTTTATTGACATATGGGCTATCTTTTCTTCAAAAATGAATATTCATTACAAAATAATTGTTACACTGCCCTAATTCGGCATCCACTCTGCCAAATTCTTGAGCATTTATGAGAAAGTTTGGCTATGCCTCACAATTTTTTTTTCTGGGAATGACAATCTCCATGAATTTGTTAGCTATGGTTTCTTAATCCTTCTAAAATACACATACTCTGTAACTATCAGCAAGAAATAGCTTATTTCCTTTCATTTTAGCATCAAAGAAGAAAGATTTGTCCTGGCTATTTCTGTCGGGTTTCATTCTGAATAGATAATCTTGAGTTCTTGCCTTTGTATGTAGGAAAATACTTAAGTCTCTGGTCTATTTTTACAAGTGAGCACTCCCTGCTAACATTTCTCCTTCATGAGTCCTCATTTCTGCTCATTAAAAGATAATTGTTTTGTTTTGTGAACAGTATAGTAGGCAGAATATCACTTAATTTTTAAGATGAATGTGTATTATTTAAAGAAATATGCCAAAATATTTCCATTTCCTTTCTAAAGTCCTGGCTATTTCCTCATGGCACTATATTAAAATATTAACCCAGTATTCTTACTCAGGTATTTTGTTGGAATTAAGATTTGCAGTGTTTTTTTCTTGAGTGACTTACGTACTACTCCTTGTATTAAATTTCACTATCATTCTAAATTGTCTATTAAATCTAACAGCAATTATTTTGAAAGCAAGAAAAGTGAAAAATATTAAAGAATTTCATTTGACATATTATTGTAATAATTGTGTAGCCATATAAATCAATCAGATTTTAATAAATTCATTTGCAGAGTGTCTCAGCAGTTGCAAAATGTAAATGAGAGGAGAAATAAAGCTTGTATGTTTGAGTCCCTGAGGCAAAAAGCTTCATGGCAGGTCTTTGGAATGACTACTTAATCAGTAGGGGAAGATGCCAGGTGTTTCATTAGTCCAGCAGATGCTCTGAGCGACAAAGAAGGAGATAAGTGCTGGTCTGATGTCCAGAGCAAACCAGCATCTGTTCAGAGAATGTGCAACAACTGTAGAGTTAGGAAATACCTTCAAGTTTGAAGTTTCAAGTGATTGCATAGTAAGTACAGTTATTTTATATTCTAGCAGCATAGGCTTCTTCCAGAAGAATTATGAAAATACAGAGAAGGGTTTTGTAGAGAAACAATTAAGTAACTTAGAAGGTTTAAGTCAATGCTTTTGCAAATCTCCTCTTTCACAATGGATCTCTCTTCAGAAAGATGCAAGTGGATAGACATTGCTATTACTAAGGTTACAACAAAAATGAATAGCATTCACACATTTCCTTTTATTAAGGCAAAGATTTCAAAGCTGAATTACAGCAAGATAATGACTACATTTTCTCCAGTTCTTCACAGCTAGTTTATCCAATTTGATTCACTCTTCAGCAGACAAGAGAGTGATTACACTTTTTTTTGGAGAAATGTCTCTGGTGGCAAACACTCATTACACTAGTTAGCTTGAAGACCATCTTTAAGCCATCTTTAGTATGCATGTTAAGAACCACTTAGAGTCAACAGAGATATCTATGGTTTTTATTCTTTCTCCCCACTCTGTCAGCCAACCATTGGTCAAATCAGCACAGTGCGCACATCCCCTTGCTCTTTAATCTTCCACCTCTGAGACAACTTTGGTAGTTGAGGGTCTCAGAGCCCTTTGTCAGTAAAATGGCATTGCCAACTTAACTGACAATTCAGTCTCCATTCTGGGTACTTCTGGAACTTTCAGTAAACTGATATCTAAGGTATCCTTTAATTTAAATCAAAGGACTGAAGATGTTTCTTGCTAGCAGATAATGAAAATATTTATTGGTTTTTAATCTTATCCTAGATGATGTTCAGTGTTTGATAGTAGACTTTTCACAAACTGTTTGAAATTGCCTCCAATATTATAAACTCTGCTTCAAAAAGGGAAACCCAACCTCACTGGATTCTTAATGTGTCTTTTTTGTTTTTTACCTCTAACAAGAAGTCTTTTTAATTTTCCATTCTCCCCTAATACCCTCTGCTATTCTTTATCATAGCACCTCTGCCTCTTTAAAAGATAGTCTTTACACATATGGTTTTCAGTATGACAAGTAGGTTCAGTATGCCATAAACATCGGTTTTTAAAACTCACCTACTCCCTGTGCATGTGACATGTTACTGTGATCCCTGTCTCTGAAAAGCCAAGGGAAGAAGATTAGGAGTTCAAGGCCAGTTTGAGGCTATCCTTATCTACACAGCAAGTCTTTGTCTCAATCACCCAGAATAATAAGAACAACAACAAACCAATATCACAAAACCAAAACAGTCTATTTAAATGGTCTATTATTCCCTCAATCACTCATTTTTTTGCCAATGTCTGGGTTTCATGGAAATAACACAAAATGGAACTTTACATGGAATCTCAGAATTTTCCTAAGTGTTTTCTGTGCTTAAGTAGTTTCAGAAGATAACACAAAAGTATCTTCATTTTACAACACACTTGAAGATTTTGTATACTATGCCCACTCTCTGGAACATCACTTAATTAATAAAAGATAGCAAGTTCTGTGAAGTCTTGCAAAAGAAAATCATTTTAAGCCAGTTATGGTAGCTCATGACTGTAATCCTGGCACTGAAGTAGTAGAGACAGGAAGGTCAGTAGCTCAGAAGTTCAATACCAGCATAAACCACATAGTGAATTAGAGGTCATTTTGGGCTACATGAAAACTTTCCCTCAAAAAGTAACATTTACAAGTTACACTACTTAATTTTAAAAAAATGTTCAGTGTTCTAATTTTTAAAACAAGATATATCATAGAAGCTGCAAGCCTGGATTATTTTTACATGAGTGATTTGGTTGTATTGGTCTTCAGAAATAAAACCACAGAAGTAGTTTACATATTATCACATAACCTCAGAGATACATGTCTCAAGGAATCATCCTGTTGTCCCATCACGCTGTGTGATGAGACAGTCTTGCCCTGTATCCTAGAATCTTAATACTCTCAGTAAATTTAAGGCCAATCATAAAAAAGTTTTAAAAATTAAAGCCAGAAATGAGAATCTGAAAAGGATATCTGTATACTGACTCAGGGAGCAAATGGGACCTCCATCCCTAATTTTGTAAATAAAGTTTTATTGGAACACAGTTATACTCATTCATTTACATTCCATCTACATGTTTCCCAGGTGTTGGACAGAGTCAAACAATTTCACAGAGATTGTAAAGCTTGCAAAACTACATTAGCTCCTTTCTTTTTACAGAAAAAGAAAAAGCTGCTTCATGATCTCAAAAAGAGAAAGAACACTTACAGTAGCATAAAATAAATGGAAATGCAATAAAACTAAAGACAAAAGTTGTGAAAGGCTTTTGTTTAAAACAAACCTGCTCACCAGTTTTCCTTCTACAACCTTGGACCACAAGATAAAGAAATTAAAAGAAGCCCTAGAATTTTTCTGTGGAAAGATTTACTACTCAAAAAGCATATAGGCAAATTCTTCTTAAGAAAAGTAATAAAATACACATAAAAGAACTTGCTAGTCTTGTCTCACATATAAGATGAAAGTTTCTATAACCATCTTTACTACTGTTTCTTCTACTTTTTCTGTGCAATGCCATAAATATTTAAGAGTAAGATTCTTTTATTCTGAGACAGTTTAATATATTCCACGCCATATAGAAATAAGCAAAAATTTAAAAGTAGCCTTTCTAAATAAAAATGTCATGTTCACTCAGGTTTAATTTCCTCTATATTTGTCTTTTACATAATATCTTGGACAAGAAAATTTCAGTTCATTAGAATGAAAATAATGGTTTGTTCAGACAATTATGAAAGTTTATTACCCTGAATTGGACTATGGTGATAAACTTTAAAATGATCAACGTAATGCAAAATAAATTAATCCTTTTTGTAAGACGTAAAGGTGGGAAGTATGGTGCAATAACAGAACTTTTGACATAAAAACATGAAATACTTCTATTTTATTCATCTTGATTACTTTTTCTTTTTTCTTTCTTTCTTTTTTCTTTATGACATCCATTTTTAGCCATACATGGTGGTAGTCTCATGGTCTTATCACTTGGAGGCTGAGGTAAAAGGACCATGAGTTGAAGACAGTTGAAACTAACCTGGGCTATTTAGGGGGACTCTAAGTTTGACATTTGAATAAACCAGGGTTCTCATCTGGGCTTTTAATGTTAGTATCCCAATTCTTGGAGCCCTCTTCTTTTAAATATTCACATGATTCACAATCACCCTCTGACATTTGTTCACATGCTACCCTATCTGAGTGACTCCTTACGCAATCTATTTAAAAGTCCATCTCCCCCTTTTGTCTCCTATGGATACACATGCTTCCTGTCCTGTGTGATATGCCCATTCCTCACAGCAGCACTTGTTGCTATACCTCATGTACTTTCAGTTATTTGACTTTTTCTTTGACTTCTCCTTGAAGTTTTATAGAGAAGATTTTTGTCTCCTGTATTCACTGCTAGGGAGGAAGCTTCTAAAGTAGTGCTTGACATTTGTTTATTCTACAAAACAGAAAAATGAGTAGAAAAATAATTTGAGGCAAAATGTATGAGAACATTGAAAGATTGTTATATTCAAAGTTAGAAAGACTGAAAGGTCTCTTCAAGGGCTTTATTACTATAGTATTCCAGGTGATGATGAACGGGCAAGCTTTTGCAGTGGTGTCCTTTGAGTACTTGGGGAAACTACTCTTTCTGGCCCCTTCCCAGAACACTGCACTGTAATTATCTACAGTATCAATTTATTTCCTTATGCATTTCTATTGAACATTCATATTAATAGGCACATTCAAAAATAAGTTGAGGTCTTTGGGAACTGTAAGGTAAACATTTAGGTGACAAAAAGCATTGATTTTTCTCTATAGATAAAGTGTCTTCATAAAAGGGTAAATAGAATCCTTTGTGGTCAATTACAACTGAAATACATGGAATTGGCTTCTTCTGAGCTATGTATTGATTCTGTGTTCATAAACACATTCTTTTGGTTGAATAGGTTATGATTACTGCTAAATCTTTATAAAATGATACAAGAAATTAACTACAGAATTAAACTTAAGTGAAATGTTATTTTTGTTACATTAACATAGTGACGTGTTTCTTAGTCAAGTTTGAACACAAATGTTGCATTTTCTTAGTGCTTTTGGTTCATTTATGTCACATGAGTCTATGAAAATTTTATTTGTGTTAAGTCTGATGAAAATTGTATTACGGGAAATGTTTTGGTGCAATCTAAACATTAAAACTGTTTGTAAGGGATAACTACAAAAATTTTATCAATTGTAAAAAAAACTATTATGTGCTGGCCCCCATGTTTCTACAATTATCTATTAGTGATATAAACAAAATAATTATCTTTAATTTATAATCACAGTAATTTATGACTCTAAAAAGATATGTCACACTTTCTTTAAAAGGACAACAAAAAGTTTTAAATGTATAAAAACCATAAATAGGGGCTGGAGAGATGGCTCAGAGGTTAAGAACACTGACTGCTCTTCCAGAGGTCCTGAGTTCAATTCCCAGCAACCACATGGTGGCTCACAACCATCTGTAATGATCGGGCGCCCTCTTCTGGCCTGAAGACATACATTCAGGCAGAACACTGTATACATAATAAATAAATAAATCTAAAAAAAAAAAAAGCCATAAATAATGCTTAAAACCCAGTAAAAGAAAGTAAACCATTTAATTAACACAATTTCTCATATAGCAATATACAGAAAACAAAAAATATGGAAATATGCTCATACCACATGTCACTAGCAAACTGCAAATTATAACAATGAGCCAATACTATATATAGGCTACAATGACAAAGTTCTGGGCCATTTAATGGCACCAAGTACCTGCAAAGACAGGGAACAATAGAGACTTTCCTAAGTTGTTGGTGGGGCTCCAGAGTGGCTGTTGAGTACCTGTCATGACCTATACATCAGGTAAAATAAACACTTCTTTGTACACATTATGAAATTCTCAAAAAAATAAATACAAAAGAAAGTTTATGATTCAGACTTGAGATCTCTTTCTAGAATGGTCCATGCAAGGAGAGAAGTATCTATCAAGAAATGTTCTCATTAAAAATATCAAAATATTCACCTTTTAATGGGTTGTGGAAGGAGCTTGACATCTGGGAGCACTTGGTATTTGTTCTTTAAGAAAGTTCTGGAGGATTTGATGACCTCTTATCATGTTTTAAGTCTAGTAATGAATTGATGTTACTAGAGAGGAGCTATAAAAAAAAAGAAGGTTTGGAGAAAACAATATGTCTATATATTGAAATGAGGTTAATTTCTGTAATTGTTAGGTCCTGGAAGTGAATGAGCACTTTAATATTCATGACAAAATTATTTAAGAGAATTGAAGCTAATGTGAATATTTAAGTAATAAGATCATACGCAGAAGGTTAATACCAGAATTCTCTGTTTCCTTGAACATCATGGTTCAACGTACACACTGAAAGAGTTTTAGACTGAGATTTTACAACTGAATTATATGTTATTTTATCCAGTATTCTAATGATTCTTAGACAAAAAAATAGAAACTTCAATTTAAGCTAGGATGAAAATATTGAAAATAACATGTTGGAAGCAGGTCTTAAATATGTCTACTGACATAAATATTTCATAAAGATAAGTCCACACACAAATAATTGAGAAATTAAAATATGCATATCCAGACTAAGAATGTAGTGCATGTGTGGAGTTTCTTCTACCAGTGCTGAAATCATTCTGACATCATTCTCAGAACCAAACATTCCAAAACATGGTATGGAACAATTAAAGTATAAAGTTTAAGTAAATATTTTTAAAATATATATTACATTCCTTCTATAAATATACACACAGATTAAAAATAATAAAACTAAAAATCTCAATGTCTTAAAGTATATAAGATATTTCTTATGTGCGCGAAAATCTCTAGGGTTGGTACCAGAGTTTTTGGTGTGAAAGAACTGTGCTAATTCTTTCATTCAAAAATTATAAGGTCCTTCACCCTTGGACTTTTTGTACCTTTGGGGTCCTTTGCATTTGATAGTATTCAAGAGCACAGAGCAAATGCAATGGATATATTAGATCTCTGTCCTCATTATCAGCTCTGCTCTAATTCTGCCAGCTACAGGCTCACCGTCTATGTGTCCAGGGATTCAGTAAGCAGACAGCTCTGCCCTGACACAAAGTGGTGGCCCGATCATCCCATCTCTCCCCTCACAGGGGTTTCTCACTAGAGCATACTAGGTTTTGTTGTTAATTTGTTTTGCTGCTTTTTTAATTAATTAATTAATTAATTAATTATTATTATTTTGGTTTTTTGAGACAGGGTTTCTCTGTGTAGCTTTGCGCCTTTCCTGGAACTCACTTGGTAGCCCAGGCTGGCCTCGAACTCACAGAGATCTGCCTGGCTCTGCCTCCCGACTGCTGGGACTAAAGGCGTGTGCCACCACCGCCCAGGTTCTTCCTCTGTAGTCTAGACTGACCTAGGTCTCACTACTAGATGGGGAGGGCTCTAGATGCCTTCATTGATCAGAAATGAGTGTGACTCTATTTGGTGGGAAAAAAAATAAGTTACTTCTAAGCAGGGTGTGACTGAGGAGGCATTTGGGTGATGAATGCAGAAAGAAAGGAAAGAAAATAATGCTAGGGAACAGTGAAAACACAGGAGGGAACATGCTCATGGAGCATGAGGCACATGCTTCCCGGAATTTAATGATGAAAGGTATTTGATAGCGCTCGTAACTTGGGACAAGAATCCTGCTAACTGCTTAACACTGACAACTCAATGACAGTCAGGACATTTATCACAGACCTTACTTAACAGTCACCTCTCCAGCAAGCTGCTCTGGTGTTCTTACAAAGCCAACCTTGATTACTTTGTTAAAGAAATAATAATGGTAATGAAAATCATAGCATCATACATAAATGGTTACTTGTTTCACTTGGTGAGTCTGTGGGGATGTGATCAGAGGACCCAGACTCTCATCTTGTCCTGATTTCTGGATTGGACTTTAAAGGGACCTCTAGACAGTTTCTAAAACTGTTTTTCTTAAATTATCATTAGCTTCCAGCTTCATTTTATATTAAGATAATAGGTAGAATAATACTATAATTAAGATATATAAATATCAGACAAATAGAACAATCCTAAAACCAGAAAGCAAAAAGGAAATGTTAAATACAATTCTCATGTTTTACCAAATACAGTAAGAACAAAATTATGTTTAGATCATTACATACTACATGTATATTATGCTGCATATGTTTCTGAATTTAAAATTATTATAGAAGATATTCACTTTTGTAAATATTGTAAGCTCTGTGAACTTTGATGCTGAGCATTTGGTGCTAATGGACAGTCAAAAAATTACCAGCATTAACATATACACATATATTTGCTTGTTTATTTTGTGTGTGTACAGGTGCATGTGGAAGTATGTGTGTGTGTGTGTGTGTGTGTGTGTGTGAAGATATGTGTGCCTATGGGTGTGTGCATGTGTGTATGTAGGGTGCATATGTACATATGTATATGTGCGTTTGGAGGTATGTGTGCATGTATGGGTGTGTATGTATGTGTGAATATGTGGGTATGTGCACACCGGGGGTATGTGTGGCATGTGTGTGTTTTTGTGTATGTGCATATGGGAGGTATGTGTGGCGTGTGTGTGTGTGTGTGTGTGTGTGTGTGTGTGTATACACCTTTGTGTGGAGGCTAGACAACAACCTTTGTTTTTCCTTGTGAAACGTCCATTTTATTTTCTGATACAGAATCTCACTGGCCTGTAGTCCACCAAGTAACCCAGGCTGACTGGCCAGTGAGCTGCCTGCTTCCTCCCTCCAGTGCTGGGAGTACACTGTGCACCACCTTTCTTCTGTTTCTTCTTTTGCTTTATCTGAGTCTGGAGATCAACTATAGGTACTCATGCTAGGAAACAAGCACTTTACTTGAAAAATATTTAAATTCTTTGGGAATTTCATATAATATATTTTGACATAACCTTTCCCTCCCTCACTTACTCCCAAGTAGATCATCTTCCACCTCTTTGCCCTCCCAACATCATGCTCATTTTCTCTTAAAACAAGAAAAACTGACAAAAGCGCATGCGCGCGCGCGCACACACACACACACACACACACACACACACACACACACACACTTGGAGTCTGATCTGTGCTGGCCAGCTACTCCTGAGTGTGGGAGTCCCCTTGAGTGTAGTTGACACCCATTTTCACTCCACTGAAGAATGCTGAGTTCGCCTTTTCCAGAAGCTATCTGTTGAAAAAGCTTATGGGATGGAGTAGGACTTTGTGGATACTTCCCTTCTCACTGTTGGGATTTCTTTTTCCCTGACTGAACTTATAAAGGTCTTATGCACACTGTCACAGTCTCTGTGAATTCATGTGTGTATCAGTCCTGTTGTGTCTGGAGAATGCTGTCTCCTTGGAGTTAGTCACCACCTCTTGCTCTTACAGTCTTTCAATCTCCTCTTTGTGACAGCTCTCTGAGCCTTGAATGAAGTACCATTTAGGACAGGCACTTGAACTCATTCAGCATCTCCCCAGTCTCTTCATCACATTCATTTAACTGTCCAGTTTCTCATAATGTACATACAGGTTTCAATTCTTTATATTCCAGAAACTTGAAGAAACATCTCTGGTGTGTGCTGAAGAAGGTATTGAGAGAAGATAAAATTCTCAGTCATTCTTTAGGTTATTTAAGGTCATAAAATCTACATTATAAACAAGATTCTAATTTTGTGAAAAAAAAACATAAAGAATCAATCTGAAATTTTACATGGGATCATACTGTGTTTATTTTGCCTGGTTCTTACAAGTCTTTTAAAAGATAATAATATATTATTATAGAATTACAATCAAAATTGCTTTTTAAGAGATAATAGTGATAATAAAAATAATAGTAGATATTAATACTATGTTATACATTAACTTATTTAAATTTTTAGATATCCAAATATGTTTAAATGAATTTGTTATAAGTTTATTTTTGCTTTTCATTAAAATGCTTTTTCTTTTTATGATGTCTGTGTATGTTATGTTCGTGTGTGTGTGTGTGTGTGTGTGTGTGTGTGTGTGTGTGTGTGTGACATTTGTGCCATAGCTTGAATGCAGAGATTAGAGGACAAATTGTACTGTTAGTCCTTGCCATCTTCCTTGTCTGATAGTGTCTGCTGTCTTCACTAGCTGCTGGTCTACCTCCCATTGATTCTGCTGCCTGTGCCTCCCATCTTCCAGTAGGGCTGTACCAGGACTGTAAAAGTCTTTTTATAGTGTTTTGTCTTATGTTAGTTATGGGGACCTAAGCTCATATCTTCAGGATTGCATAGGGAGTACTTTACCCACTGAACCATATCTCCAGCCTCATGGTGTACATTCTTCTGTTGCTTTCTGCTCACTTCTGAGTAAAGAAATTTCTAGAATGTTACACATTAACATTTATTAAAGTTAAAGGAAAATTCTGGGTCTTTTGGCATTTTCTATTTGCTACACTTCTGTGAGACAATCACTGTAATATTTAGGAGTTAGAAAGGTTGCCTTGTGCTATTTCTTCTTCTTTTTATGTTTATTTATAGTGTATGTGGGGCTGGAAGGTATGGTGATATTTTATTTGTGCTGAAATGTGATTTTATTTGTATGTTAATAAATAAAGTTGCCTGGGGTTCAGAGCTAATAGCAAGCCATAGCAGAAGTCTGGCAGTGGTAACACATGCCCTTAATCCCAATCAAATGACAGGCAGAGTCTCTGTGTTCAAGGACACTACCTGAATGATTGAGAGCAATGAGAATCAATAATTCTGATATATTTTAGTTGTTTTACAGAACAGCCCTTAAACAAGAGACAAGGCTGGACAACAGAGTGTGAAGTCCAGGGGCAGGATGATTTGAATTCATCTTGGAGTTCAGCTAATACACAGTTAAATGGATAATGTTTGAAAATTTTTCTAATTTTTGAAATCCAACTAACGCTCATTCATAGCAATAGTATTCAATGTATGAAGCTACCTGGCTCACAGTTATAATAATGCATTAAAACTTGTAAATGTAAAGGCAAATATAATCTGTAACTTTAATGTATTCTCATTAAATTTAAGTGGAGTATTGACAGTGACAGAACTCTCGAGAGAAAATACATTTCCATTGTGAACTTAGATGAGAACAGCAATTCAATTTACATTCCAAACAGTTTTCAGATGAAAGTGCATTTAGGTCATTGTTAACCTATACTGTGGAGATGCTTACGGGTGACAGGTTTCAATTACAACCTTTTAATGATTCTACCTTGCTAGCTTTCTACTTTTGAATTTTACCCAAAAAAGATACTAAATCAGAGAAAGAAAAAAGATAATTATCTTCCACAGGAATCACTGTATTATTCTCTATCTCTCTCTGTCTCTGTCTCTCTCTCTCTCTCTCTCTCTCTCTCTGTAGGTGTAGGTGTTCTTATGTGTGTTCATGCATGTGTGTGTATGTACCTGAGTGTGGAATGCAGAAGTGGATGGCCTCCTTAATTATTTTTTGCTATATATTTTGAGACAAAGTGCCTCAGTGAACCAGAAGCTTTCTGATCCAGATAGGCTTGCTGAACAATTGATTCTCTGAATTCCTTGGACTCTATGGCCTAGCCCTAGGGTTACAGATATGTGTGCTGGCTCATCTGATGTGTGTGGGTCTTCAGTCCTCCCATCATCTGATATATGTGTCCTCAGGTCTTCCCATTAACTGATATGTGTGGGACCTCCCATCACCTGATGTGTGTGGGTCCTCAGGTATTCCCATTACCTGATGTGTGTGGGTCCTCAGGTATTCCTATCACCTGATGTATATGGTTTCTCAGTTCCTCACATTGGCATAGAAAGCACATTACTAACTCAGACATATCTTCAGCTAGATTATACAGTACTTTTACATACTTAAAATAAACTGACTTTGTTAAAATAAAAATAATAAATATTAATAATCATCACATATAAAAAGCCACATTGACATATTAAAATGCCATTAGGAGGAAAAGTTAATAGTGTAAAATTCATTTGAATGTTTGAGATATGATATGCTTCTGGTAATTTCGGACTCAGTTACTTTCATCTAAACTCTTTACAGATGGCTATTGGTTGCAAAGTCTGAGTTAGTGGTAAAAACAATGATATTTTTATACCTAAAATCTATTTCATATTTTGTAATTTGTGGTTGGTTGTGATTACTGGAATTTATAACTCAGTTTCTTGTCTATTTTTCTCTGGCTCAATATCAAGATACAGTTGAAATAAGAGCCTTGGATGAATTTTCAAGCAATGAAGGCTCCAGGTACTTTAGTATCATACATTTATAATGATTTGGGGAAATATGTATTTGTATGAACAAAAGGAAAAGGTGTAGCTTGAGTTTTCCTGCCTTGCCCACAGTCAGGACAAATCTTTGTCACCTGCCAGTCCCACAGCCACTCAGACCCAACCAAGTAAACACAGAGACTTATATTGTTTCAAACTGTATGGCCGTGGCAGGCTTCTTGCTAACTGTTCTTATAGCTTAAATTAATCCATTTCCATAAATCTATTCCTTGCCACATGGCTCGTGGCTTGCCGGTACTTTACATCTTCCTTGTCCTGGCCGCAGCTCCAGCTAGTCTCCTTCTGCCTTCCTGTTCTTTTATAACTCTTCTCTGATAGTCTCGCCTATACTTCCTGCCTAGCCATGGCCAATCAGGTTTTATTTATTGACCAATCAGAGCAACACATTTGCCATACAGACCGTCCCCCAGCACAGCCAAGTGCAGACCATCTCAGACACCTGCACTCAGGCTTGTGGTCCTAATCATCCTCTGTGTGGACCTGCTGGGTAAAGCCATGAGGAACCCAAGACCAGGCTCCCCCAGGACGTACAGAACATCCCACAGCAAAAAGGTCCATGTCTTTTAAGAGCAACTTAAAATGTCAATATACTTTGGCTTTCCTTCCAAATCTGTTTTTAAGTTTATGTTTAAAATTGTTCTACTCCAGAAAAAGAGAAATAAATTTTAGTTATTTTTTCTTTTGCCTTGGTTTTACAAGAAAGAAGGTCTACTTTCTATATTATCCCCATAATTTCTTACCTCAGCATGCCTAAGTGTCATATCCTAAGAAATGTATTACTATCATTAAATATTGCACTTCAATGCTCAAAGCCTAAAAGGTACTATGGAGCATATCCACCTATTTTCCTTATTATACATGTGAGCACACTTTGGGTTTTCCTCTTTAAAACTGAGTGGGGAACTTCTCAGGTGTACATTACTGCCTTGCGCTGTATACGACTCATCGAGCAATAGGATTGGCTCTTCTAAACCACTATGGATACTTATAGGTGAAAAAAAGAGTGTCTGGTGGTGCATTCCTACAATCCTTGCTACTTAGGATTGTAAGTCCAAGGTTTGTCTGGGCTACAAATTGTGTTCAAGGTTAACCTGACAATGTAAGGTGCCTCTGTCACAAAATAAAAAGAATACAGGGTATGTGGCAGAGATCTTACCTAACATATATAATGTTCTGGGTTTAATCTCTAGTAGTTCATGAAAACAAAATAATTTGCGTTTTCCAAATCTGGAAATAAGATGAGCATTTTTGTATAGGAAGAAATATGAATAAGCAGAGGAGAGCATGCTCTACTTCTAAGTCTATTCTAATATTACATTTCAAAGTGTAACATTCAATTAAGAACATGTTTGCTTTCTTCCTTGGAATATATCCATGGATAAGATATCATAACACTCGTGGAGAAGTGGGGGTACAACAGTGTTAATTCTGACCCAAAAGATGGACGTTGAGCTCAGCACCTTGCACAGACAGCACTGTTTGACCTGTTCCCTTCCATCCAGGGCCTGGCCTGTAGCACGAATCATGAAGGGCCTATGAATAGCAACAAACCCGGTGCCAGATATCAGGGTGAATGCTGAGAGATCAGAGAAACAGCACAAGCTACAGCCAACCTCACCTTGACAATTCTTCATCAGATCCTGTTTCCTCAAACTAGAATCCTCTCAGTTCTCATCTGAATAGATCTCAGCTGAACTGCTGCTAAAAGCCTAAAAGTTTAACAGACTTTAGTTCCTGGTTTTCATGCCTTGTATACCTTTCTGCTTCCTGCCACCAATTCCTGGGGTTAAAGGCTTGTGTCACCATGCCTGGCTGTTTCCTGTGTGCCTTTGAACTCACAGAGATCGGGATGGATCTCTGCCTCCAGAATTCGAGGATTAAAGGTGTGTGTGCCACCATTTTCTGACCTCTATGTCTGTCTAGTGGCTGTTCTGTTCTCTGACCCCAGATAAGTTTATTAATGTACACAATATATTGGGGAACACAATATCACCACACTGGCTTATGTCAGTCCCACTATGGGGATTTGTTTGGGAAGAACCAGGAGAATACACACAAAGAATGATCTTTTACACAAGGCTTTTCCTGGGACTGCCTTATCATGGTTACTAGCTTATAATCAGTCCCTAGAGTTTCTGCTTTGCACTGAGCACCCACCATACAAGTGGACAGAAAGAAGGTAAGAGCTGGAGAATTGTGGCCATGCAATATTCTGAAAATATCTTTTACATTCTAAGAGACTGGAACTTTTTCTGAACCTCACAGACAAAGTTAATATACCTTGAGGTCTCTTAAGACGGCTAGCTACTGTGTACCCAAGGTACCTTTAAGAGAACAATGTAACAATCAATCTTATTTGCCTTGGATTTCCCATGAAATCAGTTTTTATAATCTGAGCTAATGCATAGCTGCAATCTTAAATTATGTATTTGTCTATGATCCTGACCCACAGTAATGCATGCATATCATTTTCTGAAAGCAGTAAATACAGAAATAGAAATCAACTTCCTAAAATCTACTCTAAAGGTCAAAAGCAACCATTTATGGCTATTGGTTGATATACCACGATGTTTGTTATCTGGGATCAACTGATTCCAGATATGCTATTGTTAGTTGAGATTAGTTGGAGCTAGTGCTATCCCTTTTAAAACTCAAAGATTTCTGTCAATTTCCCATTCCTTACCCATGTAATGCTTTATTTACTGTTCAATAAATAGAGTGAGGCCCTTTGCTATGGACAGACACCACTCACAGATAGACAGCCATCTCTCTCTCTCTCTCTCTTTCTCTCTCTCACACACACACACACACACACACACACACACGCATGCATATATATATACACTTACACATACAATAGACAGATACAGATAAGGATAAACACACACAGGCATAGAAACAATAGAGTCACAAGACAGCCTTCAGGCAGGCCAAGATCCAGACTTACACAACAGACAGATAAAGGATGGAAGACACAGGGAGCATGAATAGAAGATTCAAATATGGACTCTTTTTGGTTACATAACTAAAACAAAAAGTGCTTTTATTTCTTTCTTTAATGGGACACCTATGTGTTATTGGTAACTCTGGCTTAATCATGAATGTGTTGTAATCTTCTCAGAGCATGGGGAAGAAATCTGTGAAACTCTGCCTTGTGGAAACAACAGAGGTGTTTGCTGTCATTAACTCATAGCTTCTGTGATTGTCTGCATAAGATGGACCCGGCTAAAATTCCATAGTGATGGAGAAGTGTCCCATGAGATCTCTCCCTTAGGAGAGGTGCTATTGAGTAGCTGGTGGTTATTGAGTCAGGGAAAGTCATTTTCCTTTGGAGGTACTGGGAGGTTGCTCATGTGCCAGTGAATGGCCTTTGACATGTACCTCTAGGAAGCACTGATTTAATTCAGGGGTTTATTAACATTGACAAGAAAAAAGGAGGACATGAAGTTAGCAGAGAAGCTGGATGGGACAGTATGGCAGTTGGAAGGACGTTATAGTGGATACATAAGATCAAAATACATTGTGTAAATCTATGAATGTTTCAAAAATAAATAAAAATATTAATAAAACAATGAAGAATTCAGTACCTTCTCACTTCCTAGATATGGGCAATGATAATGCTGGCAGCAGCCTCATCCAGTCTGGATACATAGCCTGTGTTCTAAGCACCAGCTTTTGTAAGTGAGCAGGAGGGAGGATGCTGAATAGAAATATGATGTGTCTGAGTTAGAAATGCCCAACTTTAAAATTATATGCAGATGGAATTTAATTTTCCTTACCCACAAAATCACATCTGAAATGTATACCTACTGAAACACGAGGATATAATAACTACCATGCTGTGCCAAGACAATAAAACAGTTCCGATGCTCCTGTAGTATGCCTCTGACAAGTTGTGTTCCCAGTTTATATTTAATATTCAGTTTATATGATGATAAAACAGCATTGACTCAGATATTAACTATAAGTTCACCTTTTGATGTGGCAAGTAACTAGTGACTTCAACATTATGTTTATTGTATCCAGTCTAAGGAAACTCTGAGTGCTGAATAATATTTAGAGTCATGATACAATCATAATTTATTATCCAATCAAACACATCATTGCTTAAATTTATCAATTCTGAGCATATGAAGTAGAATATTTATTAAAGTATTACCTCATCTTTTTACATATGAAGATCTGATTCAGTTCATAATTATTGTTACACATTTATAAGAGAAATTAGCTTCATCAAAACTGCACAGCCCTAGTTACATTAAAGGACAGATAGACATCAGCATTATGTTTGGCTACTCACTCATTATTTGTCTTATGTATGTTGTTGGTTTACCTCATTCAAGATGCCAGACAATGTTTTATATTAAATTTCCACGTTAGATGACAGAATATCAATCAATAGGCTATTATATTTATTCTTAAAATATTTAGAATGTTGACCATGACATTAAGTTCAAAAATTGAAGCTACACATATCCAAGGCTAAAGGTACAACACACAATACTTATATTATTATTGAATTCTCCTGTATTTAACACATTTTCTCTAGCTGAGTCTGTAAACATAATAGTAGTAGACAAGCTCTGTACATTTAAGCTGCTAAAATTTTGTCTGCATCATTTCTTTATTAAAATTCCCGTGTATCTGGCTGACGTCTGTGTATAAAATGATACTTTTGTTCTAGAGACTTAAAATTTTGCAAGTTACATATTTTACAAAACAAAGGCACCCTCCCTATTACCCTGGCAGTGAGTGAACTTGTCTTTGGAACAACAGTGAAATTACCAAAATATTTGGCACACAGTATGAATTGTGAGATGGTGAATGGCAGAGCTTCTGTATGTCAGTGTGTCAAAGCTTTTCAGCTGGATTGCAATCTTTTTAGGACAGGGGACTTCAAATTTATAATTTTTATTCTTTTAATTTTCATACATATTTACAGTGCACTTTGAGAATAGTCATCTCCCTCCCCACCTCTTCCCACGTCCCTCACTCTCCCACTCCCTTGCAACTTTTTGTTCTCTTAAAATTTCTTTTGTAACCAACAATGTCTAATTTGTGCTACCCACAGATTCTCGGTATGGAGCCATTCTTGGATCATGACTGACCTGCCAGGAGCCATACCCTTAAAACTTGATTCCTTATCCCCAGCAGCCATCAACTGTCAATAGCTCTTCATGAGCCCAGTCCCACTTCAAGACTTAGTGTCGATTGGTTTGATCTTGTGCAGATCTTTTGCAGACAACCACAGCTGATATGAATAGTCAAATTTGGTGGTCCTATCTTGTCCAACAAACACTCTTTCACCCCAGGCCTTTCCTGCTCCTGGCTCTTACCATGATTCTACCCTGTCTTTCACTATGGTCCTTGAGTCTTGTGGGGAAGTGGTTTGATATTGACATCCCATTTATGGCTGAGCGGTCTTTGTACTCTGACCAGTTGTTAGTTCTTTGTTAACCACAGTTCATTGCACAAAACTTCTCTGATGAGGTTTGAATGTTGCATTAACCTATGAATATAGAGATATGAATTTAGAGAGAAGTTGACACAATGTTCATATAGAAATTGTAGGTTCAACTTTGGGGTTTGTGAGCAGTCTAGCTAAATGTTCTTAGCCATATTTACAGTGCCAGACATGTGTTTTCCCCCTGTGGAGTAGATTGTAAATCCAATAAAATAAGTTAGTTACCACCCAAAATGTTTATGTAACTATTATATCCATAGGAATATCTTACCAGGCCTGTTCACAACTGGGTAAAACTATTATTACCACCCCCTCCCCCATAACCTGCACAGCACCTCCCTGTACACTAATGAAGTACACTGTAAAGGCAAAATATCAGGGGAGAAACTTCCTAGTCAGTACCCTCTTGGTTTTTCCATTTCCAGGACAGGGGATAGATAACCTTGTTCTTTATTTAAATTCTTCTAGATTTATTTGTTTGCATGTTTTTCTTGTATCTATATCTATGTATCGTGTACATCCTGGAACTGGAGTTATTTATAGTTATAACCTACTGTGTGAGTACTGGTATTTAAACTCAAGTCCTCTGCAAAAGCAACAAGTGGCATTAACTACTGACCCATCCCCCTGCCCTGTGCTTCACTTAATAAAGGCTTAGGATTGATTGTGGTGAGCTATAAATATGTCTCTCATGGACAGCTCTTTCATTGTGGTTTCTGTTTGGGCTCTCTGGTTAAAATAGAAAGAGATCCAATAGAAAGAAAAACCTGCCAGAAAGACAGCAAAAGGGAAGTTCTAACTCTATCATTTTGTCACTTCATGTTCTATGGCACTAAGTCAAGGTTTAAATTTTTATGACATTGGGTGTAACAATGGACCTATTTTAGGTCATGATGGCTTTTCCTTAATTCATTTTTTGTCAGACTGAGATGACATTCACACACAAAAAGCTTAGAAAAAGGCTGTCTCAGATAATGTGTAGTAAAGGGTGGAAAGGTATGTGGTCCAGATGTGGTGATGAGTCCCACTCACTATTTTAGAGACAGTGGTGCTGCCATTATCTACCAGTGTGAGTTCAAAGAAAATGCCAAGATGTGCAAGTACTCTTTGGAAACCAGACAGCTACAACTCTGATCTAAAGTTAATAGAAAATTAATCACTTTGAACTTATTATGTGACGTCACATTGATTTATTTTTAAGAATTAGAATAGATTCACATGTATTTAGCATGGATATGCATACTAGGTAAACAATGTCAAGCTATTTAACATCTCTGAAAAATTAAAAATAATGTAAAATGAGGATATCACTATAAATAAAAGATTCGCTATAAAGATTTAGGAAAATGAAAATACATTTTTCATTTCTAGACCAGAGTCTAGATGTCAGTTATTCTTCTTTTAATATTCATCTGTACTGTAGTTTTAAGCTACAAGATGGTTTTAGAGGTAACATTTAATTCATCACATCATCAAATATTTGCTTATTTATATACACACCTCAATAATTTACTTATTCTCTATTCCTATAATTTTTCCTTTTATTGAAAATTGATTGTTTAATACATCCCGATTATAGTTTCCCCTCCCCATACTCCTTCCAGTTCCTCCCACCTCCACTGCTATGCTAATCCACCCTCTTTCTGTCTCACATTATAAAACCAATAAGCTTCTTAGGGATTATAATATAATAAATGTAATATAGTATGTTAAAATAATATGTAATAAAGTAGAACTGAAACGAATACATCAGAATATGAAAACACAGACAAACAGAAGGAAAGTCGCCCAGAAAAAGGTACGAAAACCAGATATAGACACAGAGACCCAATGTTCACATGCTCAGAACCATCTTAAAAACACTAAATTGAAAAACATAATATATACTTAAAGGAACTGTAGGATAAAAAAAGAAAAAGTAATATATAAATAAAATAAAATGTAAAAATAAGATAAAATAATAATAATACAAAAAGCCCTGACATGATAATAAGAGACAAGGAACCTCCAGAAGCTGAGTCCACTTTCTGTTGGTCATCTACTGCAACCTACACTTGAGAGTAGTTTATTTCCCCAGGGAGAGTCCTGTGCAGGAAACTCAATGTTCATTTGCAAGTGCTTATCAATTGGAGGTAGTTCTCTGGGTTAGGGATGGGGATGTGTCCACTTCTCCTTTCACCTTTAGAATCCCATCTGGTCCAGAGTCGTGCAGGCCCTGAGAATGCTCCCTCGGTCTCTGTGAGTTTATATGTACATTCATACTGCTGATTTAGAGGGCCTTGTTTCCTGAGTGTCCTTCTTCTGCTCTGGCTCTTACACTCTTTCTATCTCCATTTCCACAGAGATTTGATAAAGATATCAAATTGTGCAGAGAATGTATTCACCTCTCTGTATAATGTCTGGTTGTGGGTCTCTGTATTTTTTCTCATCTGCTGAAGGAAGAAGCTTTTCTGATGATAGTTGAGAATGACACTGATTTGGGGTAGAGCAGAATGTCATTCAGAGTCATATTATGGCTATGTTTTTATTTTTACAACAGCAGTATTTGGGGTTACCCTTGGTGCTTGAATTATCTTGTCTCAGGTTCTTGGTCACCCAAGCAGTGTTGTGTATGGGTTCCATCTTGTGGAGTCGGCTTTGAGTCTAATCAAATATTGGTTGGTTTCCCCTCAGTTTTGTGCCACTATTGCACAAATGTATCTTGTGGGCAGGTCATCGATGCAGATCAATAGGTTTATAACTGGATTGGTGCTTACTTTTCTCCTTTGGTAGCATGGACAGTACCTTTCTGTACCCAAAACATTAGCACATTGGGGTAAAAGCCCTAGTAGGCATCAGCTCTACTTCTCCACGTTCGGTGAGTTGTATAGGTGTTGTCTTCAGCAGTGGGGGCTTGCTGTCAGTTTGTGGAGACCAACCTATAGTCTTGGCAACCGCCAGGGTTTGTTTGGGGATTCCCATGCAACTTCTTTGACCAACAACTTAACTAGATGTTCCCCATTCCTGACACAGGAGGGTTCATTGGTGACAAGAGCTATGCAGTTGGGCTTTGTCTCTCCCATTATTTTGTGTTTTCATTTAGCTCATCTTCATATATGCATATATTTAAGGAAGCTTCTATTGCATTAGATTGCCATAATACCCCTCATATGGCCCGTAATTTTAATGGATAATTGACTGATTTTCAATTGATTCATTTTCATTGTTAATTCTTTCAGTAATAAAATAATTTTAGATAAAACTTTAAGAATTAAAAGTTTAGTAAGTGATAATATATCCTAAACTTTAAAAGAACATGTTTCAAATTTATATATGAGTATATTTGTGCACATGGTATGTATGTGCATGTGCACATGTCACATGTGGAGACTAGAGGACAATTTCTGAGAATCTATTTTTTCCTCTGAGCACATCATCAGTACTTTTGAAATTGCTGAGAAGTGTTTTAATATATATATATATTATATATATAAATAATATAATAATAATGTAATAATAATATATATATATATTTTATATATTATATATATATATATATAAAATCTTGTTTGTTATTGATGGAAACCTGAGCTGTTTCTAACATTGACTGGCATCAGTAACCAAGTCAGAGAGCATGTATCCACAGGTGTAAAGAGATGTCTGAGCTCCATCTGAAATACACACAGTCTCTGACATGACCGTTCTATCTATTGAATGATGGTTGGCTGATTTCTGGTATTATTTTTAGACTCAGAACCTGAAGAAAAGTGAAATGTAGCTCATTTTGCAATGTACAAAATAGGCTTGTATTTTGTATTATTATATTACCATATTACTCCCCAAAGTAAAACACTACATAGCATATATTCACTTATAATTGACTCAAAAAAATCATAAATTTCCAATAGTCTTCATCTTTAACCTTGTTACCAGTGAAAGATTAAAATATAATTAAATAAAATTTACTTTAATAAATTAGAATTTATGACCTTTGGAAAAAATCACAGCACTTTTATTAGACAAAGGGATGATTTATTACAGAAGTTATAATTAAAATTAATGAATGTTATAATATAATACAATATTTCTCAGAGCATTGGAATCACCATGTGAAAATCTGAACTTTAAGTTCTTCTATTTGGGTTTTTAAAGGTAATTTAAATTTACTGGCATTTAAAGCAACACATTTTTAATAAAACACAAACAAGTAGTATAATTCTCGTTGAGCTAATCATGGGACTAAAGCTTTTTGATTGGGAAAGAGTCTTTAGGAGGTCTATTTCAAAAGTCTTTTAGTTCATCTTTTTCTCAAAATGATGGCTACTGGGTACTTAGGAAGAGTCAGACAAAACTCAACCAAGATTGTAATGGGAACAGTTCTTATAATTTAGCTATCCTTGAAACAAGATAGTGATAAACTAAAGACTTATAAAATGTTATGAGAAAAAAATGATAAGCATCACATATGTGAAAAGGATTTTCTCAAGCCATTTAATCTGTAAATGGTATTTTTGGCTTGAATTTTTATAGATGTTGAGAAAAATAATTCAAGAATCTATACTGGCTCTCTTTAATATTATGTGATGCTATCTAACAGAGTTACATACAATAATAAGAGGTGTCATTAAAATGCAATTGTAGCTAGAGTTTTCCTGCCTTGCCCACAGTCAGGACAAATCTGTCACTTGCCAGTCCCACAGCCGCTCAGACCCAACCAAGTAAACACAGAGACTTATATTGCTTACAAACTGTATGGCCATGGCAGGCTTCTTGCTAACTGTTCTTATATCTTAAATAAATCCATTTCCATAAATCTATTCCTTGCCACGTGGCTGGTGGCTTACCGGCGTCTTCACATGCTGCTGGTCATGGCGGCAGCTGGCAGTGTCTCTGCCTCAGCCTCCTGCTTCCCAGAATTCTCCTCTCTCCTTGTCCCACCTACTTCCTGCCTGGCCACTGGCCAATCAGTGTTTTATTTATTGACCAATCAGAGCAACAGATTTGACATACAGACCATCCCACAGCATGCAATTAAGATTTACCTCTCAGGTCAACCTGTCAACATGCCTCATTTTGCTTAATTATCTACAGATTTTCACAACCACCTGTGTTCAGGAGGGCTTTTCATCTTTAGCAAGTCAAAGACATGAAGTTTTGTTTTGTCTTTGCTTTTATTCAAGCCACCTAGTCCAGCCTCTACCCATTCCTGAAAAAAAACGCCTTGCAAGTCTTTCACTGTCTGCTCTGTCTTCTCTAGCAGTCATGAGTTCCTACCAGACACATGGAAAAAATGTGAATTAGAAAAAAAAGGCAAGCCTACCTTAATAAACACAAATGAAGTATTGCAAAAAGCTGGTGTTGTTGTTTAAATAGTAACCTGGCTTTGGGGGTCTATTGAAGCTCTTGCCTCTCCTTCACAAAGTTAAAAGTTTCATTCACTAACTATTCACTTTTTCCTACTTGCTAATGCTGTCTGGAATATATAAATTTTAATCAGCAGAATTATATTAAATTTCCAGTGACCTACACGAATACATGTGTAAAACAATGTTTTAAAATAAAGATAGTATTATTCATATGAACTGACTTTGAAAGAAGATTGCTTAATTTAGTTGATATCCCAAAGTGATCTGTGGTGACCCCATGATTTTGTTTTTGGTAATTTGACTTTAATTTGTATATTTGGAAACTCATTGGCATTTAGAAAGTGTTCTCTCCAAACCTAGTTAAATTATGCATTATCATTTATCTTCACATTTCTTAAATTAATCCATCACTTATGGAAATGCAATGCAGGACAGTGGGGATGATTCAGACTTAAAAGCCCAACTGCTTGGGGTTGAACCCCAGCATGGTCTTGTACTCACTATGACCCTGGGCAAGCTACCTCATTTCTCTCTGATTTAATATCCTCCTCTATGAAATAAAGATAAGAAATGATTGGCTTCCTGAAGCTGATAGCAATTCTAGGTGATGGCTAACACCTTAGCTAAGGCAGAAAAATGGACATTGTATTAGTCACAAGTCCACCACTTGCCAACTTCTCACACAATCATATCTCTTTATGTTATACTTAATTTCCAAGTGAAAACAATAATGAATTAATAATTATACCTAACATAATATAACTACCAAAGGAAAATTATAAATGCAATATACATTTAACCAGGTCATAATTATGCCTAATATGTTATAACTATGCCTCATATAACTGCAAACATTAAAAATTTAGAATAGGTGGTAATGTCTCTTGATGGATATGTTTTTAGTGTCTCAAAGTTAAATACATTTCCACTAACATTTTCTTTTCTTTTTTTTTTTTTTTTCGAGACAGGGTTTCTCTATGTAGCTTTGCGCCTTTCCTGGAACTCACTTGGTAGCCCAGGCTGGCCTCGAACTCACAGAGATCTGCCTGCCTCTGCCTCCCAAGTGCTGGGATTAAAGGCTTGCGCCACCACCGCCCGGCTTCACTAACATTTTCTTAATTGATGTTACATTACATGACAAAGAAATTGAGGAAAAAATACAAATATCTGTACAACCACATTCTTAACACAACTAGACAGAAACACTCTTGTCAATTACAGTCCTTGTTTCTGCATCTGGTCACATGGTGTTTATAACTAACCTCCTCTACTAACCATTCAGCATTTCTTCCACTCTATGGAAGCACACCAGCTGGTCTTGGCTCTTTTCCTGGAGGAGTGGCCTATACCTTCATTCCTGATGTGTCTGTGTTTTTTGTCATACTGTCTGGATTAGACTGTTGGGTTTTCCCATTGGCTTTAATCACAGGACATGATAGCACCAAGAGACACCCTAAGGGATCTTCTGCACGCCAGACATAATCTTTCTTACCTCCATTGTGTAGAAGCAATTCGATTCCCCTTTGGTAATCTGGATCAATCACCCTTCCTAAAATGTTATTCCTTTCTCAGAAGCAATATTGTATGGAATACCATTATAGTGAATAATACATTCTGAAAAACCATGTCTGGTGGTTTGGCCAGAAGCATTACATGCAGGAAAGGCAAACCCATACACAGAACAATTATCTATCCAGTAAGGACAAAGTATTGTCCTTTCTTGGAGAAAGTGATCAATTGTAGTCAACCTGTCACCAGGTTGCTGGCTGGACACCCAGTGAAATGATACCATATCTGGGGCTCAGTGTTGGTCCCTGCTGTTGGCAGATCTGGCATTCAGCAGTAGCTGTATCCAGGTCAGCTTTGGTGAGTAGAAATACATGTCGAGCCCATGGATACCCGAATTTCTGATACCATGACCACTTTGTTCATGGGTCCACCAGACAATGACAAGGATATCTCTGCATGCTCCACAATACAGGGTTCCTAAGAATTTCATTGAGGTAGAATTTTGGTTGGATTTATTTTCCATCATTTAATGCACACATATGTTACCAACAAGTCCAGAGAGGTTGTGACCTCCTTGTCACTTGGTCCAATCAACATAATGTCATCAGTGTAGTGAACCAATGTGATATTTTGTGGAAGAGACAAATTATCAAGATCCTTGTGAAATAAGTTATGACCAGGACTAAAGAGTTAATGTATCCTTGAGGTAAAAATAAAGGTGCTGGCCTTGCAAATTGCTTCTGGTAGTCTTTATTGTCAGGTACCAAGAAAAAAGGCTTGCTAGGTCAACAGCTGCATACTATGTACCAGGAGATGTATTACTCTGCTCAAGCAAGGATGTTGTATGCAATTAGAGTCATTAATTTTTTTTTTGGTATTTTTTTTATTTAAGATTTTTTTTTTTACTCATTTTACATACCAACCACAGAGCCCCCTCTCATCCCTTCTCCTGCTCACCCTGCCAGCCTTCCCCCCAACCTGACACTCACAATCTCTCATCTGAAATGCTAAGGGTTCCCATGGGTAGTCAGCAAAGCCTGGTACATTTAGTTGAGGCAGGACCAAGACCCTCCCTGCTACAACAAGGCAGAGCAAAGCATCCCTCCATAGGTAATGAGCTCCAAAAAGCCAGCTCATGCACCAGGGACAGATCTTGATCTCATTGCCAGGAACCCCTCAAACAGAGCAAGCCACACAAGTGTCTGCTATACACAGAGGGCCTAGTCTGGTCCTATGCACATTCCCCAGCTGTCAGTCCAAAGTCCGGGAGGTCATACTCTCTCGTCAGCTATATCTGTGGTTTAACCCATCATGATCTTGACACCTCTTTCGCATATAATCTCTCTTCCCTCTCTTTGACTGGACTTCCAGAGCTTGTCCTGGTGCTTGACTGTGGATCTCTGCATCTGCTCCCATCAGTTACTGGATAAAGGTTCTATGATGACAGGGTATTCACCAATCAGATTACCACGGTAGGCCAGTTCAGGCACCCTCTTCACTATTGCTAGTAGTCTAATCTGGGGTCATCCTTGTGGATTCCTGAGAATTTCTCTAGTACCAGGTTTCACCCTCATTCCATAATGTCTCCATTCCAGATGTCTCTTTCATTGCTCTCCCACTCTATCCCTCCCGCAGCTCAACCATCCCATCACCACATGTTCTCATCCTCCATCCCATTCCCTCTACTGCCCCTCCTCTTACCCAGTTTACTCATGGAGATCCCATTTATTTTCCCTTCCCATGGGTCCCTCTTAGGGTTTTCCTTGTTTGTGGGGGGAGGGCCTATGGAGCCAGGTGCTAGTAAAGTTGGCCTCCAGGGAAAGTGTAGAGGGTGGAAGCCAGTTGTTTACAAAAAAATATGATTGGAGCTTCAGTAAGAAAGATGATGTCAGTACATGATTCCCTCATAGACAACACTGTAAATACTGTAGACTAGGTGTGTGTTTGGGTAACCTTTAAGCTGATCAGCCCAATGGGGCATTTGCTCCTCCCCCCTTGTTTTCTTTACACTTTAAAAAGAGCTTGTTTTTAAATGAGTCCTTGCTTGACTTGGCTCCCTGCTGTGTCTGATTGGGGGCCATGAGAGGCTGGGAAAGGGGTAAGCAGTGCACTTACCTTTCCTTGATTCCAGGTCTCCCTTCTCAGGGGACCTAATTTCCCAGTGGGCAGGACCCCACATTTGTTTTCTACCTTCTCTGGAGCTGTGGGTTATAGTCTGGCTATCCTTTGCTTTACATCTAGTATTCACTTATGAGTGAGTGCATACCATGTTTGTCCTTCTGTGTCTGGGTTACCTCACTCAGGATAATATTTTCTAGTTCCATCTATTTGTCTGCAAATATCATGATGTCATCATTTTTGTTGTTGTTGTTTTACAGCTGAGTAATACTCCATTGTGTAAATGTACTACATTTTCTTTATCCATTCTTCAGTGGAAGGGCATCTAGGTTGTTTCCAGGTTCTGGCTACTGTGAATAATGCATAGTTGAGCATGTGTCCTTGTGGTATGATTGAGCATCCCTTGGGTATATGCCCAGGAGTGGTATAACTGGGTCTTGAGGAAGACTTATTCCAAATTTTCTGAGAAACTGCCATACTGATTTCCAGAGTGGTTGTACAAGTTTGCATTCCTACCAACAGTGGAGGAGTGTTCCCCTTGCTCCACATCCTCTCCAACATAAGCTGTCTTCAGTGTTTTTGATCTTAGTCATTCTGACAGGTGTAAGATGGTATCTCAGAGTTGTTTTGATTTGCATTTGGCAGTGTTTCTTCTGTTTCCATTATGTGGAACAATTTGAGGAATATTGGTGTTAGCTCTTCCTTGAAATTCTGGCAGAATTCTGTGCTAAAACCATCTGGCCCTGGACTTCTTTTGGTTGGGAGACTTTTAATTACTGCGTCTATTTCCTTAAGGGTTATAGGTCTATTTAAATTCTTTACCTGGTCTTGACTTAATTTGGGTATGTGGTACCTATCCAGAAAATTGTCCATTTCTTTTAGATTTTCCAGATTTGTGGAGTACAGGTTTTTGAAGTATGAACTGATAGTTCTCTGGATTTCCTCGTTGCCTGATGTTATGTCGTTCTTTTCATTCCTGATTTTGTTAATTTGGATATTCTTTTTCTGCCTTTTGGCTAGTTTTGGTAAGGACTTGTCTAACTTTGTTGATATTTTCAAAGAACCAACTCTTTGTTTCATTGATTTTTTGTATTGTTCTCTGTGTTTCTATTTTATTGATTTCAGCCCTCAATTTGATTATTTCCTGTTGTCTATTCCTCCTGGGTGAGTTTTGTTCTTTTTGTTCTAGAACTTTCAGGTGTGCTGTTAAGTCCTTAGTGTGATATTTCTCTGACTTCTTTATGTGGGCATTTAGAGCTATGAGCTTTCTCCTTATGACTGATTTCATAGTGTCCCATAAGTTTGAATATATTGTACATTAATTTTCACTGAATTTTAGGAAGGCTTTAATTTTTTTCTTATTTTTTCCTTGACCCAGTGGTGGTTTGGTTGAGCATTATTCAGTTTCCATGAGTTTGTAGGCTTTCTGTAATTTATGTTGTTGTTGAATTCTAACTTTAAGCTATGGCATTCTATAGCATAAAATACAGGAGGTTATTCCAATTTTGTGGTTGATATATTATGCACCCCAATAAACTTATATGGGAGTCAGAGAACAGAACAGCCACTATATTAAACATAGGTTTAGGCAGTGGTAGCACATGCCTTTAATCCTAGCATTCAGGAGGCAAAGATCCGTCTCGATCTCTGAGTTCAAAGCCACACTGGAAACAACTAGGCATGGTGACACACACTTTTAATCCCAGGAAGTGATGGCAGGAAGCAGAAAGGTATATAAGTTGTGAGGATCAGGAACTGGAGCCTTTTTAAAAGTTTAGCTTTTAGCAGCAATTCAGCTGAGATCCATTTGGATAAGGATTCAGAGGCTTTGAGTCTGAGGAAACAAGATCAGCTGAGAAGTTGTCTAGGTGAGGTTGGATGTGGCTTGTTCTGTCTCTCTGGTCTTTCAGCATTCACCCCAATACCTGGTTCTGTGTTTTTTTTTGTTTTTTGTTTTTTGTTTTCTTTGTTTTTTTGTTTTTTTTTTGTTTTGTTTTTTTCGAGACAGGGTTTCTCTGTGTAGCTTTGCACCTTTCCTGGAGCTCACTTGGTAGCCCAGGCTGGCCTCGAACTCACAGAGATCTGCCTGGCTCTGCCTCCCGAGTGCTGGGATTAAAGGCGTGTGCCACCAACGCCCGGCGTGTTTGTTTTTATTAATAAGAACTTTTAAGATTCGTGTTACACAATTTTTTTTTTTTGTATCTGTTGAGATTTTCTTTGTGACCAAGTGTGTGGTCAATTTTAGAGAAGGTTCCATGGTGTGCTGAGAAGAAAGTATATTCTTTTGTGTTTGGGTGAAATGTTCTGTAGATATCTATTAAGTCCATTCAAGTCATAACATCTGTTAGGTCCCCATTTGTCTGGTAAGTTTCTGTCTGGCAGACCTGTCCATTGGTGAGCATGTGGTGTTGAAGTCTCCCACTACTAGTGTGTGGGGTTTGATATGCCATTTAAGCTTTAGGAATGTTTCTTTTACATATGTGGCTGCCCTTGTATTGGGGCATAAATGTTCAGAATTGAGACTTTATCTTGATGAAGTTTTCCTGTGATGAATATATAATGTCCTTCTCAATCTCTTTGATTAATTTTAGTTTGAAGTCTATTTTGTTAAATATTTGGGGCGCTACACCAGTTTGCTTCTTAAGTCCATTTGATTGGAAAGTCTTTTCCCAACCCTTTATTCTGAGGTAGTGTCTGTCTTTGAGTTGAGGTGTATTTATTATATGCAGCAGAAGGATGGATCCTGTTTTCGTATCCATTCTGTTAGCCTCTGTCTTTTTATAGGCAAATTGAGTCCATTGATATTATGGAATATTAATGACCAGTGACTGTTAATTCCTGATATTTTTGGTGGTAGTATGTGTGTGTTTCTCTTCTTTGGGATTTGTTGGTGTGGGATTATCTATTGCCTGTGTTTTTGTAGGTGCATTTAACTTCTTTACATTGGATTTTTCCTTCTAGTGCTTTCTGTAGGGCTGGATTTATGGATAGGTACTGTTTAAATCTGGTTTTGTTTATGGAATATCTAGTTTATTCCGTCTATGGTGATTGAAAGTTTTGCTGCGTATAGTAGTCTGGGCTGGCATCTGTGGTCTCTTAATGTCTGTCCAGGACCTTCTTGCTTTCTCACTGAGAAGTTGGATGTTATTCTGAAGGGTCTGCCTTTATAAGCTGCATTTTTCCTGTCCTTGATGGTTTCACCAATTTCTGCACTCAGATCTGGAAGTTGTTTCACAGGCTGAGATTCCCTTCTGCCACAATCCTGTGTAGCTTTTCTTTCATTTGTTTCAGAATTTTTCTGCATATCAAACAAAAATGCAGTAGGCTTCTTATCTATTTCATCCCTGAAAACACTATTACTGATTATCCATGACCAAAGTACATATGAGTTATGACACCATAAAAATCACTTTGCCTGTGCTGACTACTAAGTTATGCTATTGTGGACATTGCTTTGCCTATACTGTCCATCATGATAACTATGAACATCTTGCCTTTGGAGATTCAGTGCTGCCACCTGGCCCCTGCTACTACAGGGCCCAATTCTACCTATTGCATTTAATTCATTCAGCCGAGCAGCTCCGCCTCTAACCCTAAGGCGTGACACAAGGAAAAGAGTGACATCAAAGCTCTTCCAATACACTGGTGCTCCACTCACCATTCTGTGCCGTACAGGATTAGTGAAGGGTATGTCTTCTGGGCCTTCACATTGTGGAGGGTTTGGTTTTACACAGTCTACCCACTCTAGTCAGAGTTCCCTAGAGGAACACAACTTTTTATGTATGTACAGGATTTATTATAGGCTTATAGGCTGTGATAAATGTTGTCCAGCTAATCCAACAATGCCTATTTACCAACAGAGTCCAAGAATCAGTAGTTTTTCAGTCCACAGAGCTAAATGTCTCAGCTGGTCTTCATTATATACTGGAATCCTGAAGAAGTAGGCTCTAATGTCAATGACGAAATGGAATGCCAGCAATAACAAGCAGGCAAAGAGAGAGCAAGCTTCCTTCTTCCATATCCTTTATATAGGCTAACAGCAGAAAGTGTGGCCCAGATTAACAGTGGATCATCCTACCCCCAAAGATCTGGATTAAATGTGTATCTTCCCACTCAAAGATCCAGATTAGAAGTGGGTCTTCCCCCTTCTAATGATTTAATTCAGAAAAAGAATCCCTTACGGGTGTGTCTACCATTTGAGTTTTAGTTAATTCTATATGTAGTCAAGTTAACAAAAAGCATAACTATCACAGACATGAAGGAAATCAGATGCAAGAGTGATACAACTTTCAAAGTGAAACCCACTTGCCTTGGTGGGTTATACAGGATTTGGTACTGTTTGGCCGACAGCTGAAAGGTTAAGCTCCCCTGTCTTTGAAGTAGGATATAGTTAGGTGGGAAGGGATTACTTCCTAAGCCTGCTTAGCTGTTATCATTTTACTCGGGTAGCATGTAAATTGGAACAGCATATTTTCAGGCAGGTAAAATAAGACTCAGCTTGCAGACTGAAGACAAGCTGGGGGGACAGAGTTAAAGGGAAGTAGCTTCCCATGTTAGCTTTCCATTGCCATGATAAAATAGCTGAGAACAGAACCCTGAAAGAGAGAAAAGTTTGCTGTGGCCTCATCACTGTGTAGCAGAGGTGAGGTTGAACTTGAAAGCAAGGAATGCATTCTGCACCAGACTGAAGAGTTCACAGCAGACAGGAAGTAGAGAAAGAACAAACAAGGGCAAGGAACAAAACATATCTTTCAAAGTGGAGCTCTCAGACACTTTCACCCAAGCAACTATGACTTCCTGTTTCCCCTTCTTCCCTGCGGTGTTGAGGGCTGAGAACCAAATCTTCAAAGCATGCGTACTTCAGGAGTTATTCACACCCAGAGCATAACATCTGCCAAATATGGGAATAGTTCCAGAGTAGACAAAATTTCAAATTAGAGCTGATGTAGGAATTATGCCTGTAAGTCCTCCACCAAAGGCAGTTTGTTTTAACTCTAGCTGTTACAGATAACACAAAGCAGTAGCTACCATGTGAGTTGTGCTAAAAGAGCAGGATACAACCTGTGGGGGAGGAAATAGACAAGCACATGTTACCATAACAACTCTGCACATGCAAGCAGGAAGTCTGCAGACAACCTTGCAGAGGATCTTAAGAGCCAGTATCAGGAGTCATGCATTCAGCCGACACACTTTCTTTTGTATGATCTAATCAATGGTGAAACAACTACAATATCTGACCATGTCTATGTGAAATTTAAACTTACTTGCCCAGTATAATTCTGTTCTGAGACTGAGACTACCTGAATATTCTTTTCACTTGACTAAACGTCAGATAAATCATGAGTTTAGATCCCTGCACTTCTTTCTCTTAGAACATTTACTTTAGAAAACTTATCATTATACATTTATTTTTGCCCCTATGAGATGGAAATCATTTTACAATGTTTGTTCCATCATTTTCAATGCAGAGTCATCTTTTTCTTAAAGTATTTTTTATTTTATTTTATGTGTTTGAGTATTTTCCTGCAGGTATATATGTATATTAGATGTGTCTTTTTTTGCCTATGGAAGCTAGAAGAGGCACCAGGTCCCCTGAAACTGGAGTTACACATGGTTTTCAGCAACCATGTGGGTACTAGGAACCAAACTAAGCTCCTCTGAAGAGCATTCCATGATCGTAGCTGCTGAGCCATCCCTCCAGCCCAACACAATAATCATCTTCTGAAGCATAATTATCAAGGAAGGCAAGAGGCTCTGTGTCCCAGTCAGTGGAGGAGCCTGACTTCTGTGCACACTCCGCTCTGAGATATGCAGACAATCAATGTTAGGAAGAGAGGAGAAAGTTCAAGTCCATTAGCAAACAGAGAGGGCCCACAACTCACAGCTGGAGCTCCTGAGCCCCTTGTATCAGTGGAACTGAGTGTGTGTCTGGCTTGTTCTGTTCTCTTTCATGTCACCACCAACACTGACAGAATTAAACCAGTTGGTCTGATACCCCGGTCCAATGTAATATTGCTGTTTTTTTTTTTTTTTTCCTTTAAAACTGGCTGGTGAATTTTGTCAATGTTTCTTTCAGTATTTCCCGAATGTCACCTTACTTACTTTGCATATCTTTTAAATGCCATCTGTGTTCTTTCTAAATATTTTGTCTAATGAAATGAATCCATCTTTCCATGGGTGCTCTTATTCCTACCCCTTCTCTCTTAAAAGAAACCTTTCATTATTATTATTATTATTATTATTATTAATTATTATTCATATATATTGCCTACATGTGTGTATCCCCATACTGTATGCATGCCTGGAGCTGGCAGAGATCAGAAGAGAGTATCAGGATGCTGAGAGTAGAATCCAGGTCCTCTGGGAGATCACCCAATACTCTTAGCTATTAAATTGTCTCTGCAGCCCCATCTCTCTCTCTCTTTTTAACAACTTTGTTTTTGTTTAATCACTCTCTCTCCTATAAAATTAGTGCTAGCAAACATATATGTGCCTGTACACACATATATACATATAAACACAATACAATATACATACATATACACACACAATACACACACACATATACACACACACATATACACACATACATATACTTAATAGAATATTACAAGTAGCCCATGAAAGAACTTTAATGTTTTATGCTTTTAACAAAACGCCTTGAATTGTGTTGCTGCCTCTTTTCTCGGGTCGCCATTCATAGAACATACTGAGGAGTTTTATACTCAGAGAAATTTGTTGAAGTCCATTCATTTGTTGCCTCACTGAACAGCAAGGTTTTGCTGGCACTTGTCAACAATAACTGCTTCTAAGATCTTTAATGATCTTCTCTTCTCCAGACCCAGGAGAAACTTGTCACCATCATTAGACAGAGTTGATCACATACTCTACCTAAAGGCTAGCTCTTATCTAACAAATTTTATTTAGATAATCCATCTATTTCCATAGTTTCTTAACATCTTAATTGGGAATGCAATTATAATTTTTATGGTGTAAAGTGGTATTTTGACTCATGGCTTCAAATGTAATTTTATATCTGTAGACAGAGTAGCATTTTCTATTGGGGTAAATATCCACATGGATTTGGATTGATCACATGCTTGTGCTTGGCTGTTTTCCACCTTTAGTTCCTTCTCTAGTACTATTCTCTTAAGTCTAAGTGTTTCTAAGGCTGGCAAGGTGATTGGAACAGATTTTCAAGCAGAAAACGTGGGATCAGCCTGTTATTTCACACAGTCCTTCCTAGAGTCCACTGTGACTATTCCAATGCATTTAAAATCTGCCTGCTTCCCTCTGTTTCTTTAACCTTGTCTAAGTGCAAGTCCTTTTGATGTCATTTAACCAATACTGTCAACTTTCAAGTCAGAGATTCCACTGACAGTCTGAAAATCTAAAAAGAAATGAACTATTTTAATTACTATATACAGAAAAAGTGTCTATACTACTGAAGCAGACAATGTATAACTCGTGGCCTATCTCCAAACAATGATTCCTTCTCTGATTTCTCTTTTGTTGTTTTATGAGTCGCTAGGCCTTGAACCCAGGGCTGTGTGCATGTTAAGCACTCTGCCATGAGTTACAGTCCCAGTCACCAATCTCATCTCTTATTTTTCTGTTGATTCTTCATCACCATGTGTTGGCCGTCCCTATCCTTTTCCTCTCAAGATCACCTGCATGGTTTCTGTGCCTGTGTTTTTGGGTAGATTGTCTTCTTTACTTTCTCTGCACAGCCACATTAGAATTCACACCCAGGCTGAAGTATTTGTCTTTATTAGATGTATCAAAACCAGTTCTTGCTATATATTCTACATAGGAAACTATGTTTTTAAAATACTGTGTATTGTGATTGACAATCATCCCATCTCTGTTTGGTATCTGTCTCCCTAACACAGCTGACATCACAAGATTTGGGGTGATGTCTGCTTTCCTACACTTGCTTCCTGTGTAGTACATTGGAGACATGCCAAGCCTTTATTAGCAAATGAGTGCTCTGTGGAAAATATATTTCTAGGTCTGTGACTGTAAACATTTGTCAGTAGTTCTAATGAGAAGTCACTATGAAGAGAGTGATGCCCATTTGTAAAGCAGTTGTTGTCTTTAGTGTTCTTTAAAAATTGTGTCTTATTTGGTTAAGGTATATTTCATAAAATAACCTTGACTAAATGTAAGTGGATGCAATAGACTGAATTCGACAGCTGTTGTGTGATAATCAAGTTGTAACTACATATTGGATCGCTTGGGATTTGTGTTCACAGTCACATTATTCAAGGCTGCTCAGTGATAGTGCTTGAGATCATATACAATTAAGAGACCAGAACTGTGGCTTTGCCTGGATCAGGCAAATTTCAAATCAACTCAGTCAGCAATCATGCAAATCGCTCCCCTGAAAAAAGCAGATGCTCAAGAACACAGATCAGTTATCGGAACAGCTTTGTTGTAAAGCACATCATAAGTGTGTTTATACAACTTACTTATACAAACAAACAGTAAGTCCTCACGAGCAGCCTAGCTCCATCTGCACATGAATTCTGTTAAGAACACTGCACTTTGGTACCCTGTGATTGGCATCTTAGCTTCACAATTACTGGGTTTTTAAGAGGAGTATTTCCTTTATTACTCATGTATCTGAAATGGAGTGAGTTTTTCTGATAAAAATGACCAGATTCTGTGCAATAATAAATGTACATTAGATTTAACATTCAATACTTTTATTTGAAATATCATCCTCACTTTTTTGTGTGGGTATGTTAGGGTGAACGTGGATGATCTGAAGATTAGAGTTGTCTGAAACTGGTTTTGCGTCTCAACATCAATGATAGCACTAGTTTAGTTTTTCAAGACTTGGATGGTCTGAAAGTTAGCCTACAAACTCAGAGTAAGTAAATGTCCTGCTTTGCTAATAGATTTCTCTAAACTGTAGGGCAGTAGGCATTCATTTCTCTGCATTCCCTAATGATTTAGACACATGTGTGTCTAAATGTGTGTTTTATGAGACACAGCATCAGGAAGAATATCTCTACTTATGTTTTCTAGAGCAAAAAGCAAACACCAGGTGAAAAATATAAATTTAGTGATGGATGAGTAATATTTCCACATGTATATTTTACTTCTTTACTATATTTTTAAATTGACAGATAAAAATGTGTATATTTTCTGGGTACAGCAAAATTTTGGGGAATGTATCAATACATTAGGTAAAGAATTAGAAACTGGGGAACTTTGGAAGCATATAAGCAAATAATTTACACATAGAACCACCCAATTTCAAAAAACATATAAGCAAAATGAAAAAATTCAAACAATTAATATAATGTATGGACACATTGTCTTAGGGTTTCTATTGCTGTGAAGAGACACCATGACCATGGAAATGCTTTTTAGAAAACATTTAATTGTGGTAGCTTGCTTACATTTTCATCATTGTGGAACATGGTGGTGTGCAGGCAGACATGGTGCTGGAGAAGAAGCTGCTGCATGTTGGTATGCAGGCAACAGGAAGTAGACTGTGACACTGGGAATAGCTTGAACATAGGAGGATTCAGAGCCCACCTCCACAGTGATACACTTCCTCTAACAAGGCCACACCTCCTAATAGTGCCACTCTCTTTGGGGGCCATTTTCTTCAAACCACTATGTTCCCTTCTTTGACCTCCAAAGATTTATAGCCATATCATAATGCAAAAATACATGCAGTCCAGCTTCAAAAGTCCTTATAGTCTATAATAGTGTCAACAATGTTTAAAAGTCCAAAGTCTGAAGTCTCTTCTGAATATGTGGCAATCTCTTAACTGTAATATTCCTGTAAAAATAAAAATAAAAAAGCAGATCACATCCAACATACAATGGCATAGCATATATATTACCATTCCAAAATGTAGGGAAGGGAGCATGGTGAGGATATACTGAACCAAAGCAAGACTGAAAACCCTTTGGGCAAAGTTCAAGCTCTGCATTGCTATGTCTGATGTCAAAACGCTCTTCAGATCTCCAACTCTATTCATCTTTATTGACCACAACACACTTCTTTCTCTTGGGCTAATTCCACTCCCTGTTAGCAACAGGTATCTTGTCTCAGCAGGTATCTCATGGCCCTGGCATATCCAACATTTTGGAATCTCCAAGGCAATCCAGGCTTCAACTTCATACCTTCACGCAATGGCCTCTCTATGCCTCCATTCAAGGATACTGCTGACACATGCCTGGCCTCAGCAGTTTTCTTTAGACACAGAAGCAAATTCCATAACCCCTTTTTTCTATCCTTAACTGTAAAACTTGAACCATGTGGTCACAGCTGCTAAATTCTGCTGCTTGCTGGGGCTGGAACATGCCCCCCTCCCCCGTTCAATTACATCTTCATCAGCTTTCTGGTTTTGATGATTACCTTCACTGCCTAAGCTTAGCTGTTCTGAAACTTGCTCTGTAGACCAGGCTGGACTCAAACACAGAGATCTGCCCACCTCTGTCTTCTGAGTGCTGGAATTAAAGGCATGCACCACCACACCTGACTCTAAGCTGTTCTTTAATAGCTTTTCATAAGTTTGAAACTTAGCTGGGTGCAATCTTGCCCTGAGGTCACCACTCCCATTTTCCCATTTCTTAATCTGTTTATATCCTTGAACACAGGACTTATCTCTATTCCACTTCCTGGTGCCATTCTTCTCAATCTGTGTATTTTGTGTCTTTATTTGCTTAGCTTGCTACTTTTCATTATAAATCTCCATCAGAATTAACATTAATAATCACACAACAAAATCTATAAAGCTGTTTTGAGATTTCCTCTGCTAATAGAATTAAACCAAATCTTCACTTTAGCCTTAGGCAGACTCTTCAGACAAGGGCAAAAAGCAGTCACATTCTTCATCAAAATATCCCAAGACCAGGCTCTAGACTATGGACTAACCGTTTTCAGTGTTGAAACTTCTTGATCCCCACAGTTCAAACCACACTCAGTACCACTGTCTCACATGCTCCTACGAGGATGGCCCATTAAGTAGTATTTAAAGCATTCCACTACTTTCCTAACCCAAAGCACCAAAGTCCAAATTCCTCCAAACAAACACATGATCAGGCCTCTCATAGCATTTCCCCAGTCTCTGGTACCAACTTCTTTCTTTGTTAGTGTTTCTATTGCTGTGAAGAGACACCATGACCATCGCAACTCTTTTTGGAAAATATTTAATTGTGGTAGCTTGCTACAGTTCAGAGGTTCAGTCCATTATCATCATGGTAGGACATGGTGGTGTGCAGGCATGCATGGTGATGGAGAAGAGCTGCTACAAGTTGATATGCAGGAAAATAGCTTGAACATAGGAGGATTCAAAGCCCATGCCCACAGTGATACACTGCCTCCAATAAGACCACACCTACTCCAACAGGCCACACCTCTTAATAGTGCCACTTCCTTTGGGGACCATTTTCTTTCAAACCATCACCCATATTTATACATATGGATAATTATGTCTAGTGATTTGTTTTTAAATACAAATAAATGCAAAGAATAGTGTAGGGAAAAGATTTTGACCGAACTCTCTTTATAAGTGTAGAGCTTGTTTTTAACCATCCTATGAAGCAATTGGGAATTATGTAGTAAAAATTGATGAGTGATAAGCACAAAGATTCACATTCAAAATATTCACAGTATTTATTAAGTAACACTTAATTGTGGGTTTTAGGTCAGGTTATGCTCTGATATGAACTACCCCTTTGTAACACAAATCTTAAAAGGTCTTATTAATTAAAAAAAAAAAAACAGAGCCAGATATTGGGGTGAGAGCTGAAATATCAGAGAAACAGAACAAACCAGCCACATTCTTACCTCTATGAAATCCCCAGTCTCAAGAGAGTGAGCTCCTCTCCTCCACCCCACCTTGTCACTTCCTCCCTCTGTCACTTCCTGTCTGCCTGTACAGAACTCCAGACCTCTATGGTTAACTAGTGGCTAGCTCCTCCTTTTGATTTGCAGGCAAGCTTTATTTGTTAGAGAACAAATAAAATATCACCACATTTCCCCTTTTCTTGTCTAAAATAAAAAAGTTTATAACTAATATAAGAAAAACCATATACAATAAGTAAAATAACTATATACAACATTTACAGGCAATAAATACATCAACAATGTCTAGTCCATTTGCATTTGACAAATTCAGAGAAAATACTCCATTATCTATCTTATCTTTGTGAATCCAAAGGATTGTATCTAATTCACCTTTTATCCTAATTTGTATTACCAATCAAAAACTATGTTTTGATGCCTTTTAAACTTAGACACTTTACACCTCTTTAGTGAGTTTCTGTTCTGAATTTCTTAACAAGGAAAACTATAACTGTAATTATATAATCTTTAACTCCCTCAGATCTGAGAAGGAAGTAATATTAACTGAGTAAACAGGTAGTATAGACAAGCACTTTTTCCAGAGAAAGTGAGAAATGAAAGAAACAGCTGGCTGCCTGGACAATCACCCAAAATTTCTGTGCAGTTTTGGAGTTCCATTTTCGGTCTATAGGCCTAGCACATCTGACAGACTCATCTGTGAAGCAGGATTTCCTAAAGGGCCTTCCTACCTTGTCTTGGCAAGGATTGGCAGTCCTTTCTTTTGTGTCCTGCTTGTCCATTTTGGACAGCATACTGTCAGCAGTTGATGCAAAGGCATTTTCTTGCCCAGTGGCTAACCTTTGCCACAAAGAAAGTAAACTCCATATGGAATTTCTTCAATGCCCACCATCTTCTCTGAAGTAGATGTGTGCTGCCAGGAGCAGACATGTCTCATTATGATAAAAAACGAAAAATCTATGTTATTAAAACATCTTAAATGTCATCTGCTGTAGATCTCTGAAGTGTTTGAAGATGACCTGTCTGTCTAAAATATATTTTTGCTTGACCTTGAAAACACCTAATGTGACTACAAGTTCAACTGTAATGATTAGCTATTAACTTGCATTTCTTTATTATCCTAAATAGTTGGTAATAACTTTCAAGGACTAGAAAATTACATTACATTGTTAAATTAATTGTATGGCTACAATATCTTAAACAAGATTAGAAATATATGTATATTCTCTAACAAAATCAATTTCAAATATGTGTCAATATATTTACTTTGTATGCAACATACAAAAATCCAATCCAATGTAAAATATTTAAAATTAATAGTTGCTTTCTAAAAGTAGATTCAATAATCCACCTTTTTATTTTATCTCTATGTCCTCTGCTTTTTCTTTTAAGAGTATATTCAATAATCTACCTCTTACCTACATCCACTTTTTTCCTTTCTTTTACTTTTTTTGTCAAGCAAGAACCCTGAATCTAATCTCTTTGATTAGCTTTGTTTTTAGACCATTATCAATAAACAAATTATAACCAACCATCCTAAACAATGACAATTATCTATAACCCGTATGACCAAAAATCACTTACCCCACCTCTTGGGAATGTGAATGTCATGTTCTTAAAATTACTTCCTGCTCTCTAGGGGTGAAGGCATCTTTAGGGGATCCTGAAAAGAAAAATTTTGGGTTAATTGTCAAGTCCTGGGAGAGGTAGCTGTATCATTTGTTGTCCAGTCCTGCAAAAGTACAGGGCTTGTCCTTGCTCATGTAGTCTGTAAGGTTGGATCATCTCAGGTAGCCATCTTGAAATTGTCCTGAGCAGTTTGTAGTCCAAAGCTGATCTTTTGGTGGTGTTTGTCAGCTTAGTGGTATTGTCATCTTCCTGGCTGAATCATCATTGTGGGGCCCCACATCTTTTTGGAGACTTCAAATTTGCTGTTAGGCATGGTCAGGGCTCCCTACAGAAAACTGATAGAGACTCAAACCAAAATCATGCACAGGAAGCTAGATGAAGCCTTTTTTTTTCTAGAATTAGTTAGTACTCTATGTGAGCATTACTATCATGACAATATATATGTATCTTATAAATGTTGATATAAAATTCATACATAAGAAAAGTTTTAAAGAGTCAAAATAAAACCAAAGAATTATGAGATTAGTGGCTATAGAATAGTTCCTTAATTTTGGTTTTTCTTCTGTTCCATATATGTGTCTTTTCTGGCATGATACAGAGATTTTGCATTTTCCTTTAAAAAGAATGCTTGGGTTTTGAGAATGAGAGAGACATGCTCCAACTCCAAAGCCAGCTTTAATTTTTAATTGAACTGGGACTACATAAAGACCATTGCATTATGTCTGTAGAGAACAGCAGAAATAGCTCAGTCAGTAGAGCATGAGAATCTTAATCCCAGGGTCATGGGTTTGAGCCCCATGTTGAGTGCCAGATGTAACACAAACCTTAAAAGGTCTTATTAATAATAAAAAAAACCTGAAGCCAAATATTGGTGTGAAAGCTGAAAGATGAGAGAAATAGAACAAACCAGCCATGTCCTTTCTTCTACAAAATAAGCCTCAAGAGAGCAAGTTACTCTCTCCACCTGCCTTATCACTTCCTGTCTGTCTGTACAGACCTCCAGACCTCTGTGTTTAACAAGTGGCTAGCTCCTCCTTCTGATTTTCAGGCAAGCTTTATTTGTTAGAGCACATATAAAATATCACTACACCCCTTACTTTGAAAACTGGCCATTCGAATGTGCCATTCCCTGAGAGAGGCCACTTTGCAGCATCTTTGACTTTGTTTTGATGGTGGAAGAGGAATGTTTCCTGGGTACACATGTGAATAGCTGTGGTGGCTTGAATGAGAATGGCCCCTATAGCCTCGTGTATTTGAATGTGTGGTCCCTAATTGATGAAACTGTTTGGGGGATGATTAGAAGATATGGCCTTGTTTGTCACTGAGGGTAGACTTTGAAGTTTCAAAAGCCCAACTTGAGGATGACACATAAGCTCTCTGTTACTGCTTTAATGCTATACCTGCCTGCCTGCCGCCATACTCCCTACAATGATGGTCATAGACTTACCCACTGAAACTGTAAGATGCCAATTAAAAACTTTCTTTTATAAACCTTCATCATGGTGCCTCTTCATAGTAATAGGAAGTCAATCAAAGCAACAACACTATCTGTCTGGCCCCATTTAGTAAAGACTAATAAATGATTTATTCCTGCAAGTAGAAAGAGCACTTTTGGGTTGGGGATTTAGCTCAGTGGCAGATTGCTTGCCCAGCAAGTGCAAGAGACCCTGTGTTCTGTCCTCAGCTCTGAAAAGAAAGAAAGAGCACCACTCTATAAAGTTATTGGTTCAAATGGAAATGTACACTCACAGGAGTGTGTCAAAATTGTATCAGGTAAGCTAGGCGTGATGACTTATTGAACATACAGACCAAGAAAGAGTGTGACTCCCTCATCTGCCACCTATAAAGAAAAGAGCATTTAACACTGTGATGGCTAAGGCCCCCACCAGCCTATCATCTAACCACTCAGTTTATACTTCAAATACACAAAAGTAGAGAACTCTTGGCTGTCCCAGTGACTTCAGCTTGGCTCAGGCCGGCCATTGATTTGTCCCACCAGAATTACTGTCTGCACATCTAGCTGTTTGCCTATGGACCTGCTTGCCATCTGCCTATTTATGCATCTGAACTTGGTCCTGTGCCTATGTAGGACTCAGTTCTATAGCTCAAATCTGACCTAATAGTTAGACTCAATCTCCAAATCTGTGCAGAGACCTCTCTCCAATGGTTCATCACATTCCCATGAGCATTTGCATTTCTATCAGTCTTATTGACAGTTTTATGTCAACTTGGAACAACTAGTATCATCTGAAAGGAGGGAACCTCAATTGAGAAAATGCCTCCATATGATCCTGATGCATGGCATTTTCTTCATTAGTGATTGATGGGAGAGGGTCCAGATTGACATAGCTGGTACCATCTCTAGGCTATTGGTTCTGGTTCTCTAAAATTGTTGGCTGAGCAAGTTATGTAGAGAAAGTCAGTAAGCAGCTCCCCTCCATGTTCTCTGTGTTAGCTCCTGCCTCCAGGTTCCTGCCCTGACTGAGTTTCCTGCCCTCACTATTTTGATGATAAACTGTTACATGGAACTGTGAGTGGAATTAACCCTTTCCTCCCCAGCTTGCATTTGGTCATAATGTTTCATCACAGCAATGGTACCTTTGACGGAGGGAGAACGGTTTTCCAGTTTTGTCTTGGTCTCTTTGAAATTCTTTGCCTCTTTAATCCTTTGTTGTTATTTTGTGACTTATATACATAAATTTATTGCATGATATGTAATGTATGACAGATTTATAATAATAATAATTATTGTAATGAAGTAACTATTTGCCTTAGATAAGACTATCAAAAAAAAATGGAGTATATAGGAAATCACGGTTAACAAAACTGCTATATCTTGTCAATTTTTAGCTGCTCACTCAATTATGACATAGTGTTTGTCTGTGTTTCTGAAATAGCACATTCATTTAAATGTTCAATAAAATACATAATACTCTACAAGGGACCTGCCATTATCAATATATTTTCACAATAACTTTAAAAGTAGGTAATTCTTATTATTTAAAGTTAAATTTAAGTTGAAATGTATTCAATTAATTAAAACATACCTTATTCCAAAAGCCAGAATAATTCCTTCCTTTATTACTGCTTTACCACACAAATGTCAAAATGAAACCAAAAGAAGTAAATTCTATGAATTTAAAGGATAAAATAGACAATGACAAGAGAAGAAAAGGGTTGAGATGTGGAGGATAGTTAGATACATCAACTCAATGTCTCAATGAATTGCTCAGAGGCACCCTTCCATAATAGAATTATTAGACTGTTGAAATGTTAGAGTTTGGGGGGACTGACAGAGAAAGAACACCTCTTCCCTTCTCTCAGTAAAACAAACAAGTTACAAAACAAAAACCACAGGTGACAGATTGGAGGCTTAGCCTCCAAGTAGCAAACTCATTGGAAAAGGGTTCTATGGTTTTGGAGGCTAGGGGTAATGCTATGGCAATAGTGTTGGATGAGTCTCGCTGTCTGCCTCTGTGCAGGCTAAACATTTGGGAGCTGACAGCCTTGACACAGGGGGAGGGGCTTGGTCCTGTCTCAACTTAGTAGGTCAGACTTTGTTGACTTCACAAGGGAGGCCTTATCCTCTCTGAGGAGTGGATGGGGTAGGGGGTGGGGGTGGGGTGGAATGGGGGGAGATGGGGGAACAGGAGAAGGGGAGGGAGGGGGAACTGGGATTGATGTGTAAAATGAAAAAAAACTTAAAAAAATGAATTAATTAAAAAAAGAAAAAAACAAAACCATTTGGGAGCTGATTATTAGTCTAGCCCAGAAGGGTCCCTGAACGACAGGTAGAGATGTCAACTTGTACAATGTCAGACCCTGAAGAAGCCTGTACTGTCTTCCCACAAAGGAACTATTACACTATTGTATTGTATTTATTTATTAAATTTCCCCTTTCTCACATCTCTCAGTCATGCTATTTTAATGACAGCAATACATTCATACGATAAAAACAAAAATATACAACCACAATCATTGAATAAGAGAAATTTCTGTTCTGCCTCACAATGTCAGTGCCTTTCCCTGTTCATCATCGAGTTTGTCCCTATATTTAGGAACTCACTGCACACACACACACACACACACACACACACACACACACACACACACACACACACCATTTTGCCACATTCCCCTTTCCTATTTAACCCTTCTTTCTCAAATCTTCATTTCTTTCATGAGAAAGCATATCACAGGTAATATACTGAGAACTGCTTAAATTTCATTTGATAAATTTTAGAAAACACTCAAACTCAGTATTCAACAAAAATTACATTATTCTTGAATATTTCTTCTGAGATTAGAGGCACTTTAGCTATAATGGCTATGTAATGATGAGTTTATTGCTGGGGTCCAAGCAAGGGATATACTGCTAAGTGCAGCAAAGGGATAACTAACTCATACCTCCCTAGATTTTTAAAGTAATATTATTTGATGAGTAAAAAGTAAGTATAAATGTATAATGAGACATTGTTTTTAAAAACCTTAGGAGAGTTACTATCACACTGTATAAGCATGAGGTTATTATACTCATACCCTTTCCAGAGTTTTATAGTGTTATATTAAAGGAGTTTATGTATATATTTCAATTACAAATCAGAACTGTTAAATATTGGCATATACATGTATGAACATTAAAATCAAATTTCAATGTTAAATTGTATTGAAATAAAACTTTAGAAATGAGAAACTCTTGTAGCTGACTTTTGAAACAGTCTTATTAAATAAAAAACACAAAGCCAAATATAGGAGTGAAAGCCTTAGAGATCAGGGAAAGAGTGAGAGCCACCAACCTTACCTCTCCAGCTCTGCAGCTACCAAAAGTGAGTTACTTCCTGTCTTACCCATGCCTTTACTGCCTTGCTCTTCTGCCCTCTCATTGGTTCTTAGTTCAGCTACCTCACTTCCTTATCACTGCCTGTCTGTACAGACCTCCAGGTCTCTATGGTTGGAACTGGAACTAAAGGTGTGTGTCACCACGCATGCCTCTGTTCCCAAGTGTGGCCTTGAGAGACCTTGCCTGACAAGTGATTGGACTTAGGACGTGTGCTACCACTGCCTGACTTTTGTGTATGGCTTGCCATTTTCTCTGATCTCCAGGCAAATTTTATTTATTAACATACAAATAAAATATCACCACAACCTCTAGTGTTCTATATTTTGTTTTTAAGAGATAACCAAGCCTACATACTTCATAAACATTTAGCTTAATTTTCTGAATTGGTACAAACACATTTCTTTCTATGTGTTTATTTTCTCTCTAAACAGTTACCTTGGGACCCCATGTTTTCTTGCATGCATAATCTTTTTATCCAATGCTCAACTCCATTTCCCAATGATGTGCTGTGCAATTTTCTGCTCTTTGTCCTTCTGTGTGCCTCTTCAGAGCTCCCCAGTATAGTAGAGTGTTCTTTTAAGGTGTGTTGCATTCTTTTATGTTGCATTTGTTTAACTCTGTGAAGCTGTGTTACTTTACCTGTCTAACTCACCTGATGGTCTAATAAAGAGCTGAACATCCAGTAGCAAGGCAGGAGAAAGGATAGGTGGGACTGGCAAGCAGAGAAAATATATAGAAGGAGAAATCTGGGAGGAGAGGAGAAGTAGAGGAGTCAGAGAAGCACTCCAGGGGCCAGCCACCCAGCTACACAGCAAGCCACAGAGTACAGAAGTGAGGGAATGAGAAAAGCCCAGAGGCAAAAGGTAGACAGGATAATATCAGTTAAGGAAAGCTAGCAAAAACTAAGCCAAGCTAAGGCTGAGCATTCATAATTAAGAATAAGCCTCTGTATGTCTTTAATTTGGGAGCTGGATGGCATCCCCCCACCAAAAGAGTAAGGAAACAATGCCCCAAGGCAAGCCTCTCTTGGGGCTCAGTGCCCTCTCTCTCAGTGGCCTCTCTGCTGTGTCAAACAGGTATACCAATTGTCATGCTCTTCCTCAACTAATTTTCATGCATCTTGAAGATACCTTTTTTTTTTTTTCTTTTTAATTCAGACTTTTAGTTCATTCTATTTCTGGGAACTTCACCTAAGATTTTTTTTTTCAACCTAATAATAGTTCATTGTACCCTGTTGTCATAATTAACAGGCATTTATTTAATCCTCCTTGTTTTTTCTCTATGCTGAGTTTTATTCATCTTGACTAGTTAATATAGTTAATATATTACCTTCTTTACTTTGAAAACCAGTCTACTAGATTTAATTTTTCATATCTCATGAATATTTAGTCATTAATTTTATTACATTCACAAATGTGTAGAGTTTTGTCACACTTCAGTTTTACTTGCATAAAGAATATGTGTGCTTTAAGTAAATCAAACACCACATACATGACTCAAAGTTCTCTACTGATACAATAGTTTATAGAAACATAGCTAAATATCTCACAGACAGCAGCATATGTAGCTATACATGTGGGAACTGTGACAGTAGAAAACCACATCCCAGGAAAGACAAGGCAAAGGGGTTTTATTGAGCATTTTCATTGAGATACTTAAAATCATTTATTCTGTGATATAAAGATGTAGACTAATAACAGCCTATCTTTCTGCTCTTAAAGGTTTTGTGTTATATATAATACAAAAATATAATACAGTACTAGTAATTAAATTAATATTTACCTTAAATTAATTTTTTGTTTTACTAAGGAGAATATTTGAAATCTCACAGAAAATCGAGTCCATTATATTAAAGTATTTAGTTTCCAGATAGATTGGTTATTTAAATAATAGCCATTAGAATCACAGCATTAAAAAGTACAAGTTATGAACCTCACTGAAGCTCAAACTGTTATCTAGAGGTAAGTGTAACTGAATGACTTCAAATTTTCAGAAAAATTCAGTTTGGCTTTTTAGGTAATATTTCAATACTCAGTTTTGAGCATTGTTTTATAACTCATAAGGACTATAAACTATGAATGGATATTTAGTTTCAACAAGAAAAATTTCTATGTTTTTGTGGGTGTATCTGACTTCCTTAGGTTGGAATTTTCCTTCTAGTGCTTTCTGTAGGGCTGGATTTGTGGATAGATATTGTTGAAATCTGGTTTTGTCTTGGAATGTCTTGTTCACTCTGTCTATGGTGACTGAAAGTTTTGCTGGGTATATTAATCTAGGCTGGCATCCATGTTCTCTTAGTGTCTGCATTACATATGTCCAGGTCCTTCTGGCTTTCAAAGTCTCCATTGAGAAATTGGGTGTTATTCTGATGGGTTTGCCTTTCTTGGCCTTTTTCCTTTGCTGCTCTTAATATTCTTTCTTTATTCTGTACGTTTAGTTATTTATTATGTGGCAAGGAGACTTTGGGGGGGTCTATTTTGTTTGGTGTTCTATAGGCTTCTTGTATCTTCATAGGTATTTCCTTCTTTAAGTTGGAAAAGTTTTCTTCTATGATCTTGTTGAATATATTTTCTGTGCCTTTGAGTTGGTATTCTCCTTCCTCTTTGCCTATTATTCTTAGGTTTGGTCTTTTCATGGTGTCCCAGATTTCTTGGACATTTTGTGTTATGACATTTTTGGCTTTGGTATTTTCTTTGACTGACAAATCTATTTCCTCTATTGCATCCTCTCCACTGAAGATTCTCTATTCCATCTCTTGTATTCTGTTGGTTATGCTTGCATCTGTGTTTTGTGTTCATTTACTCAGATTTTCTATTTCCAGCAGTCCCTCTGTTTATGTCCTCTTCATTGTTTCTATTTTCCTTTTCAGGTCTTGAACTGTTTCTCTCACCTATTTAATTGCTTTTTCATGATTTTCTTTAAGGAATTTATTGGTTCCTTCCAATTTTTTATTTGCCTTTTCCTCTATTTCTTTATAGATGTCTTCCAATATTTTGTTTGTCTTTTCTCAGTTTCTTTATTGATTTCTTCCACTTTTTAGTCTTCCTCAATTTCATTTTTCATTTTTTTCTTGAAAGGCCTCTAGCATCTTTATGATGCTATTCTTTAGGTCACTTTCTTCTGCTTCTTCTACCTTGTGACAACCTAGATGTCCTTCAACTGAAGAATAGATAAATAAAATGTCATACATATTCACAATGGAGTATTACTCAGCAGAGAAAAACAATGACATCATGAGGTTTGCAGGCAAATGGATGGAACTAGAAAATATCATCCTGAGTGAGGTAACCCAGACTCAGAAAAACAAACATGGTATGTACTCACTCATAGGTGGATACTAGATGTAAAGCAAAGGATAACCAGACTGCAACTCACAACTCCAGGGAGGCTATCTAGTAAAGAGGACCCTAAGAAAGACACAGGGATCAAGAAGCAACAGAGAAATGGATGAGATCTACATGAGCAAACTGGGGGTGGAGGGGGTTAATGGAGGGCAAGGGTCAGGGAAAAGAGAGCTTAGGGGAGCAGGAGGTCCCACCTGGGTCTGGAACAGAGTGGGAGAACAAGGAAAGAGATACCATTATAAATGAAGACCCCATGGGAATAGGAAGAAGCAGAATGCTAGAGAGGTCCCAAGAAATCCACAAAGATACCTCCACTGTGGAGCTCCAGGAGTCCAACAGGCTAGAGAGAGGAGGGATTATATGAGCAAGAGATGTTGAGACCATGATTGGAAAAAGCACAGGGACAAATAGCCAAACTAGTGGAAACGCATGAACTGTGAACCAATTGCTGAGGAGCCCCCATGGAACTGGTCCAGGCCCTCTGGATAAGTGAGATAGTTGATGAGCTTGAACTGTTTAGGAGGCCACCAGGCAGTGGGACTGGGACCTGTCCTTGGTGCATGAGCTGGCTTTTTGGAATCTAGGGCCTATGCTGAGGCACTTTGCTCAGTCTTGGTGTAGGGAGGAAGGGACTGGACCTGCCTCAAATGAATCTACCAGGCTGGGCTGACTCCCCAGGGGAGACCTTGCCTTGGAGGAGGTGGGAATGGGGGGGTGGACTAGGGGGGAAGGCTGGGGGGGGGCGGGAGGAGGGAGGACAGGGGAATCTGTGGCTGATATGTAAAATTAAATTAATTATAAAATAAAAATATTTATAAAAATGTTAGAGAAAGATTAAAAAATTTCTATGAAATTTGTTGTGTCCTTTTAAAGCTACCAAGAGGAGGGAAATTGATTTGTCTCTTCAAAACAACAGTCAAGCCGGGCGATGGTGGCGCACGCCTTTAATTCAGCACTCGGAGCAGAGCCAGGTGGATCTCTGTGAGTTCGAGCAAGCCTGGCTACCAATGAGCTCCAGAAAGCGCAAAGCTACACAGAAACCTGTCTCGAAAAAAAAAAAAAAAAAAAAAAAAAAAAAAAAAAAAAAAAAAAAAAAAAACAACAGTCAAACAACAGTCACTACTTTTCAAAATAGGAAGCATGTTGGGCAGGACTAGTCTCTTGACAATTGCTGGTTCCGGCAGGATGCTTATTGCTCAACTACCTTCTGATTATCCATTCCGTGGAAGCACAGCTGGTTACTAAGTTGCAGCTCTTTGATTTTATGACTGTTTTAGGAGTTAGTCCTGCATGAATTTTCTCAAAGCACAGGAGAATAAATTAGCAGGAAGGCTCTTTAGAGATCATTATCAAATAAACATCAGACATGAACCTCAGTGGATGTGAGATGGGATGGGAAGAAATTAATTAGGACAGGAGAAGTCAGAAATCAGATTTTACTTAACTGTAATTAATTAGTTACTTGATTTGGTGGACAAGATCTCAACCTGTAGCTTGAGCAAGCCTCAATTTCACAACAATCGCCTGCCTCAGCTTCCTGAGTGATTGGATTTTAGAGGTCAGATTTTATTATGCAAAGTTTACAAAAAACAAACCCAAATTGTCCTTCTTTTCCTTCTCCCAAAATATACCTTTTTCATCTCTCATTCAGGTAGCTCATATGTATGAGGTGAAATTGTCCTTTGGCTGTAAGAGGAAGTTTGATTCGTTTAAGGCACAAAATGACCTGGAAGGCACGTGCATCCTACACTGATACCTGCATCCGTCAGACTTTCATCAATGTCACAAAACACCTGGATAGGAAAAGGATTTTGTCTCACAGTTTCAGTCCATCACAGCAGGGAAGGTTTGTTAGAACAAAGCAGCTCTTGTCATAGCTGGAAAGGGTGAGTGAAAATACTCTAAAAAGTTTTCTTTTTACTCCTTTGATTCCAAGACTCCTGCATCTGAGACATCAGTACATCTTTTAATTAAGCTTGAAATCATCCTCATATGTACGTACAGGTGTCCTTTCCCAAGCTCCTTGCACATTCTCAGCAATGAAGTTGATAGTCAATGCCAACCATCACCATCATACATGATGTGATTTGTACCAAAGTGTATTAAGAAAAGCTGCTGGGTGTTTCCTTGTCTTGAGAGAATTGCCAAAAAAAAAAGTAACTTCCTTTTGTATCCTATGCATATTTGTATGTATGCCTGAGGTCCCGCACTGAAATGTGCAGAGGTACAGCCACCACTCAGGCTTGCACACCTACTGTGAAGAAAGAGAAGTCTTTATTCTCACAACTTCTTCAGTTGGTTTTGCTGATACTTGGGGATTAGCACTTACTGCGAATAAAACATTATATGTCTTATTTGATTACATTAATTTCTAATAAAGTTTTATGGGATAGTTGATATTTTAAATTAAAACTCACAAATCATCTTCATTTTATGCGGTTATGGAGAGCCCACCAGAGAAGACTACTCACACAAAGTCTATAGCCAACTGAAAGTCTTTATTCTGCCTGTTTGAACTACAAGTAGCTACTGGGAACCCAAATACAGTACCAAGCATTTAGAGTAAGACACCTTTAAAGGCAAAAAACATACCTTCTTATATTACTTCACAATGGCAGGGTGAGGCTTTGTACAAGTAAACAGTTTAACAAAAGCTAAATTATCTGGGATATCTTGGCATCTGGTTCCAGAGGAAAGCTGATGATTTTCCATGAGATTTTCCATCAAAGAGGTCAAATTCTTATCAACTTGAAATGGCTTCATCAAGAATACAGGATGGAGGAACCTCTGCATTGTCCTGCCCTGCCAAAATTTTAACTAAACATTATATTTTCCTCATATAATCTTTCCATTCAAGATCTTTCCAAACAATATTGTGGGTTCTGTGGGTTTTATTGGTATTTTTGGGAAATTAAAAATATTAGTTTAATAATATGGCAGTAGCATTTATATTGAAAAACATGAATTTTTTTTTCTGCCATAGTATACGGTAAGTGGGGATCTGATTTTGGAGGACATCCAAACAGGTCCCGGTGTACCTGTTGAGGTACTGGTTCTTGCATCTCAGGGCAAATGATTGTTCCAGAGACACATGTTTAAAAATAGAAACAGAGAAACTTCATTAAAAAAAAAAACAAGACCTAAACAAGAAAAACAGCAAAAGACATATTAGTGAGAAATGGAGAAATATCATGTGCCCCACCACTAGACAAATAACAACAGGCAACTAAGGGCCACTGAGAGAGAAAGAGAAGTAGTCTTTCCCTCAATAACAGGTTATCTAATATCAAGAGGTCATTCCCGAAAGCATATCCAACTCCATGCCATCTTTATCTCTCTTTTTAGAAAACAAGCATAATAATAAAAAAGAATAAAACAAACAAACAAAAAACCACTAAAAATGAATGTACAAACACATGAGCATGTACACACAGGCACACTCAAGTGCACACACACACACACACACACACACACACACACACACATAGAAACATATAAAAACAAAACAAAAAATGGAAACCATAATATATATGCCAAAGACAGTAAGATTTAAAAAACAAAAAAAAGGCCAAACAAAGCATTATGAGACAAAACATTTCCAAAAATACTATTGAGTTCATTTTGTGTTGGTTGTCTGCTGCTTGGCAAAGGGCCTGTCCTTAAGTTTGGTTTCTAACATTAGAAAAAAAACTAATTTTTCCTTTGTGAGCAGTCATGGATTTGAGACAGTGTCTGTTTTAAGGACAGGGGCTTATGTCCAGTTCTCTTCTTAACACTGGACGTGAACCTCTGCAGGCCCTGTGCATGCTGCCACAGTCTGTGAGTTCATATGTGGGTCAGTCTCGTTGTGTTTGGAACACACTATTTCCTTCCTAGGTGTTACCCATCCCCTCTCACTCTTGAATCTTTTTGTCTCCACTTACACATAGTTCCCTGAGTGCTGAGTGGAGGGGTTTGATGGAAACATTCTATTTAGGACTCAGGTCTCTTACTCTCTTTACATTGCCCAGTTTTGAGTCTCTTATTAATTCTCATCTACTGGAAACCTGGACAATTACCCAGGGCTAGTGAAGTCATGGATCTTGGAGGAAAACCCCCAACCACCAAAACATGAATACTCCCTAACAGCAATCTGTTTATTTGTTCTTATATCCACCAATAAGTGTAATCGTCACCCCTCATTAAAGACACCACTGCAGAAAACCAAGCCAATCAAAGTGCAGAGTAGTGGAACCCAGTTGCAGTGGATACATCTACAAAACTCTTTCTTACCTAATGCTCAAAGAATATTGTGGGAAAAGAGGATGAATGATGACAAAAGCCAAAAGATCAAGGAGCAGGGAGATGGCTGTGAGGTGTGTCTCCTAGTAATATCAGAAGCCACACCCATAAGGACTCATCAGTGCGACTGCCTAAATGTGAGCTGAACAGGATGACAGAAATAAGCTATTGACATTGATAGGGACAGCTCAGGAGGTCTCCAACACACAAGGGTTATTGCCAAGTAGGTAATGCTGAGGTTGGGAGAAATCGTCTTCCTCAGGAAAAACACACCAACTGGTTATCCAATAGCAAATGGCCAGCCCTGATAACATGCAGACAATTAACATTATACAGACCTAGCAAGTTATTTTAATTTGAAAGAGAGCAAGGAGGGGTCTATGGAAAGGTGAGGAGTGAGGACAGGTAAAGGAAAAAATGTAGTAAAAATCTCAAAACTTAAATTTAAAAAGTAAATGAAATAAAACTATTGGTGTTTATCCATAATAGATGAAAAATTAGTTTCCTTCTTTCATGGAATAATGCACTACTTTTAGTATTTTTATTTCTACATCTATAGTTTCTTCCCAGTTTGTATTTATGAGAGGCAGGGATACAGGAATGTTCAGTTCCAAAAGGGATATAACCAGAGTAACAGAGACATTAATTTTTCTCACAGCTTTCTTCCCTTCCTTCCCTTCCTCCCTTTCTTTCTTCTGCCATGTCATATTACTTTGGTCATAAAACCCACATTCTGAAAACATCTTCCTTACCATCTTCAACAGGAGGTTGGCTCTTTTAATCTACTTGCAATCCCCAAATGTAGCCTCCATAAATGCTTTCGCAGCCTTTTTCAAATACTAAGTTCAAAGAGAGGAAGTTTTTACACATTTGAACTTGTAATGCTCTTTTAAAGTTTTGTTAGTATTAAAATATTCAGGCAGAATATTACATCAAAGTAAGAGCAATCATAATCCAATATGGAATAGCATGAGGACTGAATGTGGAAGAAGTCTTAAAAGCATGCTATCTCAGCTGCATATTAGAAATTGACAAAACATGAGTTTAAAGACATCAAAAGGAACTCCACAATATTCAATGTGTAAGTACATTAAAACTACAAGAAAAATGAGTATGCTTATTGATAAATGTATATATTCTTAGGTCTAAAGGAAATAAAATTCTTAGCACTCAACTATTGGGCAGTATTAATATTATCATAAGCTTAATATATAACTATTCCAGATCTATGGTAAGAATTACACATTTTAGAGATCAGGAAGAAAATCTAGCTAAAATAGATTTGATGTAAAATACAGAATTCAACTTATTAAGATTACTTGAAACAGTTTAAAGGGAGTCTGAATTAAATTGTGTGTGTGTGTGTGTGTGTGTGTGTGTGTGTGTGTGTGTGTGTGGATTTTTTTAAAGAATTGGCTGTTATGGTTTGGCCTGTAAGTTCCTCAAAGGCCCATATATTACAAGTACGGGTCCCAGAGTGATCAACAAGAAGGAGGTTTGAAGCCTTTAGGTCATTAAGGGGTGTGTAATTAGAGGAGATCCAGCTCTATTTTGCTTTCTGGCCATGACAGTTTTATTCTATTCTCCACCACTGCAGCATAGCAATGGTTCCCAAGAGAAATAAGTATATAGGACCATATAATGAAATCTCAAAAGTGGCTAGTCAAAATAACCCTTTATTCCATGTAAATTGATGTTCCAGATGCACACTAGCTGAAGCAGGAACAGATACCCTGGGTTAGTAGTGTTTGTCTTCTAACAAAAGAGTTTTGGTGAGTTGAGATACACTAGTGCTTTTTGTTTCTTTGTAGATGACATTCCAAAGGAAAAGAACCAGAGACATCAATGAATCTCCAGCATCTTCAAGAAAACAGGAAAGCAAACTAGAACACCTTCTTCTTGAAAAAAGGAATCATTCAAAGGTTGATGGATATTAAAAAATGAAGATACGTGTACTCAGTCTATTGTATATCTTTTTTTGAGAAGTTTCTGTTCAGAAATATAGTCCATTTTTATTGGATTGCTTTCCCTTTTTTAAAATTCTTTGCATTTCTAGATTTTTCTCCCAATCAGTCGATGCTTCTTCACTTGAATGTTTCCTCCTGTGTGTATAGACATGTTTTATTCCGCGCAGTCACGTTTGTTCATTGCTAGCTGCATTTCCTCATTGACTGGAATCATTTTTAGTGTTGGAGGATGCCATGCAGGCTGCTGGGGGGAAAGAGATAAATGATCTTTCCAGCCGTGAGTCCTAGAATCCATGAGACCATCCTGCCATGTAAGTCGTCCACTTATCCAATAGTAGCAATAGTGTTAGGAAGATAACCAACTATTCTCTCTCAGGATTTTAGTCTTGCTTGACAGGAGGAAATTCATACCTGCTACTGTAAATATGGTCAAGGATCCATGTTGGGGGAGATCATAGGCCTTGGCATGGAGCTGAATGTTGTTGTTTAATTAAATTGATAGTATCAAGCTGCCTTCTACTATGAGCATACCTACATTCATACTCATAGACAAATTCTATGCTTATTCTTAACCAAAGAAGGCATTTTTCCAGTGAACAGTAGTAAAATAAAAACTAATATTGGTATCAAGATACCAATAATAAGTGATAGATGAGTTTCCAGCCCTAAATAAGACCCTTATATTATCAGCTATAATGCTCAAGGAAGGTTATGAAAGAGAGAACGAAAGAATATGAGTCAGAATATGAGGATGTAAGGATAGAAGAAGAGAAGATAAAGGCTCCAAATCAGGTCAAAGCAGTTGTAATCTTGAACTCACAGCAGCTGCCTGCTTAGAGTAGGCACAAAATGAGCACATCAATAGTGAGTCACAGGGTCAGAAAGTTCTTTCTGTTACTGTTGAACTGTTTGCTACTGATGGATTCAGAGAACTGTTTGCTACTGATGGATTCAGAGAGTGGGAGACCATCGTTCTCAGTCATATACCCTCCAGTGACCCTACTGGACTCCAGTGGACATGTCTAGTTAAACTAAATGTGTATTATGGTTAGTTTTTATTGTCTGCTTCACACAGCCCATCGTCACTTGGGGAAAGGGCCCCTTTGCTAAAGAATTCCCTCAATCAAACTGCCCTATGGTGATGTGTCTGAGGAACTGTCTTGATTGATAAGAAGGTTCAGTCCTCTGTAGGTTACTCTATCCCTCAGCAGTTGGTCTTGTACTATATAAGAAAGACAGCAGAGAGCAAGCTAGAGATAGTGAGAACAAGCTAGTAAGAACCTCTCTCTGTGATTCCTGATTTAGGTTTTGCTTGGGTTCTTGCTTTGACTTCCCTCAGTGATGAACTAGAAGTGTAGGATGAAGTAAATCCTTTACCCCCTCTCTTGCTTTTGGTTGTAGCAATTATCACAGTAAGGTAAAATAAAGTAGAAGAATGGGTCACAAAATAGAATCAAGTCATGAACTCAGAGAAAGAACTGGTAGAGATGAGATAGGGGGTTTGGTAAGGATGGCAAGGAGATGAGAAAGGGTAGGTGGGATAGAATAATTAGAATATATTTTGTAAAGTTATAGAATTGTCAAATTACAAAATTAATTGATAAAAACTACAATATGAAATATCAAATAAATACTAGCATATGCCATATCTGTAGACTATAGAGTCAATCTAACCTATCACACTTGTATTTCCTATTAATATGTCTATTTAATATCTAAATATTTTAAACAAATGAATTATAGTTGATATTAAATAAAACATGGACACTTTGAAATACAGAGATATAGAATGTCTGCTATGAAAGCAACAAAAAGTCATAGAAAAACATCACACATTACAGCTAACATCTAGAAACTGATACTGCATATTTGAAGACTTAAATTTTTGAGAGATTAATTCTTACTATTTTCTATCATGCAATAAGCCTGAGGCAAACTGCATATGTGAAAGCCTTTGAAGTAAATGCAGAATATCCAACAAAGATAATTAGAACGGGCTTTGCCAGATTTATCTGTATAATTATTATATCTGTAAAGCCAAAGCCAAGAAAGAATATTTTAATATAAAAGTATATAGTAAAAACTTTAATAATACTTACAAAACATATAACATATACAATAGAAAGTAAATTTCTAGTATATATCATGAACACCTACAAACCCCCAAAAAAATATCAACTCAGTAAGAAAAAGAATATCAACTGGTAATATCCAATGATAGAAAGTATTCTGTCCTGATAGTTCTGAGAGTTAGTGATTAAAGATGTGTAAAATGACTAATCAGGTTATTGGTGACTAACGGAAAATATGTAAGGTTTTACATATGAATTTGTATGTAATTTATTTGTTCAACATATACAAACTGGCACAGACACATGCTCTGTAGAATTGGAAGCAGTCTAATTAACTTACATATGACTTCAAATTTTATTTTATGTCAAATTTATTTTATGTCAAGACCATTTACAATCTAGTGATCCAGCGGTTTTGAAAGCATAATATATTGCTATTAATGACAGTCACCAGGTTATTGTATATATATATTATGAACATATTCTTCCTACCTGACTATAATGTTGCGTCTTTTGCCCATTTCCCCATTTCTCATTTCTACTCATGACAGTGTCTGGGAACCACTATTATTCTCTCTGTTTCTGAGAGAATTTTTTTAGGTTCTACATGTAAATGATATAATACAGTATTTAGAATTTTTCTTTTGTTACTTTATTTAATATGGTTGTGTATAATTTTTTTTTCTGCTAAAATGACAAGATTTCCTTCGTAGAGGCGAAGTAGAATTTCATTATTATCATTGCATCAGTTCTTAATTGACATGTATGGTGATTTGATGCCATGGATACTGCAGATAATGCTGAAGTGAATTTGTGGGGGTGCAGATATCTCTGACATACTGACTTGTTTTCCTTGAATATACACCTAGTCTTAGCTTGAGTCATGTAGTAGATAACTTTAGTTGTGGGACTTACCTATTTTTTTCCATAATCGTTGTACACATGTGTAATGTACAAGGGCTCATCTATTGCTGCTGTTGTTGACTTCAATATGTATTTTGGAAACTGACCCTTTGTCAGATGCATGGTTTGCAAATATTTCCTCATTCTGCAAGGCTGTTGAGTGGTTACTTAATTGATGATCTTTTCCTTAATTTGATGTAATCTTGTTTGTTTATATACATTTTTCTATGCTTTGGAATTTGTATACAGAGAACAATTGCTCATAGCATCAACAGCTTGGGGTTCCCTTACTTTTCTTCTAGTAATATCTTAGCGTCAGGCATTCTGTTCAGCCACATTTATTAAAGGTGTTGATTTTTATATGATGAGAGATAATGGCCTATTGAATATCTAGTTCTCTCAGGAACACTTATTGTACACTGTTATTTCTGCATATAGGCTTTGTATCATTGCAGAAAGCAAGTTGCTTGTATTTTCTTATGTTTCTTTGGGGGCTTGTTTGAAATTATTCAAAGGAACTGTAGAACTAAAGTGACTGTAAAAAATTCCGTGGCCATCAATCTTAAAACATCACTTCTGGTGCCTCAGAAAGACCATCTTAACTCTTCCTTGTCTATCTGTACTTACCAATATGCAGCACTTCCTTCTACCTTTCTAGTTTCCTCCTAAAGTAAAAGACTATTTTTATAATTTGTGAGCTTCCTTTCCCCTTAACCCTCTATTATTATCCTAACTAATTTACTTGATCAAGGACGCAAATTATTATTCATGAATAGTTATTTACTTTTCCTTCCTGATTTGTCACTTTCCTATATCCCCTCTCTGGTTTTACTCTTAAAGTCTCATGTCCTTAAGACAACCTAAGAATCTTGATTAATTTATCTTCTGTCTTCATTGCTACTATCTTTTGTTGATGAGAATTTTCAATTCCAGCTATCATCTATTCTGTTCTTCTAACAGGTCAGCATTGCTCTTGGCTTAGAGAGTATTTCATATTTTAGCATCAATCATGAATATGCTTCTACTAGAGCACTAACTCTAAATTCAAGTTTCCATTTAAACACACAGTTCCATTTCCTGCCAGTGTCTATCTATATACTCTGTCTGGGCTTAATTCTTTCCTTTATTCTTAGTTAGATTGACTATGGCATGAACATGTTGACAAATTAACTTTAAATAAGACATTGAAGAAAAGAAATAAAAGACAAAGTATGTGAATTCTATGATGGCTCATTTCATCTTACTGGTTGCATGGTGGGAGAGATGGGCACACACCTTTTTCACAACATGAGGCAATCTCAGTCTAGCATGGTTATAAACTGTGCTCATCAACTGCTTTGCTTCATGATCTGTCCAAGGCCAATCAATGCGGCTCTTTCACCAGATCTACAGTGAGAAAAACATAGCAGCGAGAGAATGAGAGGATGATCTGATTTTGTCAAACTCTGATATGAATTTATGATTCTATAAACGCGTTTTTACTTTAAAAATTCCATTTGGAAACTGAAAACACTTGCTTAACAAATGGAACTATTTTCCAGTTTTGTATGGGTAAATTTATTAAGTTGATAGCAAGCAAAGTAAATGAATAAATAACAAGTAAAGGATGACACATAGATGACAGACAGATGGACAGAGAGCAGAACATCATTAAATTTGGTACTCAAAATAGACAGCAATCTACACTAGAATGTTGACACTGGCTTTAATATCAGCAAAAGAATGCTGCAGCAATGGGATAGATGAATTTGCCAGAGAGAGCAGCAAAGGCAAGCCAGCACACAGCAGTCTCCTGTGCCTTTTACTGGAGCTGCTTCCAGAAGGTACTGCCCACATAGGATGGGTCTTCTTGCTTCATTTAATCTGATCAAGAAAATCCCTCACAGTAATTCCCAGTGACTATTTTATTATGATTTATTTTCAATTGTTTGAAATTAAAATATAATCCCATTATTTTCCCCTTCCCTTTCAGCTCTCCTACCTTCCCCAGGTATCCTCTTTCTCTCTTTCAAATTCCTGGCCTCGTTTTCTTCAACTGACTACCTATGTCTAGAGAAGTGACTCTCAAGTACAAAGCAGCTCAGAACTTTGAAGAGAACTGTTCTAAATAAGAGGTGAAAAAAATGTCAAAGGTCATGTTTTCCCAATTAGATGTTTCCTTATTATATCATGAACACAAATCTATATCAGCAGAAAGAAATCAAATATTTCTTTAGCTACAGATGATTTAAGTTTTACAAATAGGACCTTGTAGCTTTGTAACTGAAGGTTTCTTTAAAAAAGTTAGAACAAAACTCCCATCTGAGAAAATGGACCTCTGGGTAGATAGAACCACTTCATCTTAAGTGGCTAGTTTAAGATGTATTGTTTGTCATAGTATGAAGACTTTTAAAATCCAAACTTGCAACTCATGACTATAGAAGATAAATGATTTCTCCCCATTGTGCTTTTCTTTTTTAGCACATTAAAATCAGTTGAAGTGTCTTACAATACAAAATAACCCCAAACTGTTCTACTTTCCAAGGGCAAGTCATTAATTCTCTTTGCCAAGTATTTAGCTGTTTGAATTTTCTACATAGAAGTTTGATTTTGGGGAAGTAAGTAAATGATTCTTTGATTGAGCACTTGTCTTTAGACAAAAGCATGTCTTATTAAGATGATTTTGACTACATACCAACCATAAGCTACAGTAATTTCAACGTTAAGAAAATATGCTTAAATAATATAAGGGAAATTTTGGTTAGCCATTAAGGAAAAATTATACCCAAATAAAATTAAATGACTTAGATGTTCTAGAATTTACTCCTCAGTTAGTAGCATCTGGGTGTACGGTGATGAAGTGCATTATTATCTGTCAAGGGGATCCTACTGTGTACATTTCTGTGGTTGCATCCTTCTCATACTGATCATGTTACAATGTGATAGAAGTCATACTTTGCTCAGCCTAGGACTTCTCAGTGTAAGTTTGGGGCTTGGTAACACCTGCTTTTGTGTTTTCAGGGCAAGGTGCTGTCATTGAAATCAGTTGTTCTGGCAGCAGGAGATGCCCAGGGCAAGAACAGCAAAGGCCACAGTAGGAAATTGACTAAAGTCTCAATCAACAGCTCTAGAGGATGTTCCAGCCAGGTCCATATTAGCCAGGCTATCACTGCAAGGAGGCTGTCTAAGACCTGAATTTAGCAGTAAGCAAGCCATGCTAGCGTACACAAGTTGATGAAAGAAACATGGTAGTATCGGGAGCCTCGTCCTTCCTGAAGCAAACAGGGTTATTGTTTTCAGCCACTGGATTTTGAGGTGTTTTGGTTATATCACAGTAGATGATTAAAGAAGCAAGCTCTGCTCCTTGATTTCAGAATGCTTCTCTACAAAGGTCCCAGGGAAAAGAACAGGTGCATAAGTGACCCACTGGACAGGTATTAACCTGATTGGAGGCAACCAGCCTGAGTTACATAATTGCTGCCTTTTCACCTTCAGTGTTTATATCTGTTAGAATGTGAAATATGGAGACTGTTTTCCACTTTAGAGTGAAAATGAAACTATTATAGAGCTTTGCGTTTTATTAAACTCCACATCCATTTTGCTAAATAGTAGAAGGAAATGTGGTTCATGACCTTCAATTTATATTTCCTTTTGAAATGGAGAATAATAGTAATACTTCACTGCTGCCCCAGAGGAGCCATTATCTCTAACCTGCTAAATGCAGCTTCTGGTATGATTGGTAGGCAACTCAAGGTATTTCATTACAGAAGAATTGCCACAGCGAGCATGGTCCATTTCCTTTCCATGATTATATTATACAGCATTTGAGATTTATTCTGGTTTAAAATCGGCAGTAATAATGAATTCATTGTTTACTGTATTTGCAACCATCTTGATATAAGATAATGGGTTTTCTTCCTGGAGAGTCATAATTTGTGCCATACTCCCTTATCATATGTTTAAATGTGCTATCTTTCCCACCGGTTCCATAGAAAAGTTGGGTTCAGGAGAAATACACAGATTCAATTTAGTTTTTAGTAAACTGTGCGCCCATGAATTTCAGTCAAGTCAGGTTCAGAACCACAAAGATGTCTGCATGACTTCAGCTCAGCTCCTGACTTCCACACTTTACAGATGCATGTGTGCAAAAGAGCTTTGACAACTATTATCTGTTGCTTTTTTTTTCATTTTGACCTGCGTTTTATTGGGCTGTATACTCAGAGAAACATTCCCTAGCCCCGCCAAGAGTCTAACAGGGGGCCCCAGCTATGCTTCTTTGTTTTAGATAATTGTATTGAAAAGTTATAAAATTGTTCAGATCTCTCTGGAATGGGCAAATGTGCGGTCACTTCTAGTACCGAGATATAGAAAATCTGGAAATAAAAAACAATAAAAACAAGAAAGAAGAGGAAAGAAAATTGATCCACTTGATGATGTATACACTGTTTTAATTTTCTCATTATCCTAGGTCTGTTGTGTTACTAAATTCTTCCCTGAAATACACTTATTTTCTCTTCATTCTAATGTAAGAAATATGAACTATTCAAAATATGAAATATGAACTATTCAAATTTCAAAAATATCCTCCATCGGTGTTTTTTCCATAATGTTGAAAAATACAGAGTGGTGAATCTACAAAGATGCAATCATGTTAAAATAGACCTTTAGGATAAATTTTAATGTGGAATTAATGATACAGAAGACATGCCTCTATGTTAGAAATAAGGAGTCCATTGTGGAATGCAGTTTTGTGGTTTGATGTGATAAATTCTCTATAAATTTTACATATGTCATGTAAATTTGAGAAGAATGATAAAGCTGAAATCTTCAGGAAGTCCCTTATTTATAAACTTAAAATATTGACACAACAGTCAATTCTCAAATCAATTCTCGGTCCTACCAATTGTATAGGAGACAGAGTCCCTGGCAGTTGTTCACTCATTGAGACCCAACAGCCATAAAGACCTTACATACTAGGAATCTTTATAAAATGAATGTTCAAGGGTCACTGAAATTAAACATTCATTAATGCAATTATTAGGATTTATAAAATAATTGTAGGAAATATGAGTATAGACATAAGCGATGTAGAATTACTAAGAGCTGTGTTATAAATATTGACTGTTAAACACTACTTTACAGCAGAGGTTTTTCCAAGAGAGTGGAAGAGCACACACAGATTTGCATTTATTGAACAAGGCAATAGCAGACCACATTTGGTAAGGTCCCAAATACTTTTTCTGTTCATTTTCTTCCTTTTTTGTTTATTTTTTATTTATCCACTCTGTCCTCCCACTTCCTCCCTGCACCTTCCCTCTGCCCCTCTATTAGCTCCCCCGTTTCTATTCAGAAAAGACCAGGCCTCCCATGGATGCTGACAAATTCAGTCTGTTTCTTATAGCCTCTCACACTTTTGAATACCCATATTTGCACTGCCATATAAAAATAAAAATTTAATTAAAAATAATTATACGGGGAGGAGGAGACCATGAGTGCAGGCTTCTGTGGAGGTCGGAAGAGGTGTGGGGTTGCCTAGCGTTGGAGAAAGTCGTGGTGATGAGCAGCCTGGTGTGTGTGTGCTAAAAAAAAAAAGACCTTGGGTCCTCTGAAAGAGCAGAAAATGCTCCTGAGCAGTGAATCATACCTCTAGACCCAAAATGTCTCAATTCTTAACAGAGTGGAAACATTCACTTTAAATTAAAAAATATGTTCAAAGCTTTACTTTTACCTGTTTGTCCATGTATGTCTACAAATATGTATGTGTATGTGTAAGCCACATGTGTGTGAGTGCCTATGGGCCCCAGAGGAGCGTTGGGTGTCCCGGGAGTTACGGAGGTTGTGAGCGGCCTGACACAAACGCTGGGAGTGGAACCCTGCAGGAACAGCAGCAGCAGCACAAGCTCTCCGCTGTGGGCCATTGCTCCAGGCTACGCTTACTTTAATCTGCAAACAGACTTAGTAATACTTATGTCTATATTACTTTCATGACAATTTTAAACTCTTCAATACTATAGTTATTTTATTATATTTGAAATACATAGATATTTTTCTACACTTCAGAAACACAGAGTACAGAGAGTTATGTGAACAAAAGGCACTTTTGTTTTCTTTTGCTTCGGAGAGTACACATACCGAGTCCATATTGAACAATTTATACGTGATTGATAGACTTTCTTTGGAAAATCATGGACTGAAAGTAACTTCTTTGTAACTCAATGAATGGTAAAAGTAAGAACAATTAAATAAAACCCCCAAATCTGAGGTGGGAAAGAAGTGATGGACAGCTGAGGGTCATGGAGAAGAAATAAGGCTGAAGTAAAATAGGAAGAAGTGAAAGAAGCCTCGTCTACAAGGTAGCTGACCCCGACAAATTAAAGCCCATGTTTTTTCAGACACTGTAAATAAAGCTAGAATATTTGGTGTGCCTGGGACTCCTTTTCTCTGACAGGATAACTTTGGAGATGAAATCCATATTGGCATCCCTATATTTTTGGATTGCTATAACTAGGCACCATTATTTTTCAATGTTTTTATTAATTTTCTGGGAATACATGTAATGTGGTCAAAAAAATTCACCCCCAGCTATTCTTATTACTCCCTTCCCTATCCCTTCTCTTTCCCAACTTTGAGTTTTCTTATTTTGTTATGGTTTTTTCTTCTTTCACTACTGAGTCCTGCTCAGTCCTAAACAGGACATACACTAATACTTCTCTCTCCAAGGCTCAGGGATTTTCATGGGAGAGGGTGTAGAAACATTGTAAGAGCCAGAGAGTTTGTAACATCAAGGAGTGCTTTCCAGACACAGCAAGGTGATTGTGACAGGATGATCGAGCCAGACAAAAATCCCACCTTTAACTGAGGCATACAGAACTCCCTCTCTGCCTACCGTATGCTTTTATATTGATAGGACGCGGGAGCTCACCACTAGGAAGCATTTGCTGTCTGGTTTGAAACAAGTGTGGGTTCCATGAGACTCTGTCTCAAAAAATATTCACAAAAAAAGTGATTCAAGTTAGGGATCCCCATAAAATAGTACACTCAGCACTGTGGGACAATTTTGAAGCATGCCATGTACCTCTCTTTGTATGGTCACTGGCATTTTTAGTGTATAACTTGTTGCTTTATACATGTGCCCTTATTTTTTGCTATTATTTTAAATTTGAGAAAACAGTTTTCCAATTGAAATAAAAGTCTAGAGCCATTATTGTGCTATCATTTAATCTCTTGAGAGTACCAAAGACAAATAAGATTTTGGGGTATACACGACACTTATAGGAGAAGAATTGCTCTAGTGTTAAATATATACACATTATTTTATAATTAATTATTAGATTAAAAATTGAAACAACTTTTAATTGGAGCATAGACATTCTCTGTTTGGTTTATTTACTCTCTCATTTTTTAAGTTTGTGAAATGAAAATATTGGAAAACTATAATTCAGAAATGTTGCCCATGTACTTTGTTCTTTTCTTTTTAATATTATCGCTTTACGGCTGGAAAGATAAACCTAACTTTATTTAAAAAAAAAAATAACAAGCAAACAAACAACCCAAAGCAATAACAAAAATGGACAAAAGTATTACCTGTGTTGAGGAGGTCAACATATTACTTCATACAATATGTTTTTACTGGATCCAAAGAACAGATTAATCATTACACAAAGATCCATTTGTAAATTTCAACCTGCTTCCTTTTTATTTTAAATCTATTGAAATGATGAGACTCCATAGGTGGATCAAGGCTTGGACTGAACCTAAAAAAGTCTGTGTGTATGTGTGTGTGTGTGTGTGTGTGTGTGTGTGTGTGTGTCCATGTGTGTGTGTGCCTGTGCACATGGAAGAAAGAGAACAATTTTGGTTCTCTGTCCTCAAGCATCATACAACTTTATTTTATGAGAGAGGGTCTATGACTAGCCTAGAACTTTCCAAGTACACAAAACTACTTGCAAATGAGCCCCAGGAATCCAGCTGGGATTACAAACCTGTACCATCACGTCCTTGGCATTTTTCGTGTGTGTGTGTGTGTGTGTGTGTGTGTGTGTGTGTGTGTGTGTTTCTGGAAACCTATGTCAGGCTTACAAGGCAAGCATTTACTGCCTGAGCTTGTCTGTGACCGGCCCACTTTAGATTCACTAAAGAACTTTCAACTTGTCCAGTGCCAACATGAGCTTGGCAAAATCAGGCGATAGAACAATTCTGTTTCTATATCTTGTTCAGATTGCTAACTAATCACTGCATAGTATTTGGCACAGTCTTTCTCTGTATCCCAGGCTGGTCTGGAACTTACGTTACCTCTGCCTTAGCCTTCCAAGTGCTTCAGTTACCTACACATCCTAGACATTGATAATACCCAGCCAGACGTTTGCTTATATGCACATGAGACATTTATAGTCTTTTCTATTGAACGTGTCTTTTGTGGATACAATTCTCTTTGTACACTCTCTGTAATAGATTATAAAAACCTTTGAATTTATTCCTTTCACTGATTATAATACCTCATTTGCCTTTTTGACTACTGCTACTTTCTAGAACAATACACCTTTCTTTATATCAGAAAACAGGCTTAATTGGCAATGTTGATTCTTCCAGTGTTTTTCCTATGAGCATACTTAGGCATTTGAGCATAAAATTTTGGCAGGTCAAGTTATACATTTTATGTTACTAATTGCAAAGTTGAGATTAATCTAAGTGCTTTAGTGATATTTCAGGGAAGATAAAAAAATCTTGCCAGGTTTGGTTTATTACATTAATTCAGGGGTATTTTACTTATATGTTCTCATTCAGCTCTAACAACATATTGACCAAGCCAGTGGACTCTGTACTGATGCTTGATCTAAATATCAAGACAACTTCTTGTGGGGTGGGCAGTGGGAGTGGGAGGAAGGAGGACAGGAGAATCTGTGGCTGATATGTAAAATTAAATTAAATTATAAAATAAAAAAATAAATAAATAAATAAAACTTTAAAAATTTTAAAAAGACTGCTTCTACCAAAAATTATTAGAAACTTCAAATTTTTATCGTCAAGAATTCCTGAGTGCTGAAAGCTGATATTTTTGTAATTCTAAATTATTAAGTACAGGCATTATTCTTAAAACTTTTGTATATAGAGGTGACTGAGTAGGAAATACATGTTTGCAATTCTGTTTGATAGCAGCAATGGGAATGAACTGCACATGAGTTCTGTGAGCATTAGAGAAGTAACATTGAGGAATTGAGCCTCAAAACTGTCTCATAGGGTATTTTTAGAAACTATTTCTCTTTAGAGATTCATAGACACTTTCCTTTTGAATTCTTAGCTCAGCTTTTGAGAAGTCTAAGGTCCCCAGTGAATGGGCTGATTAGGAAAACTTATGTTGATATTTTGTTTGTACAAAAAATGTTATTTGTATGTTAATAAATAAAGTTACCCGGTGGTCAGAGCTATTAGCAAGCCATAGGAAATCTGGCAGTAGTGGCACACGCCTTTAACCCCAGCACTTGGTAGGCAGAGATAGGTAAGTCTCTGTGTGTTCAGGGATACAGCCAGCATTGGATACACACGCCTTTAATCTCAATACCAACCATAGAAGACCTGGAGGTCTGTACAGACAGGCAGTGACGAGGCGGTCATGTGGTTGGGTTTACAACCAATGAGAAGGCAGAACAGAAAGCCTATAAAAAGACTTTAACACAGGAAGTAGCTCTCTTTCGGAAAGGTAGGACCACCACAGAAGGAAGGGTAAGGTTTTAGCTCTTAGCTCTGACCTCTTGGCTTTCTTCTTTGCATTGGTTCTGTGTTTCTTATTTAACAGTTGGTTACATCTACAAAAAATAGGTGTCTGATGATGTGACTGCAGGTATTTGTTTATTTGCTGTTGTGTGCAATGCTATTTTATATTTCTTGTATATGTTAATCAAAGGAAAATTAATTTATGGTCCACAAAAATATCTTAAGTGTCATAAAACACCAATGTGATAAGAAAGACAGCTGAATCATATTCTGTTAAGGTAAACTAAAATTACTCTCAACTGTTGGAAAAGAATTGTATCGCCAATATTTTTTTCCCAGCACTCTCACCAAGCAAGCTCAATTCATAAAACCCCAGAAGTGTTGGCTGGTATGTTTTTATATTAATTTATAAGATTTATTAAATGCCATAGGCACTCACATTATTAAGGGAAATAAACAGTACTAAAGTGAAACTTTCTTGTTAAAAGAGAGAAAAGAAATAACTCTTGAAAGTACAATTTAGAATCTCTACTTATTGGATCAATAAAACAAAATGAAAATAATCAGTGGTACATAATCATTAATTGTACAGACAAACTAATGGTTTCCATTTATATTAAAATCCAATTTAAAGATAACATGTTTTTTTCTTGTACTAAGCACAGTAGGTTTATTTAACCTATAAATTATTCTGTTTATATTTACTGCTTTTACAATGTTTTGAAAGTCTACGCATAGTTGAAAATTTTGATATTTGTTTGGATACTACATCCAGCATCTTGAAAATCCACATTTAACTAGCTAGGCACACAGCACCAGACCTAATGAGCAGGTGCCCGTCTCATATGCTAGTTGACACACATGACAATTTGGTAGTTCTTTCTCAGTGGTATCGTGTCTCCAAGATCTGTTTATCTTGTTTTCATTGGAATGTTATACCAGCGTCCTGTTGTTAGACAGCTCTTAAGACTTCCAGTTTGTTTTCCACATAAACCTTGATGTCTTCTTGGATGGAGGGAAGGAAACATTAATTCACAACAAGCATTTTTGTTTGATTTAACAAATAGAACTATATTTGCACGTGCCCCCAAACTGATGGGGGAATCAGGATTGAATATGAAGTTTTAAACTTTTGCTCCAAGACTACTTTTTCAAATCAATTAAAAACATTATTTTTTAGGGTCTAGATATGTAACATTAGAATAAGTCATCTAAATAACATGGCATATATTTGAAAAATATAACTTTTAAACTTCTATGCACTTTTCATGTTCCTACCAGGACTAGTTTAAATTCAAATGATGTATTTATGATGGATGGAGTATTTAGTTCTTTGAACAATATGGAAGAAATATAGCTGTTCTCTTACTGAATTTTTAAAATAATATTTGAGGATAGTTTTTAAATGCTTATCATAAAAATCTGCATCATTAAATATTAACATGTTTACACAACTCTTAGCCAGCATGGACAACTCTTAGAACATGATGCTGATCTAAGTTTGGATTCACCTGACTTACAGAAGTTCTCAAAAAGATATTTTCAGGCCAATGTCAAAGTGACTTGTTAAATATGGAAACACTTTTTCTCACCTGAGTCCTAATCAGTCAGAAGCTATGGGGTGGGGCCCAGTAATCTGCTTTTTAATAAGCCCTCTAGGGGATTCTGCTGAACAGTCAAGTCTGAAAAACACTGCTCATTAGATGAGGTTTGAGTGATAATTTTGAAAAGATGTTATGGTAGGGAGTCTCAGCACATACATGAGGCAGAGATTCTCCTTTCCATACAAAGAAAGGTAAGTTCCCTTTCTTCATCACCGGGACTTGGGGTAACAGCTAGAGATAGATATATTTATGACTGTCAGCAGTAACACTTTTTAATAAAAATCTGTCAATAAAAATAAAGTCATTTGGAAAACGCAAAAATAATTTCATATTTTAAATGTTTCTATTTTAGCTTATGCTATAAAAGAAATACTCCATGGGGGAATATTTTGTTATTGGGCTTATAGAAGCCTGCTGGTCTCAATCAAGTCTCTATTAAATAAATACACAAACAGTTTGTAAAGTAATTCTTAAATTATTTTAATTTAAGCTACAGATAGTGTGCTATGGAGCTGTCTAGACCATTGTAGAGGTACATTATATCATCATGCATATTTTGGATCACCCTTTTACAGGTAAAAACAAACTATTTTCCATCCACTTATTTATAAAACAGTAAAGGAACTGTATTCATTTTTGGAATGTATTTTATTTGTTGTAGTATTTTTATTGAAATAAAATAAAGACCAATATACATCAGTAACATTTTTAAATATTCATTTAAATTAAATGAGAAAAATTAGCATATTGGCACACTGTGTTAGCTAAAGGAAACAAAGTTTAAAGGTGTAAAAACAGCACATATCATAATTATCACTGCTCCCTGATAGTTTTTCTATTTATGCCCACATGAGTAGCCATAGCATTGTGCTCTTACAGTTGGAGTGCAGAAAGGGCAATTCACTCCTGCCAGAGTGAGATGAACCATATGTCCAAGTTAATTAGTTCTCTTTGTTCCTGGAATGTTTTCTTAACCCTTTGTCATAATTTTGTCACATTCTATTCCTTCTCCCACTCCTTCACAGTCATCAAATAACTAAAGAAACATATTGTAATGAAATCCAGCTTAAATGATATTTTGAAAAATATTACTTTTGGATATATATATATATATGTATATATATGCATGTATTTGTTTGTTTATTTATTTACAAAGTTGCTATCACATAGCTTTGGTTGAAGTAAACAAGATAATTTTGCTTCTATTTTTACTCTTGTTTTGAGAGAGCTTTAAGTATCCCAGGGTGGCCTTTACTCACTATGTAGTCAGGGTTGAACCTGAACTTCTGATCTTCCTGCTTCCCCCGCGTGCCAAGATCACATTCATGTAATCACTACATCCATATTATTCATGATGAGATCATACTCTGGGCTTCATGCAAGTTAGACAAGTACTACCAAATTGATTACATACCAACTCAACCCCAATTAAGTTTTTTTTTATTCATCTATTTATTTTGCATCCTGGCAGAACTCCTCCCCTTCCTGTCCCTCTCCCCGATCCCCTCCTCCTACCCCCCAAGCTCCTCTTCTGTCTCCATAAAGGAAAGGGCAGGTCTCCTATGAGTATAAGGAACAGGGGCTGCCCCTGACTCTTTTACTGGCTTTTGGGACCCAGTTAAGAATTTTAAAAGAGGTCTCGTTTTCCAGGTAGCCTCACTGGTGATGTGAGTAGCAGTCCAGTCATCCTTGTTCCACATCTAGCATCTTCCTATGAGTGAATACATACCATATTTGTCTTTCTGAGTCTGGGTCACCTCACTCAGGATGATTTTTTTCTAGATCGATCCACTTGTCTGCAAACCATATGATGTCATTGTTTTTCTCTGCTGAGTAGTATTCCATTGTGTATATGTGCCACAATTTATTTATCCATTCTTCAGTTGAAGGGCATCTAGGTTGTTTCCAGGTTTTGGCTATTACAAACAATGCTGATATGAACATAGCTGAGCAAGTGCTCTTGTGGTATGATTGAGCATTTCTTGGGTATATGCCCAAAAGTGGTATAGCTGGATCTTGGGGGAGATTGATTCCCAATTTTTTAAGAAAGCGCCATATTGATTTCCAAAGTGGTTGTACAAGCTTGCATTCCCACCAGCAGTGGAGGAGAGTTCCCCTAGTTCCACAACCTCTCCAGCATAAAGTGTCTTCAATGTTTTTGATCTTAGCCACTCTGACAGGCGTAAGGTGGTATCTCAGAGTTGTTTTGATTTGCATGGAGAAATGGATGAGATCTACATGAACAGCCTGGTCATGAGTGGGAACAATGAAGGGCAACGGTCGAGAGAAAGAGAGTGGGAGATCCTAGCTGGATCAAGAAAAGAGAGGGAGAACAAGGAATAGGAGACCATGGTAAATGAAGACCATATGAGAAGGGGAGGAAGCAGAGAGCTAGGGAGGCCCACGGAGATCCACAAAGATACCCCCACAAAAGACTGCTGGCAATGGTCGAGAGACGGCAGGAACTGACCTACTCTGGTGATGGGATGGCCAGACACCCTGTTAGTTGTGCCATAAACCCCATCCAAGGAAGGTCTGAAGAATCTGGATGCAGACATCCACGACTGGGCCCCTGGTGGAGCACTGGGAGTCTAATTAGTGAGAAAGAAGAGGGTTTATATGAGCGAGAATTGTTGAAGCCAAGGTTGGATAAAGCACAGGGACAAATAACCAAATGAATGGAAGCACAGGATCTATGAACCAAAGGCTGAGGGGCCCCAACTGGATCAGGCCCCCTGAATGGGTGAGACAGTCATTTGGCTTGATCTGTTTGGGAGGCAGCTGTGTGTTGGAGCCGGGTCTTGGGCTAGTTGCATGAGTTGGCTGTTTGAATCCTGGGACCTATGCAGGGACGCTTGGCTCGGTCTGGGAGGGGGGGACTGGACCTGGCTGGACTTAGTCTACCAGGTCGATCCAGGTCCTCGGGGGAGACCTTGATCTGGAGGAGGTGGGAATGGGGGGTGGGGTGGGGGGAGGGGGAGGGAGGCGAGAGTGGGAGAACAGGGGAATCTGTGGCTATTATGTTGAACTAAATGATGTTGTAAAATAAATTTACTTAAAAAAATTAAAAAAAAAGAATTTTAAAAGAGTTGCAATTAGAACAGAAGTACTACACTTTTCCAAATTAGCTTAGTTTGTATATGCATGAATTTAAAACTTTTGATTCTTAAATATGAAAGCATTTATTAAACCAACTTATTTCATGATGAACAGCATAAAAAGACACCTAACTATAATACTTTCATCACATCTACTACACACTACAAAAATCATGGGAGAGATTCATAAAAAAAGAACCAAAGAACACTACTGTACAGGAAATCTAAGGAGGGTCCCCACTGTCACAGAACACCCCAGTTCACTCCCTAACTTTGAGGCAAGGGAGAAAATTACTAATTTGTTAACTGTAATTTTCTCACCTATAGAATGAGAGAAGGATGATGTCCTTCGCATTGGGTAACTATACTGAATAAAGATCTTTATGTACCTTTGGAAAGATGTGACACATTGTACGGTGTATAACTTTTGATGTCTAGTCGGCTTTCAGTTACTGGAACTAAACCTCAAGAGAAGCAGCTTATTGAGACAAAAGGCTATTTTGGCTCACAATGTTGGAGGTTTTAGTGTATGTCTGGTTGACCTTGGTGCTTTGAGGCTGCAGTGCTGCACAGAGGTAGAAGCCCGGTTTGGAACAAAGATTTAATTGTTATAGGTTACTTCATTTAAGAAAGTTGAAATATTTTGGGAGCATTCAATTGTCTCAGCTGTAGGAGTATCTACTGCTGTCTATTATTTAATCAAAGCAGGCTGGCTTTGCACTGTTGACTGCAATGTTTCCTTCTTACTGAGTGGATCTTAAGTCCCACTAGACAGCTGTTGGTTATTAGTGCCACTATTACACTTTTAGGGATATCTTGTCATGATGGTCACTGGTAGGTATCATAGCTGGTTGGGACTATTGGTGGTTTCCTCCATTGGCAGCTTGCATAGTACCTCCCAGTACTATGAAAATTAGGGAGGAGGCTTTCAGGTCAGATGCAGCTTGGGTCCTCCAAGTCCTATGTCTGAAGTGTGTGGTACCTTCAGTAATAGGCACTTATTTCAACCTCTGGGACACCAACAAGGGCAATAACCACAGCTTTTATCATTTTGGAAGTCTCTTGGACTCCCTCAACCAACAACTCAGTTGGGGTTTCTCATGCTTACTATTAGGATTTTGTTAGATAGATACGGATTTGGGGTGAGCATTTTCAGACCAAGTCAAATAAGTTCATTTAAAATATATAAAAATGTGTAAGTATTACATATAATTTTTCATGAATCAAAATAATATGATTCCTGATCCTTTTAAACATCCTTAGTGGTGAGTGTTTTAAACTTACAATCATTTCTATTTGGACTAAGTACATTTAAAGTGCTCAGTAACTGCCTATGGTTTCTGGCTACCACACTGATCAGTATAGTTTTAGAAGAAAGAGATAATAGGCCATACTTATTTATGCAAATAGAAAAAAATACTGCTACAATATGAAGATACTGCCTGCATCAGATATACCCACACACTCCTCCAAATGATAAGTTCTTCCTCCTAATACCATCACTAAATGCCCCTTTCATGGATAGTTTGAGTGCATGCACAATAAGTCAAATCATGTCTTCTAAGTGAAGTGTTAGGGTAATCACTTATTTACCATCTTATCCTTATATATAGTTGGTCTTATATATGATAAAATCAGATGATTCAGGAGGAGGGAACTGTGCACTGAACAGGGACTTACAAAACCTAAATCTCCCCATCAAAACAGAGAAACCCTGCCATAAGCTCCTTAGCAACCAAACTCTCCTTCTCTTCAACCCCACTAAAAGAGTCTTCAAAACAAAAATCTCATCCCATGAGTACTGCCAACCATGTGTCCGGATGTCACTCTGACTGTATTTCCCCCTCACTCTGACTGTATTTCCCCCTCTCTCATGACTGTATTTCCCCCTCACTCGTGTGTGCTGATGTCACTGTTGACTGTATTTCCCCCTCACTCTGACTGTATTTCCCCCTCTCTCATGACTGTATTTCCCCCTCACTCTGACTGTATTTCCCCCTCACTCGTGTGTCCTGATGTCACTCTGACTGTATTTCCCCCTCACTCATGACTGTATTTCCCCCTCACTCGTGTGTCCTGATGTCACTGTTGACTGTATTTCCCCCTCACTCGTGTGTCTGATGTACTTTGACTGTATTTCCCCCTCACTCGTGTGTGCTGATGTCACTGTTGACTGTATTTCCCCCTCACTCGTGTGTCCTGATGTCACTCTGACTGTATTTCCCCCTCACTCGTGTGTGCTGATGTCACTCTGACTGTATTTCCCCCTCACTCATGTGTCCTGATGTCACTGTCTGACTGTATTTCCCCCTCACTCTGTGTCCTGATGTCACTGTTGACTGTATTTCACCCTCAGCTCTGACTGTATTTCCCCTCAGTCTGTGTTGTCTCTGATTATTTTCACTCTGACTGTATTTCCCCCTCACTCATGTGTCCTGATGTCACTGTTGACTGTATTTCCCCCTCTCTCATGTGTCCTGATGTCACTCTGACTGTATTTCCCCCTCACTCATGTGTCCTGATGTCACTGTTGACTGTATTTCACCCTCACTCGTGTGTGCTGATGTCACTGTTGACTGTATTTCACCCTCACTCATGTGTCCTGATGTCACTGTTGACTGTATTTCACCCTCACTCGTGTGTGCTGATGTCACTCTGACTGTATTTCACCCTCACTCGTGTGTGCTGATGTCACTCTGACTGTATTTTTTTCTGATCTATATATCACTTTTCTTTGGAACAATACTTCCTTGCCACTCTGCCATATGTGTGCCTTTACTTCATCTCTGTGAACTGGATTGTTGCTGGAGGGCTTCTCTCCAGGTTCCCCAAGCCCCGCAGTCCCACAATCCACTTATAAAATAATCACTCAGACGCTTATATCACTTATAAACTGTATGGCCGTGGCAGGCTTCTTGCTAACTGTTCTTTTATCTTAAATTAACCCATTTTTATAAATCTATACCTTGCCACGTGGCTGGTGGCTTACCAGAGTCTTCACATGCTGCTTGTCCTGGCGGTGGCTGCAGTATCTCCCTCCTCAGCCTTCCGCTTCCCAGAATTCTCCTCTCTCCTAGTCCCACCTACTTCCTGCCTGGCAACCTACTTCCTGCCTGGTCACTGGCCATCAGTGTTTTATTTATATAGAGCAATATCCACAGCACTGGATGCCAAGAATGGAGAAACACCTGGCCTAGACCCAACCACTGGTAACATTCTCTCAGCTTTTTCACATTTTCAAAGCCACATTTTTTTTAATTTGTTAAAATCATAATAGTGTAAAAGCAACAGACCCTTTACTCCTTTATAGTAAAAAGATTAAAAGTTAATGTAGTGATAGTCACAAATAACTTTTAAAATTTATTTTCTTCAACTAGTTTTTACATACAATTTTTTGCATAATCAAACATAGGTATTTGCACTTATTATGCATATATTAATTTTCCACATATAGAACTAACGTCTGGTTTTCCCTGTGTATAACTATTGATTGAGATATGAAATTATTTACTTTGAGACAGAGTCTTACCACGTAGCTGAGGCTGGAATCCATGTTGATTCTCTTATGTCAGCCTCCACAGAGCTGCGATTCTAGGCAACTGTAGCTGTCTTACTTACTTGTCCTGTTATTATTTTAAAATACTCTGACAAAAGCAACTTATGGGGAAAAGAGTTTGTTTCTGCTCACAGTTCAGTGCACAGTCCGTAAAATTTTGGGAGAAGTCACAGTGGCTGGAGGCTGAGGTAGCTGGTCACACTGAACCCTTAGTAAGGAAGCAAAGAGCAGCAGATGAACATACGTTAATGTTCAGGTCACTTTCTCTGTGTCAAGTCAAACAGTTCAGGACACCCCTGCTGTGGGAAGGGTCCCACCCACAGTTAACATGAAGCCACCTCCCAGGGTCTGTCAAATTGACAGTATTCTGTGAGTAGAAGGACTTGGATAGGCTGTCACTAGCAGTTGACAAAATGAGTGGGCACCACGCCCATCTCCCTCTTATAAACCCCAATTCTGTAGGTGGGGGTTCAAAAGGCATTCCTCAAATGCCTAAATTATAATGTACTTAGTATCTTGAATCTCTAAACAAAGTATTTTGTTATTTGTTTTTTATTATTTACAGTGGCTGCCCCTTAAGCAACCGCTGCCCTGATCTGAGATTGCAACTGCTACTACCAGTGGCAGTTTGCCTCAAGGGCCGCAGCCTGAGGGGATTCTGTTCCCTGAGGCACTGACCCTTCCAAATCTACTTACTAAAGGAAACTCTATCTAAATCTAAAGAACTCAGGATTCAACAGTTAAGGTGGAATTCTGCTCACTCAGAGTGACTGAATACCAAGAAACTAACCTTCTCCCTTTGCTGGTGTCTTCCAAAAAACCTCATGTCCTTCTCTCAGCCCCCACTTAAAAAACCCTTGCTACACGTGGTTCCTCCTTACCACTTTCTCTCAGCTACTGCTGACTCAGCCTCCTGATCCCAAGTTAATTTTATTTAATCAATCAAATGTAATACATCTTTGAATTGTTAACAAAAGCGGTAGGAAAAAACTTCAACACACTTTAAAATAACATTCCCCAACAATGTACTTAATATATCTTGAATCTCTAATAAATACAATGCCTCAAGAAAAATTAGCTACAGACCCAGGTTTTGCATTTTTTCACATTTAACATTATTTGATCGGCAGACTATACTTTGAAAAATAGAAAATTTTATGGCCAGGGAGATGTTATATGGGCAAGGATGTTTGTTGACAAGACAGATGGTCCTCTGATCTCTACACATTCTTAGTGGCACATGTGGTTATACACACACACTCATGCTTGCATATATAAGTAATAATTAAATAAATGCAAAAATATTCAAGTCAGATTTTCATGAACAACTTATAGCCCTTAACTTAAAATTGAGTGTGGCTGTAAAACATATGAACCAATAACATTACACAGTTTATGTTTAGATTGTACTTTATAGAATTCATATTCATTTGCCTTTGACTTTAGAAACTGTCACCAGCATATACTCTTTGTGAAGATATAACTACTTTCCCTCTTAAAAAGAAAAGACAAGATAAGACTAAATCACCAGCCATTCTTAATTGTTCTTATAAATTATGGCAGGCAATGGTGATGCATGACTTTAATCCCAGCACTAGGAAGGCAGAGCCAGGCAGATCTCTGTGAGTTTGAGGCCAGCCTGGTCTACAGAGCAAGATCCAGGACAGACACTAAAACTACACAGAGAAGCCGTGTCGTGAAAAAAAACAAAATACATAAATAAATAATTTATTTGCTCCTAAAGCAAATTCTTAGGAAAAACACTATCATACTCTCATGACTCCAGTATTTGATAATTATAGTTGTATCATAATTATTTCACTACCAGAAGTTTTATGTTTACTTTAAATAATGATAGGATATTGTTCATTACTAGATGTCTTTATATGTTCTAATAAAGAAGTGACTTTTTGAAATTAGTCATTTACTACAGAAGGAGAACTGGCTATTTTGGATTGGTCAAAGTGGAACAATTGAAGATTACATGACATTAAAAATCTCCTTACCAAAAGTTTCCAGCAACAAGAAATGTTAAAATTGTTTTGCAATTTCCTTCCCTCAGTCCTCTGTTTTGTGATGTTTCCTGAACCCCGAGGAGGGTTCTGCTTCAAATGTCCTGTTCAGGGCTGAGAGTGTAGTTATCATTTATTATCAGTCCTCCAGGAGCCATGGTCTCTGCACACTAGAAACCAGTCTTGGTTCCTCTTCCTCCCAAGAAAATGATCACACAATCCAAAGCATTTCACAAAGGCAAAAGTTTTACTTCTGCAGAAGGGGGTGTAACCATGACAAATCAACCAGGCAAGCACACCCCGGGATTCCTGCTGTGGGGATGTCTTTCTGTATGCTGTGAATATGTGTTGCTCCCATTGGCTAATAAATAAAGCTATTTTGGCCTATGGCAGACAGCTTAAAGGCAGGGAGGAAATCCAAGCAGAAAGACAGGAAGAAGAAAGGCAGAGAGAGATGCCAGACACCACCCAAGGAGTGGCAAGATGCTGACGGACCAGTAACACCACAGCCACATGGCAAATCATTAATAGAAATGGGTTAAGTTAAGATGAATGAGATAGCTAGTAAGAGGCTACAGTTTGTAAATAAGATCAAGCCTCTGAGTGATTATTTTATAAGCAGCTATGGGTCTGTGGATGAGAGAGATTTGTTCTGACTGTAGGCTAGGCAGGACACAAGAAATCTTCTGGCAACAGATTCCCATGGATTTTTATTGTTAGCTCAAATGTTCCCATTGAGTGTTTTTTCCTAATTTATCAGCCCTAATTTGCATTCTCACTCTGTGAGTTCAAGTGAATTCCAGGACAGCCGGGACTGCTTCATGGAGAAATGCTGTCTTGAAAAACCAAAATAAAATAACTTCATTTTTTAAATGAAGGTGTTGTAGCAGGCTTTCTTAGACTGCCAGCCCTCAAACCATGACATGCAGACATTATTAATTATGAATGCTCAGCCTTAGCTTAGACTTGTTTCTAGCTAGCTTTTTTTTTTTAAAAAAAAATTAGCCCATTTCTAGTAATCTATGTGCTATCCCAAGGCTCATTTACCTTATCTATGTACTGTCCATCCTGTTTTCATATTTCTCCCATGTTTGTCTGTCTGGCCCCCGCCTGATCCCTAGCTACTGGCCTGGACTATTCCCTCCTCTGCCTATCTAGTCACCATTTAGCTCTTTATTAGACCAGTCAGATGCCTTAGACTGGCAAGATGAAACAGCAACACATCTTTACCTAGTTAAATAAAAATGCAACACATGTTCACATAGTTAAATAATATTCTGCAACACAAATAAATGTAACAGGTCTTTACTTAGTTAAACAAATATTCTATTCCACAACAAGCTTTATCTGATTTAAACTTCTGAAAAAAAAAAAGGAAAAAGTGCATTTAGTAGGAAAGCCACGTTCTTTCACTTTTGTTTATTGTAAGGAGAAGCTGAGTGAAGGATTTGACTATGGCTACTGACATAAGCATTGAGAAGATAGTTTAGGGCCAGGTAAATTTAGCTTCACCATAGTGTTTAGTTCTTCTTCCTACCCACAAGGCCCAAGCCACATGCTTTGGACTTGTTTTATAGTCCTTGGTTTATAGGAATGGCCTGAATTCCCTCCTGAACTTGTCACTGAAGTATAAATTAATCATTAAAATTAGTTTGTCTCAATGTCTTTATAATCTTCTCTTCAGTAATTTAGGATTTGAAGAGTTGACAATGTAAAAGGTAAATTTACTAAAATATAGTGCTGAGGGATGTTCTGTATGGCGAATGTGTTGCTCTGATTGGCTAATAAATAAAACACTGATTGGCCAGTAGCCAGGCAGGAAGTATAGGCAGGACTAACAGAGAGGAGAATTGAGGGAACAGGAAGGCAGAGGGAGAGACCTGCCAGCCGCCAGGATGACAAGCAAGATGTAAGGTACCAGTAAGCCATGAGCCATGTGGCAACTTATAGATTAATAGAAATGGGTTAATTTAAGATAGAAGAAGTAGATAACAAGAAGCCTGCCACGGCCATACAGTTTATAAGTAATATAAGTGTTGAGTGATTATTTTATATGTGGCTTATGGGACTGTGGGGGCTTGGTGGGACCTGGAGAGAAGCTCTCCAGCAACAACACAGTTGGTTTAAAAGAAGTGTGACATGCAGACAAAATCAAGTAATTTTAGAGAAGGACAAATGTTCTACAGGGTTGGTTTGTCTGAATGCTGTCTTGACCCAGGTTGGAGGCCTCCTCTGGAGGTGGCTCGGTTCCTCACTTCAGTAACTGATTAGGTCTGAACCTCAACCATTTCCCTTGACAGGCTCCCAGCCTCAGGATTCAACAAACACAAGATTCAGTGGCCAGGGGACAGATACCAGGTTTGTTCCAGGAGAATGTTCACACTATAGAGCCTGAGAAGTCACTCAAATGAGGCAGTAGGAGCTAGGATGACCTAGAGAACTCTACCACACTTGTCATTTCCAAACATCTCTATTCTGTTTCCTGTTGTGTTGCTTCAAGGTACAACACCTTATGTGATGCCGAACCAGCTGCCCTTCCTCAGTGCCTCTGATGGCCTGCTTTGTATCTCCACGACACCTTGGCTCATGTGCCCCACTGTAAACAAACAAAAACAAACAAGCATCTTTACATTTAACAACATAGGAAAGCTACTAAAATGTTTGGAACCTGGATTAATTGCATTTAACATTATTACCGTGAGCATTGTTTATAATGATTATTTTTGGTATTATGGCTTTGTCCCTATGTAAAATGCATTGTAATTATATCAGCCTTAGATTCATATCTTAGTAAGTGTTAATATTTAGTCTGGATTTTTATCACCTAAAGCCTATGCTCATTCATTCAAATTTACATTTATATAAATTATGCATTTTTAAATCAGATAACATGACACACCTAGAATCAAGTAAATAAGCAATTGCAAAATGTAAATTCATGAAAACATTTTTTTAAAAAATTTAAGCATGACTAATGAATTAATCATCTCATTATTCACACAGAGAATAAAGTAAAACATAAACCTTAGTGAAAAATTTTTTGCAGACTATCAATACTTCAGTCAAAATAATGTACATTATTATAAATTGCTCTTGCTTATAGCTCTAAAATATTAGAAGTATAAATATTAATCAAAAGAAATATCATTCTTACTTAGAAATGAATATCTCAGGTAAATGATTTATGTCTCTGTGTTTCTACTTTAGCAACTATCTTAAGATTAAAATCAGAACAGTTTCAAAGCTTCTTCCATTCAAGTAATGCTGTGTTCTGGACCATGTCTCATGTTGGTAAATATTTTAGTAGCTATATATTGCCTAGTCAAAAGATATGAGAGAGGAGAGAGGACAATATGGTCACATACCAATGCTTCTCCTATTCTATAATTTACTGTCTACTAATGTGATTACTCAAGTGAATGTTGAATTATAAAATGGTACATTCATGAAAAATGAGGCAAAATGCCCTAAAACATGTGCCAGTCAGATATGATAATAATTTGGGAGGATTGTCTTGCTGTTGTGACATTTAGAAATCTAAAGTACTAGATGACTGCTTAAATATAGGTGGAAGAATCGGCTGGATTCAGGGGAGGTGATGTATGGAGATGATGTGTTTGGAAAGAGCATGATAGATAAGTAGTGTGTCATGAGAATGGAACATAACTCTTCTGAAAATAACTTTCTGAGGAATGGAGTGGGAAGAGTCAGAGGCAAAGTGGAAACACTGCTGTATTTACTCATGGGAAGGAGACAGCAGCTTGGACAGGGGGATTATGGTCATCCTGGTTATAAATGAACTAGATACATTTATGAAAACTTAAACATAATGTTGACAGTCATAGAGAAGGCTACTTCTAGTTTCTAGATGTCATAATAAGGGGACCAGTGATACCAATTGATGGACAATTAAATTTTCCCCTGTAATGACCAAATAAAACACATGATCTTGCTAATAAAGCATCTTTGTCATTTAAATGATTTTAACTTTTGGTTCTTTTTTTATTTTTTGATATAGGCCAAGCCAAGATGTTTTTGAATTTATCATCTTGCATTGGTGTCCCAAGTACTGGAATTTTAGGTGTGTGCCATTATGCATAGCTTACTATAATATAAGCTTTATTGTAAAATAATGAACGAATACTGGATTTTAATCTCTATCTTTTAAGCATCTATGGAAAAATTCAAATTTCTTTTATTTATTTAATTAATAGGTTAGTTCAAAAAATATCATATTTGTTGTAAGGATTATAATTAATATCAAAAATCAAAAGGAAGAAAAATCCCAACCCTAGATGTTTCTCTCCATTAAAAAGTCTTCCTGCTGTTTTATTTTTTGGGGGGTGGTGGCATAGTGATATGCCATGCATTGAAGAGTAGCACATGTAAACCAAGAATGGAGCTGAGAGCCTCTGCTATCTGCCTAGTGTTCATTGTGTTATAATGTGGTATCCAGAATGCTGGGAGAAGGGGCATTGAATATCTTGGTCTTACCTGCATATTAAACCAATGTACTAAAACATTTTCCTGCTAAACAGTATTTTCCCACTGGTGCAGTAGCGGTACATTTGTCTTGGGGGTAGCCAACCACTTTCTGATTGGATTTAAGACATTCTCTATAGGAAGGAATGCATGTTTGATATTATAAACCTGGGCAAAACTCTATGACTGCAAATGCCATAGTCACTAGTGATGAAATCACTACTGATATTAAGGTAAATGGATATGTAGACCTGGCACTCAGGTGGAGGTAGAGAAGAGTTACAAACACATTCAGAAGTTTCAGGCAAGCTTAAGTTCAAGATCACTGTCTATCCAATCAGTGATATCTGGGTTCCACCATAAACTCCTGACTTCCACATACATGAACACACACATGCACTAGTACAGTCTACATCAATAAAAGAAACTCATGCATAGTCATAGGTAAACAAAAAGCAGAATGAATTACCAAATGGATGAAAATTTAAATGGACAAACCTCAAGCCTCCCAGATCAAGACTTGCAAATGCAATTCAAACCCTAGTTACAAAGAGAGGGGTGAGAAGAGCTACAATTTATTTATGTATTTATGTAAATTTATGTAAATGACAAGCATTTAGATTGAGGTCTAAATTATACTGCTGTAGGAACCTGACAGTAGTAGGTTTTTCTCCAACCTCCATTACCTCACTAGACATGGGTAGTTGGCTAAGTTTGTAGTGCAAGGCATGAATGTCCTCTTACTAAGCAGGCCTTGTTAGGATTCTGCCACTCCAGCTATTTGACTGCAGTTCAGTAGCTAAGCAGGAGGTCTTACATCATCAGTGTGCTGTGTGATTGCACACAGCAGGGCCACACAATCAGCACATGTGTAGTGCAGCTCCATAAGTCTACCTGCGCATGTGCAGGGGAATCCTTAAAAAGCTGGACACAGATTCTCCACTCTCTTCTGCTCTCTCCTCCTTCCCCCTCTCTCTTTCCTCCATACATGCCTCTTCCCAGGCCTCGTTACTCTTTTCTGTGCCACCCCCTCCTCTTAATAAAGCTCTGATACTGGGTTTTGTCATGCCTCTGACCTTTCCTCGCACGGTAACCAACACCACTTTTTATTTAAAACCAATGGCCTTAAATAGACTAACTGAGTGTCTGTTAGTGACCCCTAGGATATAAGAGGCAGTATTGCACCTTTTGGAATATCTCACCATGCTGGTCATTGTGGCACATGGATTGCACAGCTGGGTAGGGCTTTGATTGCTTTTCCCTTGGAGTTTGATAGCTCTTATAGTACTATGAGAGCTAGAACTTGGGGAGGAGGTTTTCAGGTCAGATCCAGTTAGATTCTTCTGAGTCCTGTGTCCAAGTGGCTGGTGTCTTAAGCAATAGATCTGTACTTTTCCTGGAAAGCAGCCAAGGCAAATGACAATAGCATATATTATATATATATTTATCAGCTAAAATGACACAACTTCAATGTTTATACAACTAAATATATACATTACATGTAATCTTAAGTAAGCACAAAATAATATTATTGCCCATTACTTTTTCAAACATTCTAATGTTATTGATCCCTCCTCATTCCCTTTCTCTCTGTGAGCCCACCACCCAGGTAAGTTTTCCTCACCAATTTTTCCCATTTCCACCTTCATAGCAATGACAAATGTTGGTGCAGGTCTTGGAAAGATAGAGCATTTATTCACTGTCTTTGAGAGTATAAATTTGTACAGTTAATATTGGAATCAGAGGGGAGGCTTCTCTAAACACTACATCTGAAACTATCTTATGAACCAGTGCTCATATCTGCCAGAGGACATTCTGCCACAGACATACTTTCACAACCACATGCATAGCTCCATTTTTTTTTTCCAGCTCATCATTGGATTAGAATCTAGATGTCCATCTGGAACTAAAGATATTGCACTGAACTATGTAACCAAGGTTCAGAAAGATGAACATGGTGATGTTCTCTCTCACACTAGCATCCCACCCTCTAAATGTAGGAAACTGAAACAGGATCTGTGAACTGGGAAGGAGAGCAGGCTGGTGAAGACAGGAGAACCAAGTATGAAGAGAAGACCTGCTCTGGATGGGTGCGATGGGGAACGAGGGAGGGAGATGGGCCAGAGTGGGGCAGAAAGGCCCAAATTGTGTATTCTGAAATTGCCATATAAAACTTTATTACTTTGTAAGCTAGTTTAAAATAATAGTAAAATATATTTTTAAAAAAGAAGTATGCTGGGCATCATGGCTGATACCTATAGTCTTAGTATTGCTGAACATGAGACAGAATAATAATAACAGAGATTAGCCTGAGCTACACAGTGACTATGGCGAGTTCCAGGATAGTATGAACCAGAGTAAGACCAGGTCTCAAACAACAACAAATATAATGGCTATTTGTTGAAGAAATAAAAGACACATGATTAATCTAAACTACAGGAACATACGTAATTCATATTCCTAAATATATATCACATTTATTCCATATGTTTAATAATATGGAAAATATTTTATTGTCTTTCTTCCCTTATTCAACTTTTCACAATATTTCAGGCGACTTCAGAAAATTGATACATAATAGATAATAGCCTTCTTCCATTAATATTTTAATTATTGCAATCATTTTACAAGTGCAATTATTTTACAAATACAAAACACAAGCCCTTTGTATTTCTAAGAAAAATATCAAAGGTGTCAAAAGGTATAACAATAAAGCTATTTCAAAGTTATTTTGTCTGTACTGATGCCAGTTAGAGATAAAGGTTGTGTGCACTTCTGATAAAGTACAGAAATAAAACAATTTCTCTGATAGACCTGTTCAGTTAAGTGGCATGCTTCCCATCTCAGAATGTTTTATTTTAGTGATGTTGTATATATTTGAAATACAGATGAATGCAAATCACCTTCAATATTCTGAACCAGTAATCTTGTCAGTCACTGGCAAGGGTACATTTTAGGGAAATATTGCTGTTGAAGTAATAAAAGCAATTTTACTTTAGTAAAAAATTAACTAATTAAAATGTTGAAAAGTGTAACCTGTTGAGGTGTTTAGGATATTGACTCATTGTGACTATGTTATCCTAGTATTATATTTTTTATGTGAAAATAATCTATATTCAATTTATGGATTATGAAGAATTTTGGAGCCTCATTTCAAGTTCACTGTTCTGAACTAATGGCCTACAAAGATCCTATCAGATAGACAAAATGGAGTTACCTGCACCAACATTCTACTTATCAAACAGAACATGATATAGCAGGCCAATTTTCCCAAATGAGCCCATCTCAATTATGATAGTTAAATTCTTTCTGTCCCTACCACACACAAAAAGTGATCTGAGGAACCAAATGTTGGGCAGGATTTTTCTAGTTTTCTAAGTTCTATCTCCCAGCCTTCCCTTGTAAAAATTTTGCTTGTCTTTTTCTAAATTAAGACACAACTTAAGTATGCTTTTGGTACCACATGATGTTTCTATATATTGCATAAAGTTCAAAGCAAAGCCAATACCCAAAATGACCAACTTGAAATTTGTTCTGTTTCTGCCCTTTTAGCTTTTCTTGATATGAAGCTAGTTTTTTCTGCTTGGTGAATCTCAATATTCACTCTGCTTCTAGTGTGAAGTACCACCAACAAATTAGGGCAATTAAGTTTTTAAAATTCAACTTTGTCCTTTAGCAAACTCAAATACTTCTATTTAAACTTACAAATATTTTATTAAAATATTAATATAAATGTAAAATAGCAAATAAGAATATTAGAATTTATAGCATATTTCTTCCTGCATTAAATGTTTTACATTATAGACTGAAATATAATAAATTGTATTAGTTTGTACAATATATATAGAGAATATTTGTTTTAAATAAAATATGAAACTGAAATTTTAGGTGATTTATTTGCCAGTATAGAATTTCAACTCTGAATCAGGGTTGATCTTTGACTGATGGATTGCCATACTAAGGATTGAACACATACTAAATTAAACCTTTAACCCTGTACTAGTCAGTTTTACATCAACATGACACAAGATAGTCATAAGAAAAGAGGGAACCTCAACTGAGAAAATGCCTCCATAAGATCCAGTTGTAAGATATTTTCTGAATTAGTGATTGATGGCGGGGGACCCATTCTATTGTGGGTGGTACCATCCCAGGGCTGATGGTCCTGGGTTCTATAAGAAAATGTACTGTGTAAGCCATGAGGAGCAAGCCAGTAAGCAGCTCCCCTCCATGGCCTCTGCATCAGCTCCTGCCTCCAGGATCCTCCCTTGTTTGAGTTCCTGTCCTGACTTCCTTCAGTGATGAACAGCAATGTGGAAGTGTAAGCCAAATAAACCCTTTCCTTCCCAACTTACTTTTGGTTATGGTGTTCCATCACAACAGTAGTAACCCTAAGACAAGCCCCCTATTTTGAAATTGAGGAAGAATTTATAGAATCTTTTCAGTACAAAGGATTTAAATTTTATTTTGAGATTCAGTATTTCTACATGGTATTTGTAGGATGCCCGCTCCCACCTTTTCAAAGGTTCTTATAAGAAGAGAAGGATAAGAAAGTATTAGATGAGATAGAAACAGACCTAGATAATAAGAGGAAAGACATTAAACATAGGATAGCTTTGGGAGGACCTGTGTCAATACCCAATGGCCCCTTCTGCCTCTTCAAAAGGGGTTTTTATAACATGGGGTGGCACAAAAGACCTCCCCCTTGTGAGATCAAAGCACACTACATAAACAAGTGTAGATAGACCTTTCCAAACACCTGGTAATCACTCCCATGGTCAAATCATCCCCTATGCAGCCCTGCTTGGTAAAGCAAACTCAGCTTCTCAGACCCTGAGTAATTTGGGGTCTCCATAAGTATTGAGGAGCTAAACATTTAGAAGAGAACATTCTTTCCAAATCTAGCATTAACAAAGAGCCTGAGGTTTGCTGGCCCATAGAAGGCAATAGCTGGCCATTTTGTCTGCATAAGATAGATTTTTTTTTTTTTACTGTCATTGCATTATAGTATTTGTGTGAGCCCATGCTACAGCTAGTCAATCATCACTCACAGAGAGGGCCACTTGGTAGAGTATGCAAAGCAGTCACCATCTATATACACAATGGACTGTTTCTATTTGTATTTTTAAGGCCTTTCTAAAAAAATACTATACTTAGCATTGTTTGAGTGATTCTTTTTCTATTTCATGAGTGTGTGTGTGTGTGTGTGTGTGTGTGTGTGTGTGGTGTATGCCTGCTCTTTGTGTACAGGTTCCTGCAAAGGTCAGAAAAGAGCATCAAGTCACCCAGACAGGAGTTAAAGGTGGTTGTGACTCATCAGACATGGAAACTGGGCACTGAACTCAAGTCCTTAGAAAGAGCAGCAAATACCCTTAACTTTTGAACCCTCTCTATCCTTCCCTACACCCCCTTCTTTTAAAATAATTTTAAAGATTACTTCACAGGTACTAACTTGTACTGAGGAAGCATTATCACTTGCATAACTCACACATGCAGCGAGTCCAGTGTAGTGTATTTACATTTCAAATAGTGACTATTTGTTTGTTAATGCATATTTCAAATAAATATATTTTTGAAAGAGGGAATAAACATGCAATAATTTTTCTGCAAGAATTACAAAGCTCTGATTCATCTATTATTCTTAACCAGAAATGACATAATCTTTTTTATTAGAAATTATGTTGGCTAAATGGCCTTATAATTTTTCAGTGTTTGTTTATAGGTTCTTGTTTTGACATGTAAGCTAAGATACCATGCTGATATTATAGGTCATGTGAGGCATGTAGACTAAGATGCCATCATATTATAGGTCATATGAGGCATGTAAACTAAGATGCCATGATACTATAGGTCATGTTAGGTGTGAAAGCTAAGATGCCATGTTGCTATTATAAGTCATGTTGGGTGTGTAATCTAAGATATCATGTAGACAACATGCTCAACTCTTCCAGTGCTCAGAAACATGACAGCTACATAAGCGATTTTGATTTTGGTGTATGAGCCATACTAACTGAATATAATGCTTGTTGTACAACATTGTTGTAGAAAAGCCTCTGTTACAGACCGTTTTGCACTCACTTAAAATAATTCTTGAGGCCATAAAATTTATGGTGGGAAAAAAATCTTATTTTGCACAGTTCAGTTCTGAAGCCCAAGAAGTCAGAGGCCAAAGAGCCAGAGTCTTACAAGTGCCTTCTTATCATGATGTGGCATAGGACAAGAGGTTACAAAGCCACAGAAAAGCCTGACTCATGTTGTTTTGTTTCAACTTTTGGAGACAGAGCTCAGGCTGGCTTCCAGTTCCTTATGTTGCTGAGCCTAATCTTAAACTTCTAATCTTAACTACTAGGATTGTAGATATAACTCACCATGGCCAGCTTCACTTAAAAAATGGCATTAGTCCTAACTGTGAGGGATCCTTGCAGTCCAATGACTTCTCAAACTCTTATTGCTGTTAATTATGTATTTACAATAAATTAGGAAGGAATAAACATAAAATTTATAACAGTTTATATGAGCATCCAAGACAAATGTCTTTAATTAGGAATATATTTGAAGATAACTTTTAAAATCTTTTATTCTAGAAGAACAAAGCATCATGGATATAAATTTTAGGAATATTTTGTTATGTGCCAGAAGGTATATTTAATTTCTATGTGTCTATTCCGTAAGAGAACCCAGTGATCTTAATAGCCAGCATATGCATCTGCTTCATGGCATTTGCAAAGTTCATCAGAAACACGTGAGTTTTATGTGTCAGTTGGGATCACACCACATCACCCTGAATTTACAAGTACACTATCAGAGAAGGCCTTGCTGCAACAAAACTCTCATACAAGATCACTTTTTCCCAATATCTTTGATGTAAGTTTATTTTTTAAAATTTGTCTATAGAATATTTATCATTTTTTAAGAAATGATTTATCAGCTAGGTATAACTAGCTTATGCTTAAAAAGTTGTATATAATCATAATAACTCTTCCTAATTTGTGTATGTAGACTTGATAGTGTATATTCATATACTCTCTGTGTTTTATAATGTGGGTCAGTGTGGTGGGCCCACCTGTCACTTCGGCACTCAGGAGGCAGAGTCAGGAAATACATGTCCAGTTTTATGCCAACCTGGTTTATAGGTCTATCAATGAGACTTTATTTTAAAAATTAGATTTATAATACAAAAATTCTATATGATATTCTGGAAAATTGTATAAGAACAACTATTTTACAGTTATGTTTAAGGGAACATTTACTGAATACCATAGTACAGTTAGGGATGCACCTAGTTTTCATATAATAGGGTGATATGGAAATGGTGGAGTGTGTACATGTAGTGGGAACTCTAGATTAAAAGAATTTAATACCTTTGTTATTGATAATAAATATGACTAAACTTTGCCACAGCTGGATATTATTCTTAATATCCCCAACAGCTAGCACATCTGCCCTGTGCACCTAGGGAGATATTAGTTTTTCTTCAAAAATCATTTGCTATAAAAATATCTTTAATTGTTTAGCACCTGAGATTGCAAGATGGGCAGACATCTCCTGAGAGCTGTTTACCAACATTGACTTCCTCTAAGAAATGTGTTTCCCTCAGGACCCTTCTTCCCTTCTTGGTGATTTTCACATCATTATCAGGAAATAGCTTTCTTATGTAAAAGGAACATAAAGGGTCACAGAGAAAAACACATGCTCCCAACTGAAAAATTTCTTTTTAGCAGTTAAGAAGATATGACTTTTCTTTTGTGTATGCATATTACTCTGCATGTGTGCATGCATGTGTGTGTGTGTGTGTAGGTCAGAGGATAACCAAAGATATTGTTCCTCAGGTTCCTATATAGTCTGAGGATCTCTAAATAGGCTAAGATGGCCAGGCAGATAACCCAGGTTTCTACCTGTCTCCTCCTCCTCCCCACACTGGGTTCACAAGCATGTACCACCATGTCCCCCGGTCTTTTACTTTTTTTATTTTATTTTTTTAATGAGTTCTGGAAAATCAAACTTACATACTTGTGCTTATAAAACAAGCATTTTACCATCAACTGAGCCATTTCTCCAGCTTTTTTATTTAAGCAATAAGGTATATCTGTTTTACATCAAGGCTGACATACAGAATATCAGAAAAATGATGATGTAGGGCTGGAGTGATGGTTCAGAGAGCACTTGTGATCTTCCAGAAGACCCCATTTTGGTTTTCTACATTCACATCATACAGCTCAGTATTGTCTATAATTTCATCTTCAGGGATTCCCAAGCCCTATTCTGACTTCTCTGGACAGACTTACACATCTGGCATATACAGAAACAAATACTTACATATAAATCTAAACTTAAAAAATTCTTCAAAAACAATGAAGTTGTAAAAGGATTTGAAAGCTTTATCTTTGGTTGGATAACTTCCAATTGCCACATGTCCCTGTCTGGTCCCTGCTCTTCAGGCTTTTAAATTTTTTTTATTATTATTGATGTGTCTTTGTACGTGTGTATATGTACATATGTATGTGCATAATATGTGCTGGGTAAGTGTACACACACGCACATGGCACAACACATGTGTACAGGTTGGAGAACCTGTAATTTTTCAGTTCTTATCTTCTTTATGAGTTTGCAAGGATCAAATTCAGGTCACCAGGCTTATGTGGCAATTATATTTGCCCGCTGAGCCACAGGACCAACCCAGTCTCACTTCTTAGAAATCTTGGTCTTACACTGATCCTGCCATTATGGATTTTGAAAGTTTACTGGCAACATCTAAAGCTATAGAAATTATTAAATAGCCTCATAAGAATTATTTAACAAACACTCTATGTTCCAAGTACCATAAGTGACTTAAGAGGAAAGGGTTTTCTGTGTTTAAAATATGTAACATCGTTAAAGAGAAAAGACTTTTAAATGTCAAAAAAACAATTAAAAATATTAGCACTGGAATGAAACTGCAATGTGCTAAATTACCATGTGAATAATTATTAACATTTCTCAGTACTTCTTAAACAAATTTTGTGATGCTGGGGATTGAACCTACGGCCATATGTAAGTTAAACAAAAGGTTCATCTGTAGCCTAAGTATTCATGTAACCAACTTACATAGGCATTTACTGTAAAAAAGATTTACTTTGCAGTAAATAAATTAGCTACTAATATATCTCCCAGTAATCCTAGTTTCTCAGTGTAAACAAATCAACTCCATAAATGATAAATTATTCTTTCCACCAATAGCTATGGAGTACCAGCTTCAGGGCATGGCCTCTTGGCAGGTTACAAAACTGCTTAAAAGAGGGGGGGTGCACAGCGGTCTCTCTCTTGGGGTGTGGCTGTTTACTTGGTTCTATATCTGTGAATGTATTTTTCCCCATTCCATGTCTCAACAAATCCTTGATACCCCTTAAACAGACTCTCATGAGTTTTACATAACAGTACTTTACATACATTTTAATAAGAAATTGAAAGTTTGGATTTTGGCTAACTGAAGATCTCTGACAGAATTTAAAGTTAAAATATGTCTTTTTCCCACAATCTCTGGTGACTGAAATCAGACCCACGTCTACACAAATCACTTGCAACTCCCCAACACATGTTGTCTAGCTGTTATGAATGCAATCTCCTGTCAGTTCAAAACAACAATTCCTCTATACTAAGAGTGGAACCGAAGAGTGAACATTCACTGGACTCTGCCTATATAGTTTGAAAAACTACATTGTAAAATCTGTTGTGATATTTTAGATGAATTTCTTGAGATCATTTTGTAAATAAGCAAGAGCTCAGAGTAGAACTTCTGTGTAAACATTTTTCCTAGTGATGCAAGCCAACGTTTCATTACCCTATCCTCTCATTGATTCAGCATTTGCCTCCAACACAAAGCATGTTAGTTACTGCTGTCTGTCCTAAGCTGCCTGACAGAGAAAAGCAAGTGAAGAAGGGTGAATTTGACTGCTGGTTTCCGAGGTTCCTTTCCATCAAGATAGGGTGGGCAGAGTAGAGCACAGCAGAGCTGTCACATCAGAGTTGACCAGAAAGCCAAGAGTGAGGCAAGTGGCCAGGACCCCCAGTGACTAACTTCATCAGGTTAGGCTCAGAATTCCAGAACTTTCTTAAAGAGTACCATCAGCTTGAAGGGCAAACATTCATTCAAATCATGAGGCTGTGAAGGTATGTTTCAGACTCCAACCCTAGCACAAATAAATATCTATGATAAGCTGAAAGGCAAGAACATATTTTATGAGTTCTAAATTTTAACCAGTAGGCTGTAACTAACACATCTTCTCTCTTAATTTGTTGTATTAAGTTCCAGTTTTCTGAAAATAAAATTGGGGATTCATTTTTAAATGTTTATTGTCAAGTCTTTTAGATGTAAGAATTTATGTATATTCCTTCCTCAATACACATTATAAATATTAAGTGAATATGCTTTATTATTATGTATTAATATCTAGATTTATTATAACTATGTAATGTTAATATTTATTAGTATAAATACATGTTTTATTTCAAGTATTTTCTCTTACAATATTTTAAATGATTACAAGAATCATTAATCTCTTTGCTTATAGAAAATATACAAACTATTTGACTTAGAAAACCATTTCTATGCTTGATAATAAAAAATATTCTCTCATATATTTATGAACAGGCTTATAAAGTTGAATGTGAAATACCAAATTAACATTTAGATATCATAATTCAAATATCTGGAATGTAGCTTTTGTATACAGTGTGAGGATGGTATTGATTGTCTTTATGTGAATGCCTATTATTGAAATATTTAATTCCATATAATTTTTACCACTTAAAGTTCCCTTACATTCTGAACATGTTTGTATTTGTGTACATGTCCGCATGTAAACCATTGCTTACTCATCTTTGTTTACTCCCTTGAGATGTCATATTGTTTAGCTGTGTAACATATTTTTATAAAATGAAGTAGGGTAAGTTCCTCTTCACTAGTCATCTGACACACTGGTTATTCTACATAATAATTTTCTACATAAACTGAAACAACATGAGATCCGCAGGTTTACTCAGATGCACCAATAACTAGGGTGTGAGTGAGAATATGTGCATGTTCTAGATTAGAACACACAGCCTTCTAAAACGTGTATTTCCATGTAAGAACATGGCCTCAGCGGGTATAGGTGCTTTCATTGGCAAGCCTGGTGACCTGCGTCCAAGACCCAGAAACACAAAACATGGAACCAATTTCACAAAGTTGCCTTCTATCATCCCCATGTATATTATATCATACTTGCCTCCTCTCCTGACATACCATGCAAGAGCACACACATACAGACACACACACACACACACACACACACACACACACACACACACTTTATTTTTAAAAGAGAATTCTCTTTCTCCTCACCTCTCTCTTTCTCTCACTTTCCCTCTCTTTCTATGTTATTATTCCTGACACCCACCTAACCACTTTTGGAGTCAAATGGCCACACATGCGCTGTCAGCAGTCAAGCAAAATACTTAGTCACTCCAGGGCCTTATGTCCTACATAACCCATGGGCAGCATGGTTACATAATCTATGTGCATGTGTGGCATAACTATGTAAGCCCATATATGCATGCTCGAGGTGTACCTATAAAAGTAGACTCCATCCACTTCCCAGCTCCCTCCTGCACATTCTCTCTGGTCGGCCTACTCACACCCATCTTTTCCCTTCCCTAATAAAACTCTCAAGTGGGTTTGTTATGCCTCATGGTTCATTTCTCACATCTGATAAATAATGTCGGTAAATAAATAACCCTCTAGCTATGCTTTTAACTTTCAGTCAGATACTTAAAAATATCTTGGGATGAGTATTACAGCTATTCAGTTAGTTTGGTTGGTTCTATTAGAGTGTTTTTCTTTTCTGTGTTTTGGCCTCTTAGTTACTGGTGATATCTACAGGAAATATACCAATTTTCATAGGCTAATTTTCAAATTACCAGATTTTTATAGAAATAGTAGCAATAGTTCTTTGATTTTCATTTTTCCCCAGAAATGTTATCATCTCCTTAGTTAATTAGATTTTAAATAACTATTTCATTATTTTTACATCAGGGCAGAATCACAGGAAGAAAGTATGGGAAAAGTGAACCCACCGGAGTCTATCAACTATAGTACTAGTGAAGGCCTTCCTCCTAACAAATTCATTGATTAAGATCTCCACAGCACAGTGCACATCAGGAGGCAGGTTCTTGTTTGTATTCCACTGGATGGAATCAAAATTGTTATTTGTTTTTTGTGTGTTTGTTTTGTTTGTTGTTTTTGATTTAGCTAATTTTTGTTTTAACATTTTTTGATCATTTTTATTTTAGTATTAAGAATTCAGCCAATTTATAGTATCTATTTTCATATATTCTGTAATAATGAAATACTCCTACAGCATTGTCATTTTAGAATCATTCATTACATTTAGAAAAGAAGCAAAGATACCTTCATATATACCAAGGAACCCCACACCATGAAATATCATTTCTTAATACTACAGAAGTATATAAAAATCAGTGGTGATTTCATTCTCAACCTGAATGGTAGTTGGAAGTTTTCCTGTGTCGTGCCCACTCGACAGCTGCTCAGATCCAAATAAACATACACAGGCTAATATTATTTTTAAACTATGGCCATGGAAGTCTTCTTGTTATCTAGTTAGCCCATTTTTATAAATTTATACTTTGCCATGTGGCTAGTGCCTTACTGATACTTTTACATCTTGCTTCTCATGGTGGCAGCAGGCACTGTCTCCTCTGCTTTGGAATTCATAAAAAAGTCCACTTGGCTGTGGCCTTGTGGGCCCCAGCTCTGCTGGAGCTGCAAGTAGCTGGAGCTACATGCCACCAGACTGCTTGTGGGCTTACAAAGCCCTTGGACCCAGGGCCAACTACATGACTCAGGCCAGAGCATGTGGCAAGAATCTCTTTGTCATTCTTTCTCATGGTGGGTGGTGAGCTCTCTCTTTCTATCTCACTCTCTGGATTTCCATCTCAGACTGCTACCTCTGCTTTGGAATTCCCTCAGACTTCTACTGTTCTACACAGTTGACAGATTTGATAAGTCAACTAAGATATCTTAAAGGTGAAATTAGTTAAAAGAGTTTTTTTCCAATATTAAAAAATGGGAAGCATTTTTACAAGGGAAGGAATTTGGTCTCTGTTTGATAACACATTAGGCAGACTGAAAATGGAACAATTAAATGAGAGGATAATTAATGTTGATGGGATGTATGTAACATTAATTATGAATATTATTTGCTTAATCACTTTTATTTTAGTATTTAAAAGGTTATGTGCCAAGATAAAAGCTTTAGAAAAACTTATTAAAATGAATCATAGAGAAATTCAGACCCAGACTGAAGAATTTAAAGGTGAATCTAACTCAGGATTGACTTTAGAAAATCTGTTAAAATGAATTATAGGGAAAGTCAGACCCAGACAGAAGAATTTAAAGCTGAAATTATTTCAGGATTGAATTATATGTTACAGAGAGACAGCCTGTTTTCAAACAACCAAACTTAATCTATCCGGTAACCGTACAGAAACTACCTGCTGAAGGATGTATATAAGCTAATTGTACTCCAGTGGAAATATTAGATTTAAAGGGATTTAAAGAAGCTACAGTCTCATATGGTATGCATTTATATAGCAGATGTTAAATTCGTGGTCAACTTCTAATAGAATTGTCCTTCAGGAAAGAAAAGAATTAGTTGCAGTGGTGCTAGAATCTGGTCCACATTTACAGTGGAAAACTTGATTTAAGGAGGAGGCTAAAACAATAGTACAACAATGTAGGACAAGAGGTGTGGAAATTTCCCAGGATCAGCTTCTTGGAGAAGGCAAATATGCTGATATACAAAGATAATGTTTACATGGTAACAAAACCATAATTCTATGTCACATGGCAGCCATGAATGCATGCAAAAGAACTGAGGAAGCAGGAAAGAAAACTGAATTATTTACAAAAGCTATACAGGGTCCTAGAGAACCCTTCATGCGATTTCTTACAAAGGCTGTCTTCAGCAGTAAGTAAATTGATACCAAATTTAGAAGCTAGACAGATAATAATTGAAACTTTGGCTTTGGAGAATGTGAATGCAGCATGCAAAAGAATAATCAGGCCATTAGAGGCCAGATCAGCATCCTTGGATGATTGTATCAGGGACACAATTAATATTGAGTCTCATGACCATGATGATATATGGATAGTAGAGGTGATTTCAAAGCTTTGAGAAAAAAATAATGTCAGATGTTTTAGTTGTGAAGAACAAAGTCATTTGAAAAGGGAATGTAAACAGAGAATTCCTAGAAAGAATGTTTATTCAAAAGAAAGAAAGAAAGAAAGAAAGAAAGAAAGAAAGAAAGAAAGAAAGAAGGAAAGAAAGAAAAAGAAAGAAAGAAAGAAAGAAAGAAAGAAAGAAAGAAAGAAAGAAAGAAAGAAAGAACTCTTTCTTTCAAAGAACAATGGCAACAGAATGGCCCTGTCTTTGGGATTATGCAGAAGGTGTGGTAAGGGTAAACATTGGACCAACAAATGAAGATCAACAAGGGACAGAGAAGGTAATCCTTTGCCTCTGCCCTCAGGAAACTCCCAGAGGGGCCTCATGCAGGCCCCTACAGCAAATTCAGTTCAGACCTTTCCTGCCATTATAGAAGAAACCCCTTCTCAGAGCAATTAAATAAGCAAATGCTTCTTGGGATAAACCAGGCTGCTCAGGGTGATAGAACAGCTGTAGCAGAGAGAATAGAAAATTCAGGAAAAACCATGAAGCAAAATTTTTGGCAAATTTCTATAAGTGAACAAAGACCAAAATTAAAAATATGAATAAATGACGTTCTCTTAGAAGGTTTATTAGACACAGGTGTGGATGTGACCATAATTACACCAGAATTGTGGCATCCAAACTGGCCTCTTCAGGAGGTAAATGTTCAGCTATTAGGGATTGAAACATTATCTCAAGTGAAACAGATCACAAGGTGGATCAAATGTATAGAGCCAGAAGGACAGAGAGGAAAATTAAAGCCATATGTGACTAATATAGCCATGGAATTTATGGGACCATGATCCATTACAACAATAGAATACTCTGATTAACATTCCTCCAACCTTAAAAACAAATCATATACCAACACATTTTTCTGAGAGAAATATTAGGAGGTATTATTATTACAAAGAGCAGTCACCAGCCATCCAGATTGTACAAGAACAAGGCATAACAACTGCTGATCTTTCAAAGACACCAACAGCTCTACCATTAAAATGGTTAACAGACAAGTCTGTATGAGTTCAGCAATGGCCTTTAACAACAGAGAAACTCCAGGCTTTAGAAGAGTTAAATGCTCAGCATTTTGAAGAATCAACAAGCCCTTGGAATTCTTCTGTATTTGTTATTAAAAAATCTGATAAATGGAGAATGCAAACAGACCTTAGAGCAATTAACAAAGTAATTCAGCCAATCTGGAATTCCTTTGCCTACCCTGTTACCTAAAGGATGGCTTTGTATAGTTACCAATTTAAAAGACTGTTTCTTTTCAACACTCTTAAAAGAACAGAGAAAGATTTGCCTTGATGGTGCCTACTTATAATAATTCTCAGCCAGTTAAGAGCTATCAATGGAGGGTTCTCCCACAGAGAATGTTAAATAGCCCAAGAGTGTGCCAATATTTTGTACAACAGCCATTGGAAGTAATATGTAATTAATTCCTAAATCTATAATTTATCATTACATGGATGATATTTTAGTAGCTGATTCAAATGCAGATAATTTAGGAAGAATGTTTGAAGAAGTAAAGAAAAATATTCCCTTGTTGGGGATTACAAATTGCTCCTAAAAATATACAAGGAGGAGACTCTATTAATTATTTAGGATACAAATAGGTCTACAAAAAATTAGACCCCAAAAGGTACACATTAGGAGAGATCGATTATGGACTCTTAATGATTTTCAAAGGTTATTTGGAGACATTTACCATCTATGAACTGTTGTTTGGGCAAAAAATGATGAACTGAGTAATTTGCTCGAAACCTTAGAAGGTGACAAGGACTTCAACAGTCCAAGAGAATTATCAGCTGAAGCTGAGAGAGAATTGTCCTTCGTAGAAAAGAAAGTACAGGAAGGACATGTATATGTGTGAATCCAAAGCTTGATTGCATTTTGGTTATTTTATCCTCTAAGCATTCTCCTACAGGAATTTTAATGCAGAGTGAAGATATTATATTGGAATGGAACTTTCTATCAAATAAAAATTAAAAACTTATGTGGAAAAGATCTCTGACTTGATTTTAAAGGGAAAATTGAGACTTAGTCAATTAGCATGACATCTGTCAGCCGCAGAACTCTGTTAAGGCGGTGTTCTTCCTTACTGTCTGACTGTCTTGGTCGTCAGTGTGATTCGTTGTATTTCTACTCACCTCTCATTTGCTAACGTACAAGACCAAGCCACAGGAAATACCCCCTTTCCCCTCTAGACCTGACCCTAGCACACTGGGGGGATGTAAAGGAGACTGCTTACAACAATGTCAATGTTAAGAAAATTAAATGGATTATTTTTTGTTCTTCAGAATGTCCCACTTTCAAGGTTGGCTGGCCATATGAGGGGACTTTTGACTCCAGTGCCATCCACAGGGTCAAGGAAATAATGACCAGATCCCTTACGTAGTGACTTGGAGAGGGCTTATTAATAGGACTGGGAGACGCCTCCCCTGGTTCAAGCCCTTTCTACTCCCACCACTTGTTAACCCCCCACTTGAACCATCTACTCCCTCACAGATACTCCCTGTAAAAGCCAGGCAGGACCTGAAGATGCTGATCATCCAAAGGGGAACAGAGGAATCCTCTCAAAGTAGCTGCACAAAAGCCAACTACTTTGGCTAAGGTTTATGATGTTAGAGAGGGAGCAGAGGAGAGCCCAGCTGCTTACTTAGAACACTTGCTAGAGGCCTCTAGGCAATATATAACATTTGACCTCAAGGCAGAGAAATCAGCCAGATGACAATGTTTGCCTACATAAATCAGGCAGCACCAGATATCAAGAAAAAGCTGCAGTCAATGGAGAGATTAGATGAAATGAATCTTAAGGAATTAGTGGCAGTGATGGAAAAGTTCTATAATAAGAGAAACGGGGGAGCAGAAAAAAGAGAGGCAGGAAATGAAAAGGGCACAGAAAGAAGGAAAATGAGAAACGAAACATGAGAGGAGTTCAGCAAGGATCCTGGAACAACAACAAGCTCAGCTAAAGGAGATACTCTTGGCAAACAGATCCCCCCAGAGTGGAGACAGGGAGCAACAGTCCAGGTCTAAGGTAGGCAAAAATGGATGTGCATACTGCAAGGAGGAAGGGCCCTGGGTAAGAGACTGTCCTAAGGAAAAGGGATGAAAGAGTCCGACCAATAAGGTACTCCTGGCCTCTCTAGAAGAAGACAGTGATTAGGCAAGACAGGGATCAGACCCCCTCCCTGAGCCTAGGTAACCCTGAGAGTGGAGGGGAAACCAATACAGTTCATAATGGATACAAGGGCAGAGAACTCCAGCCTCCTCAAACCAGGCAGACCCATGTCCACCAGAAAACATGGGTGCAAGGAGCTGCAGGTATTAAATCTTACTCATGGACTACCTGAAGAACAGTGGACCTTGGAATGGAAAGGGTAACCCATTCATTCCTAGTAATTCCAGAATGCCCCTATCTGCTGATATCCTTTGTCAAAAATGAAAGCCCCAATCTACTTTTCTGACAAAAAAGCCCAGTTCTTTATCAAAATGGGAAAATAGTCCAAATATTAATGACTGCCAACCTGATGGAGGAATACAGACTACACAAAAAACTCATGGCCCCTGAACCCGAGATAGAGAAATGGCTTCAAAAGTTTCAGCCAGCATGGGCAGAAACTGGGGGCATGGAGCTAGCAAAATATAGACCTCTCTATATATGGAAATTCAGGCAGATGTAGACCCAGTTAAAGTCCACCAATATCCCATGCTCCTGAAAGTAAAGAAAGGGATAACACCTCACATAAGATTGTTGACCCTCAGGGTCCTGAGCCCAGTCCAGTCTGCATGGAACACCCCACTGCTACTGTTTAGAAAGCCCCACATCAATGACTATAGGCCAGTACAGGACCTAAGAGAAATAAATAAAAAGGTAATGGACATACACCCCACGGTGCCCAATCCCTATACCCTACTGAGCACATTGCCCCCAGACTGGCAGTGGTACTCAGTCTTGGACCAGAAAGATGCCTTCTTCAGCCCACCCCTGGCCCCCAAGAGTCAGCAGTACTTTGCTCTCGAGTGGCATGACCTAGAGACTGCAATCAACGGTCAGCTAAACTGGACTAGATTACCACAAGGATTCAAGAATTCTCCAGCCATCTTTGACGAGGCTCTACATGAGGATCTGAGTGAGTATAGAGACCAGATATAAGCTTGTTGCAGTATGTAGATGACTTGCTGATTGTGGCTGCTGAAAGAGAGACCTGTTGAAAGGGAACTGAAGATCTGCTACAAACATTAGGAGATCTGGGGTACTGGGCCTCTGCAAAGTTAGCCCAAATCTGTCACCCCAGGGTAATTTATCTGGGGTATGTCCTTGAAGGGGGTCAGAGATGGCTGTCAGATGCCCATAAAGAGACAGTGCTAAAAATACACACTCCCCAAACTACAAAACAAGGGAGGGAGTTCCTGGGTACAGCAGGATGCTGCTGCCTGTGGATCCCTGGATTTACAGAGCTGGCCAAACCTCTAAATGAAGCAACTAAGAACACCCTGGACTTTGTTTGGACAGAGGACAGGCAGAAGGCATTCGATACCTTGAAACAAAACCCTTAGAGGCTCCAGCTCTTGGCCTGCTAGATATAAGTAAGTCCTTTTGTCTGTTCATAGATGAAAATAAGGGGGTGGCAGAAGGAGTGCTAACCCAAACAATAGGACTGTGGAAAAGGCCAGTGGCCTATCTTTCCAAAAAACTAGATCCAGTGGCAGCAGGATGGCCACCATGCCTCCGTATCATAGCAGTGGTGGCACCATTGGTCAGAGATGCCAATAAATTAACCTTGGGGCAGAACTTAATAATCATCACCCCACACGCCCTGGAAGGGGTTCTCAAACAGCCACTCAACCAATGGCTGAGCAGTGCCAGACTAACCCATTACCAAGCTTTGCTCCTCAACCCCACCAGAATAACATTTCAAGTTCAAACTGCCCTTAACCCAGATACCTTGCTGCCCAACCTCAATCTCAAAGCACCACTACATGCCTGTACTGCAATCCTGGCTCAGGCACACTGTATCTGTCCAGATGTATGAGATACACTCCTACCAGATGCAGAGAACACCTGATTCTCAGACAGGAGCAGCTATGTGGGTGATGGTCAGAGATATGCTGGGGTGGTGTTGACCACATCCTTAGACATTGTATGGGCAGAGCTATTGCCAGTTGGAACCTCCACACAGATAAAGGAATTGATTGTCCTAACAATGCCTTGAGACCAGGGGAAAAAAGAAATTAAACATTTATATGGACAGTAGATATGCCTTTGCCATGGCACATGTTCATGGGGGCAATCTACAGAGAAAGGGGCTTGCTCACAACAGAGGGAAAGACAATCAAAAACAAACAAGAAATTCTGGACCTCCTGCAAGCCATATGGGGGCCCACAAAGCTGGCAACCATACACTTCCCAGGGCATCAAAAACGGACCAGGCTGATCCAAAGAAGAAATAATCTAGCCCACCAAACAGCTAGGGAAGTAGCATCATCCCCCAGTAGATGCCAGAATGAGAAGTCTGCCATGGGTCCCCCCAGTACACCCCCATAGATGTTGCTTGGATTCATGGCTTACCCATGGTACAAATAATAGAGGACTGGTGGAGGATGGCAGATGGACAGATCATTCTGCCATGGGAAACGGGACTGACAATGCTCAGGAAAATCCATTGATCTTCCCACCTGGGAATCTGGAGGATGCAATACCTACTGAAGCAGGCCAATTTGAAAATATAGAATGGTGATCAGATGATTGAAGAAATAATTTCCAAGTGCCAAGCCTGTAAAATGACTAATGCTATCTCAACTCTCTCCAACCCTGGCACCAGACAGAAAGGGACTAGACCAGGTGTGTATTGGGAGGTAGACTTCACTGAAACAAAGTCAGGAAAATTTGGATATAAATATCTATTAGTGTTTATAGATACCTTCTATGGCTGGACTGAAACATATCCCACCAAACGTGAGACAGCAAACTTGGTGGCGAAGAAACTGATAGAGGAAGTTCTACCCGGGTATGGCTTTCCAGCTGTAATAGGATCTGATAACGGCCCAGCCTTCATCTCTCGGGTAATCCAGGGAATAGTCACTACTGGGGACAGATTGGAGCTTCATTGTGCATATAAACCCCAGAGCTCAAGACAGATAGAAAGAATGAATAGAACACTAAAAGAGACCCTAACCAAATTAGCCCTGGAAACTGACATGGACTGGGAGACTGTCCTTCCCTTTGCCCTGGTTAGGGTGAGAAACTCAGCCTATCAGATGGGATTTACCTGTTTTGAGATCATGTATGGCAATCCCCCACCTATGATACCAAGTCTATAGACTGAATTAATTGCCTCAATGAATGAGGATGATTGCCTCAATCAAGGATCATCCACAGACTCCGACTTACCCACTGGGATATCTGGCCCAAGCTTCAGGCCATTTATGAGGCTGCTTCCACCCCTACTGCCTATAGGTTCAGACCCAGAGACTGAGTCCTGATCCAGAGGCGCCACCACAGATCCCTGGAGCCACAATGGAAGGGGCCTTACGTTGTCATCCTAACAACACCCATGCCCTCAAAGTGAATGGCATTGCAACCTGGGTTCACTACTCCCATGCTCAACTGGCAGACCCATTTGCCCTTCCAGAGGAGTACTGGGGAGAAGTTGGGAAGCCTCCAAGCATCCTTCTAACTCACTGAAGCTCAAGCTACACCAAAAAGAATGACCCAGCCCATGAATCCTGTGTTTCTGGTGCTATTGCTGCCCCTGATTTCTATGATACTGGGAGTTGAGATAGCTGGTACCCATCTACCTTGGAATGGCCATCAACCCATGCACCTCACCTGGCTCATCATCAATGCTGAGATGGGTAACATAGTCAATAGCACCTCATCTATGGCATCCAGGGCCACTTGGTTCCCCAATCTGTATGTGGACCTCTGTGACTTGGGAGGTGCTGATTGAGGGGCCTCTTCAGATGAGGTAGAAAAAGTCTTAGGCTAATGCTGCAGTACAGGGGGCGGGCAAGACAAGGAGCAAGGGATTCTATGTTTACTCAGGCCACTCACAGACAAAGACACAGAAGCAACAAATGTGGGGGTCCTGATGTGGTAGCAGGGGATGTGAGTCCACCAGGTGGATAGACTGGACACCTATGGTGAAGGGAGATCTAATCACAGTAAAGCGGGCAGGAGATATGTGGATTTTGGAATCATTTTGTGGGAACCCCCTAGCCTCTGTCAGACCATCTGGGTCATGTTAGACAGAGAACGCTTCCCAAGACATTCCCTGTCTACTTCCAGAGGGCAATGCAGTCCGCTGATTATTAGATTTGCTGAAGAGGGAAAGCAAACAGAATAGGACTGGACAAGGAGCAAAACCTGGGGTTTGAAATTATACATGTCCGGGGCAGACCCCCAGCTGACGTTCACCATCCAGCTACAAGAGACAACCCCACTGTAGCCCTGAAATCCAAACGTGTGGTTACCCCAACTAGGATAGTCCCAGCCCCCAAGAAGGCCACCCCTCTCACAGAAGCTCAGACTCCCCTGAATGATATAATAATGCAGGCACCCAGGTTGTCCCAAACAATACCTGGTTACTTTGTGCAGCAACTGTTTGATTAAACTTATCAGGTCTTGAATGAGACAGAGAGAGACCCCATAAAGGCTTCTTTCTGCTGGCTGTGCTATGAATCCACTCTCCCATTCTATGAGGGGATTGTGGTTTCAGTTGAGGTCACTCGGACTGGTGACCCAATGTACTGTAGATGGTAGAGCCAAGGAGTAGGGCTGACCCTGGAACAGGTCTTGGGCTGAGTATATGTGTGGGGAAGGTCCCAAAAGAATAGCACTTTCTTTGTAATTCCACTTGTGACCATCCATGGACCAGGAGGGGTATTTCTCCTGTTAGCTATCTAGTCCCACATGGGGACACTTGGTGGGCTTGTTCTACAGGAATCACTCCCTGCATACACCTCCAAATACCTAGTCAGGTACAGGGGTATTGCATATTGGTCAGACTTGTCCTGAAAATAATGTACCATGCTAATGAAGCTTTTTTAGATTTACTGGAGACCAGCTCACCACCACCACCCTTTGGTTCAAAAGAGAACCCATCTCCCCTATGCTTAGTATCTTAATTGGAGCCAGTGGGCTGCAGGTGTGGAAACAGGCTCAGCGGCACTCATCTCCCAACACCAGCGGTATTCAGCCCTTAAAGAAAATATAGATCAGAATCTATACTGGATAGAGGAATCCATCACTCTCGTGCAGAATTCCCTCAGCTTTTTAGCAGAAGCAGTGCTTCAGAACAGAAGTGGACTAAACCTCCTGTTCTTCCAGCAAGGGGGACTTTGTGTGGCACTTAAGGAAAGATGTTGCTTCTAGGGATCATTCAGGAGAGGTAAAGGATAACATGGTTATTATTAGCAAGGGACTTGAGAAACGAAAACACAACCGAGAAACCAGCCATGGGTAGTTGGAGTCCTGATTCAACAGCTCTCCCTGGTTAACTAATTTCTACCTTAATAGGCCAATTGATAGTCCTGCTTCTGATACTAACCCTTGGGTCCTGCGTTCTCAACAGGTTGCTCCAATACATGAGACAGAGGCTAGGTACAATTCAGCTCATGGTCCAGAAAACATAAGAATATATGCGCATAGAGTAAGGGACACTTATGAGTTGGCCATCAGGAACCCATGATTGGTTTTCCACAAGGCACATAAGAATTGAGAAATGAAGAACCAAGGCCCCTCCATCTTGTAAGCCTCTCCATTTTGCAACAGGCCTTAGGTTTCAAATTCTCAGTATTGCTGACATAAATTCCAGGAACCAGAAAGTACAAAGTCAGGATGTCAGAAATGGCCATCTGACTGTCTGGTAGCAACTGATTAACCACAGAATGTCCCAACCCAGAGACAACTCAGGAAAACGGTTTAACAAGTAACTGGGGTTAAATTGAACATAAGATATCAGCAGAATTCTAGAAAGTCCCTAAGGAGGAGGCAATCAAGCTTGTACCTGTACTGAAACCCCCCTAATGTGGTAACCTTGTGGTTTTTGCTTTTAAAAGCCATACACGCTCAGGGAGGGGCGCCTCCTCTAGCCTTTGTTGCTTTGGTATGCTTGAGGAGGTACTTGCTGTGGCTTGAATTGCTCCAATAAACCTTGCTTTTGCATTTTGGTGAGTTCATGTTTCTGGTGGTCTCTTCGGGGGGTCTCTCAACTTAGGCATAACAATCTGTGCCAAGACTAGTGCTGTTGCAGTTTTGGCAGCAGGTGTCCTCTGAGGCCAGGACAATATGACACCATCACTGAAGCAGCTTTGCAATCAGGAATATGTACAGTGCTCCTTTCTTTGAAGGCAGCTGAACATGCAGTGGACTGATGGCTTCTGGTGTGCAGTGGAACAGTAGCTGAAACTGTTATTCTTAAAGTAGTAACTAAGCTGACAGAGTCTAACCTCTCAAATGGTACACTGGCATTTAATAAAGGGGATGAAGATACCCACAAGCTGAGAAGAATAGGCAGCCAAATTCTAAAAACATCAATTTCCAGAATTTAAAATCCTGAATCATGACATGACACTAGTGGAATTCAGGTGTTTCTGGTACATGGACTACTCACACCGAATGTAAGGTTGAGCTGTTGACCTTGTGTACATCCTACTTCACAAATGAGTCTGTCAGATATGCTAAGCCTATAGGCTGAAGATGATGCCCCAACACTGCGAAGAAACCTCAGGTGACTGTCCAGAAGCTGGCTGTTTCTGTAAACCCACATTTTTTGGAAGCCACTTGTTGCACTTCCTGTTTTACTAGGTAATATTATTTCCTTATTGGGTCTCCAAGGGAGCTGAAGATTAGTTAGTTACAGTTATAGTTTTCCTTGTTAAGAATTTCAGAAAAGAAACTCACTGAAAAGGTGTAAAGTATAAATCTGAAAGACATCATAAGATAGTTTTCTGTTGGTAATGTAAGTTAGGATAGAAAGTGAATTAGGTACATTTTGGACTTACCAAAAGAGAATAGATAATGGAATATTTTCTCTGAATTTGTCAAATGCAAATGAACTAGACATTGTTGATGTATTTATTGTTTGTATATATTGTATATAGTTATTGTACTTATTTTATGTCATTTTTCTTATATTAGTTATAATTTTTTTAATTTTTATTTTTATTAGACAAAAAGGGGGAAATGTGGTGATACTTTGTGCTTTAATAAAGCTTGCCTGGAGATCAGGGGAATAGGCCAGCCATTTTATATAAACAAGAAGTCAGGTAGCACACTCCCTTAATCCAATCACTTATCAGGCAGGGTCTCTGTGTGTTCAAGGCCATACTAGGGAATAGAGTTAAGCATGGTGACACATGCCTTTAGTCCCAGTATCAACCATAGAGACATGGAGGTCTGTTCAGACAGACAGTGACAAGGAAGTGCGGAAGCTTGGCTAAGATAGCCAATGAAAGGGCAGAACAGCAAGGCAATAAAGGCATGAGTAAGACAGGAAGTAACTCACATTTGGAAGCTGTAGAGTTGGTGAGGTAAGGTTGGCTGGTGGCTCTCACTATTTCCCTGATCTCTCTAAGGTTTTCACCTTTATATTTGGCTCCATGTTTTTTATTTAATAAGACCATTTAGAAATTCATCTACACTAAAGTCAAATTATGAAAAAAAGTATAAAAATTCCACAGTGAATATATATTTCCCCACAGAATGCTATATTTCTGGAATGGAAGTTCAGACAGACACTCTAGCTTCCAATTTGTTTCCTATTTTAATCTCGAACCTTAAAGAATAGATCAATAAAACACAATTTAATTTATTATTATACCGAAATTACTTTATCATCTAGATAAAAGACTGTATCTATTATAATTTACTTATTCTAAACATACAACCGAAAAATAACTGTTGAAACTATGTTTGTACAACATGATAGACATCATACCATATACCTACTGAAAATTAAAATGAAGTTAAATATAGTTTAACAATAAGTTATTGGATCCCACCAGCCATGTTTTCCTAGCTCAACATCCATATTGCCTAGTATCATACATATGAAATTGCACAAATATGGAAGATATTTATCTGTTGGAGGCCATCTCAGACCTGTTGAAGGGTTATTGGAGGGAGGAGAGAGAAATGAGGAAGTATTATATAGAAATATAGATGAAGAAAAGCCAGAGACAAAGGATAGCTTTGGACGACCCTGGGTCAATACACAGTCGCCTCGAGTTTAATCATGTTGGGTTTTTTATATATCAGCAAGTAGAGGAGCAAAAGACCTACCCCTTTGAAGGTTGGGGCATAAAATATTAACAAATGTAAACCCTTCAAAATACCTGGTATCCAAGCTCTTGGCCAAATCACCTCATTATGCAGCCCTGCTGGGCAAAGCAAGCTCAGACTTTCTGACATTGATTAAGGCCTTACTGGGGAACCTCTGTGGGCCCCCACATTTATCTTTGCAAATTGTTCTTTGGATAATGATGGTTTATAAAATAGAAGTGGTAAGATACACTTACTTCTTGATGCACTCTTCAAATGCTGAAATATTTTGTAGTAAGTTGTATATCAATAAGTTAACTGCTTATTATGAAAATAATTGTTAATCTCTAATTTTAGTCACTTTTAAACATTGCAACCCTGAATGTAAGTTATGAAGAACTTCATAGTAATGAAAAACATCAATGGGAGAATATGGAAAGAGAAATCAGAGACATAGAAGCTAGTTACTCGCTCACACCATGTTGATAATTGAACGCTTTGATTTCTTTTGGTTTCCTCATTTCTTCATTCACATCACAATTATTTATAGAGCTCCTGTGTGACATAATGAGAAATTGTTGTTTCTTAGGGAGGCAGGGGTCAGAGAAAATGATTATCATTCCCCACCCCTTGCATTATCCACTGTGGTCTTTTCCTTTTAATCAGAGAAAGTGTAACCCCACCTTCCTAAATGCTCTCATTGATTCCCAAAGCCATAGCCATCTGAGAAATCCTGCATCATGCACAATCCTTCCAAACCCCACAAAATACCACTCTCCATCCTCTTACTCATGAGACTCCACTGGCAATGGCAACTTTAAGGGAAAATTGGCTCACTGTATGTGACTCCTGACTTCTTCACTAACTGCACATAACTTGGCTGATGAAACTTTGGTGCATTCTCAGAACCTACTGTATTTCAAAAGAGGATACAATCAAGTTGCTCCACTATCTAGACACCCCTCAAAGTCCTCAGATCCATAACAGTGCCAGCCAGACCTCTTTGACTGTCTTCATTTGCCAGGTTGCTGGTGCTTCTGGCCAGCATGTACATTTTCACCTCATATATATAGTCTGCTAAGAAAAATCTACCCTTGAACTCACTATGCAGCCAATGTTGACACTGAGCTTCTGATCCTCTGACCTTCACCTCCCTGGTGCTTGGATTGCCAGCATGGGGTACCATTTACAGATTGTCTCACATTGGAATTGATCCCAGAGTGGTCTGCAAGCTAGATAAGCATGCTGCTAACTGAGCTATAGCCCCAACTCTCACTGGATATTTTTGTCTGCTCAAAGTAATTCTCTAGAATCATATCCCCAAAGATAATGTCAGGGAGTAGGGCCTTGGGAGGTAAGAAGATTTGATAATGATAGAAGAGCCCTCTAACACTGAGCTAGTGCCCTTAAGAAATAGGCTTCAGAGATCTTCCCTACCCTTTCTTCACGTGAGGACACAGAACTAGAAAGAGGGGTTCTCAGGTGACAACAAGCCTGGAACTGCCAGGTTCCATAGTTTGGAGGAATAAACTTCTGTTTTTTGTAAATTATCTAAATCGGTAAATTATCTAATTTATAATATTTTATTATAGGATCCTGAACAATCAACAAAGAAAACATTACCAATTCATGCCATATTGTAATAAGAACTAAAGACCAATCAAACAAACCAGGTGATGTGGGGTGGAGGTACACCATGGAAGTCAAGAAAAATGAGCATGAACACAAGGGCAGCCTGCTCTACAAATATGAAAGAAACAGTCCTCACTGCAAAGTAAGAAAAGAGGCTGCTTAGTATGAGGCAAAAACTGATTTAGGTTTACCCAAATCCTACATTCTACCATAGTAACAGTTCCCTGAAAATTCATAGGAACCATGTAGCACGAATCTTAAATGGTCTTATTAATAAGATCAAACCTGGTGCTAGGTATTGGGGTGAATGCTGGAAGATCAGAGAGACAGAACAAGCCACAGCTTCCTCACCTTGCCAATTCCTCAGCTGATCCTGTTTCCTCAGACTGGAAGCCTCTGAGTCCTCAACCAAATAGATCTCAGCTGAACTGCTGCTCAAAAGCCTAACAGCTTAATCAGGCACTAGTTCCTGGTTTTCACACCTTATATACCTTTCTGCTTTCTGCCATCATTTCCTGGGATTAAAGGCTCACTTCTTGGGATTAAAGGTGTGAGTCACCATGCCTAGCTGTTTCCAGTGTGGCTTTAAACTCACAGAGATCCGGATGGATCTCTGCCTCCCAAGTGATAGGATTACAGGCATGTGTGCCACCATTTTCTGGCCTCTATATCTAGTGGTTGTTCTATTCTCTGGCCCCAGATAAGTTTATGAGGGTATACAGTATTTTGGGGAACACAATATCACCACAGAACTGAACAAAGGAATTCATAAATCAAGATACTTTAGTGGAATATCAGTCAGGTGGGCTACAGAAAATGGTAAAATTACCAACCAAAGGTCATGGATACTGTTTGGCATTCTTAGCCTTTTGGCTGGAGGAAAAAATGGAGCTTGCTTGTACATTACAGAGGATTTATCTAAAGATGATTAAGATCTAAAGTCACCTACAGAGGAGGGTAAGAAATGACTATTCATGAGGCTAGAGATAGCCCAAGATAATTAGGTTCTGGGCTTGCAACATTTCTCACCTCTCCATATCATTGAAGTTCTAACCAGTTGATGAGTCTTTTTAATCTCAGCTTCTTTCCAGGAATTCATATTCACAGGTCTCTGGGGAGGTTGCAGCTAAAATAGAAACCAAACCAAACAACAACAAAACCACATGGAATAGGGGAAAACTTGGGATGGGGTACTAAAAGAGACCCTGGAGTGATAGATGGGGAATAAATAATTTATTGGAAATGTAACTAATATCCTTGACTGAGAGACAATAGAATGGTGAGGGCTCTGACTAGAGTTCAGGGAGCAAGCTGAAGAGATATGAGAGATACACAGCATGGTTAGGGCCCCAAAGAGAAAAAATCAAGGCCTCACATGACAGAAATGGGAGTCTCTTTCTGAGGGTACTGAGGTTTCCCAGTCCAAGCCCACAGCCAGACCCTCTGATTCTCAGACAATGGGCAGAGAAATGATATAAGCAGGAGGTGTGGCCACCAACACCTTCTTTGATGTAGATTTACTTTCTGTATGAGCAATCTTGGCCTAGGAATTCTGTTAGTCACAGTAGGGTGCTTGTCTGTATCTGTGAAAGAGCCAATGACTGATTTTAACATTACATTCTTAAAAAAATGAAACCTCCTCCAAAATGAAAATAATCTAAGCCAAGATAAAGGGTTTTAATGGAATGGCCAGAAAAAACTCTTTCAGAAAGCTGATTTCTGACCAAGAACTTGAAGAAAAACCTCAGGTTCTTGGCATTGTGTGGTGGTAATCTAATTGTACTGAAATGTGATTTTGATTGTATGTTAATAAATAAAGTTGCCCAGGGGTCAGAGCTATTAGAGCCATAGCAAGAGTGTGGCGGTGGTGGTACACGCCTTTAATCCCATAGATATCTGTGTGTTCAGGGATATAGCCAGCATTGGAGACATATGCCTTTAAGACCTAGGGGGCTGTACATTCAGACAGTGACGAGGCAGTCACGTGTTTGGGTTTACAACCAATGAGAAGGCAGAACAAAATACTTTAAATAGACGAACAGACAGGAAATAGAGCTCTCTTTCGGGAAGCTGGGACACCGCAGGCGGAAGGGTGAGATTTTAGCTCTGAGCTCTGACCTCTCGGCTTTCTCTTTTGCATTGTTTCTGTGTTTCTTATTTAATAAGACGGTTGGTTACATCTATAGCATTGGACTAGACTGAAGAAATCATTTGAGGTTTGGGAGAATGGGATCTAACCTAGGACCTTATGCATGCTAGCAAAGTCATCTGCGAGTGTGCTACATCCCCAGGCACCAAGACTACTTTTTCCAAGATTATTTTGTTGTTGTTGTGGGCATTGTACTAGACTTTGAAGCCACATTAAAAAAAAAATCCTTTTGTACCTCCCCAGTCAGGACTACAGAAGATGACTGCAGTAAGGGTAGTTGGATGGCTTTTTTCTACACACATAACACAACCATCCTCTCTGCATTGTGAACAAGATTACCTTGGTCCAGTAGCCATGGCAACTAATTGAGCAGAACAATACAGTCAGTGGTAGCTAGTTTGAGGTGATGGAGTTATTGACAACTCCCTATTATAAGGATGTGAGCTCCCTCTGTGGCATGTGTCTCAAGCTGGACCAGTCATTGGTTGGCCATTCCCCTAATTTCTTTGTCACCGTTACCCCAGCACATCTTGTAGGCAGAACAAATTGTAGGTTGAAGGTTTTGTGGCTGGCTTGGTATACCAATCCCTCCACAGAAAGTCTTGTCTGGTGACAGGAGATAGCTTGTTCAGGATTGATATCCCCCATTATTAGGAGTCTTAGCTAGGGTCACCCTCATGGATTCCTTGGAGTTTCCATTACACTAGGTTTCTAGCTCAGTTGAGATTCTAATTCCAGTTGTCTCTTGCAGTATTCTCTTCCTCCATCCTTCTTCTACCTGATCCTTCCTGTTCCTGTCCCCACCAACCCAGTTGCCATGTGATATCTATTCTATTTCCCCTTCTCAGGGAGATTCATGCATTTCCTCTTGAACTCTCCTTGTTACTTGGCTTCACTGGGTCTGCAGATTGTGACATGGTTATATACATGTAATATGGTGGGCTCCCTCTTGTGGCATAGGTCTCAAGCTGAACCATTTATAGATTGGCTACTCCCACAAGCTCTGAGCTACCATTGTCTTAGCATATCTTACATGCAGGACAGGTTGTAGGTCGAAGGTTTTGTGGCTGGGTTGGTGTTCCAGTCTCATGACTGAAATGCTTGCCAGGTTACAGAAGATGGCCAGTTCAGACTTAATATCCTCCATTATTAGGAGTGCTCACTAGGGTCACCCTCATAGGTTCCAGGAAGTTTCCACTGCACTAGGTTTCCATATTGACCCCCAAACTCCCCCTTTCTAGTTCCTGCTGTCTCTCCCTCTTTTCCCTCCTTTCTGTAACTGATCTGTCCTGTTTCCATCCCCACTTGCCCTCAGTCCACCCACAAAACCTCTTCTATTTCCCCTTCCCAGGGAGAGCCAGCCATCCTCCTAGTGCCCTCCTTGTAACTTAGTGTCTCTGGGTCTGTGGACAGTAGCATGGTTATTCTTTATTTTATACCTAATATCCATAATATTTGAAATCCAAAAAATTCATTGAATGAGTACATACATAAAATTTTGTATCTCTGGGTCTGGGTTACCTCACTCAGGATGTTTTTTCTAATTTCATCTATTTACCTTCAAATTTCATTATGTCATTGTTTTTAACAGCTGAGTAATACTCCATTGTGTAAATGTACCATATTTTCTTTATCCATTCTTCACTTAAGGGGCATCTAGGGTTCTGGCTATTACAAACAACACTGCTATAAACATGTATCTTTGTGTTATGATTGAGCATTCTTTGGGTAGATGCCCAAGAGCAGTATAGCTAGTCTTGACATAGGTAGGTTCCCAATTTTCCGAGAATCTGCCATATTGATTTCCACAGTAGTTTTACAAGTTTGCACTCCCACCAGCAATGAAGGAATGTTCCCCTTGCTCCACATCCTCACCAGCATGAGCTGTCACTTGTGTTTTTGATCTTAGCCATCCTGACAGTTGTAATATGGAATTCAAAGTCATTTTGATTTGCACTTCCCTGATGGTTAAGAATGGTGAAGAGCCAGGCGGTGATGGCTCACGCCTTTAATCCCAGCACTCGGGAGGCAGAGGCAGGCAGATCTCTGTGAGTTCGAGGCCAGCCTGGTCTACAGAGTGAGATCCAGGAAAGGCGCAAAGCTATACAGAGAAACCCTGTCTCAAAAAACCAAAAAAAAAAAAAAAAAAAAAAAAGAATGGTGAAGATTCCTATAAGTGTATTTCAGCCATTTGAGATTCTTCTGTAGAGAATTCTATGTTTAGATCTGCATCACATTTTATTATTGTATTATTTGGTTTATTGATATCTAGTTTTTGAGTTCTTTATATATTTTGGAAATCAATCCTTTTTCAAATGTGAGGTTGCTGAAAATCTTTTCCCATTCTGTAGACTGCCATTTTGTCCTATTGATGGTGTCCTTCGCCATGCAGAAACTTTTTTAGTTTCATGAGATCCAATTTTTTAATCATTGATCTTAGTGCCTGCACTATTAGCATTCTATTCAGGAAGTTGTCTTATGTGCCAATTCATTCAAGGATACTCCCCACTTTCTTTTCTATGAGAGTCAGTATATGTGGAATTGTGTTGAGGTCTTTGATCCACTTAGACTTGAGTTTTGTACAGGGTGATAGATATGGATCTATTTGCATTGTTATACAAGTCAATATTCAGTTATGCCAGCACCATTTGTTGAAGATGCTTTCTTTTTTACATTGCATAATTTTGGCTTCTTTGTCAAAAATCAGGTGTCCACAGGTATCTGGATTTATGACTGGGTCTTCAATTCTATTCTATTGATCCACCAGTGCCATTCTGTTTTTATTACTATACCTCTATAGTAGAGCTTGAGATCGGGGATAGTGATATCTCTGGAAATTATTTTATTTTACAGGATTTTTTTTGCTATCCTGGGATTTTGGTTTTTTGTATGAAATTGAGTATTGTTATCTCAAGGTCTGTAAATAACTCTATTTGAATTTTAAAGGAGATTGTGTCAAATTTGTAGATCATTTTTGGTAAGACTGCCATTTTTACTTTGTTAATCCTACTAATCCATGAGCATGGGAGGTCTTTCCATCTTCTGATATTTTCTCCAGTTTCTTTCTTCGTAGACTTGAAGTTCTTACGATACACATCTTTCACTTGTTTGGTTAGAGTTATGCCAAGATATTTTATATTACGTGTGGCTATTGTGAAGGGTGTTGTTTACTGAATTCCTTTCTCATCCTATTTATCATTTGTATACAGGAGAGCTACTGATTTTTTTGAGTTAATCTTTTATGCACCCACTTCACTGTAGGAGTTCCCTGGTAGAATTTTAAACATCACTTATTGCTGAGGGATGTCCCGTATGTTGTGAATAAATAAAATGCTGATTGGCCAGTAGCCAGACAGGAAGTATGTGATAGGTGGAACAAACAGAGAGGAGAGGCTAGGAGGTGGAAGTCTGGAAGAGACACCAGGGAACAGCATGTAAAAGCTGCAGGTAAAGCCATGGAACATGTGGTGACATGTAGTGTAGCAGGAATCTTAAAATTTCTTATTAATAAAATCAAACCTGAGCCAGGTATTGGGGTGAACTAGAAGATCAGAGAACCAGAACAAGCCACAGCTATCTCACCTTGCCAATTCCTCAGCTGGTCCTGTTTCCTCAGAGTGGAAGCCTCTGAATCCTCATCCAGAATGAATCTCAGCTGAACTGTGTTGCTCTAAAGCCTGAAAGCTTAACCAGCCAAATGCTTAACCAGGCCAAATGCTTCTAGTTTCTGGTCCTCACGCCTTATATATCTTTCTGCTTTCTGCCTCACTTCCTGTGATTAAAGGCTCACTCTCTGGGATTAAAGGCATGAGTCACCATGCTTGGCTGTTTCAAATGTGGCCTTAAACTCACAGAGATCCCCAGATGGATTTCTGTCTCTGGAATGCTAGGATTAAAGCCGTGAGTGCCAACATTTTCTAGCCTTTGTATCTAGTGGTTGTTCTGTCTCTGACCCCAGATAAGTTTATTAGGGCACACAATATTTTTGGGAAACACAATACCACCACATTTCCCCTTTTTTGTTTAAAATTAGAAAAAAAAAGCTTATAACTAATACAAGAAAAACTATCCAAAAAGTATATACAATATATAGTCAAAAATTACATGGTTTTCATCTCTGAAAAAAAAAAGAACCTCTGTAAAATTAGTCTTGGGGAAAGGTTTTTGTTTTTGTCTCTTAGGAGAATGAAGCCTAAGGAATCTGAAGAACACTAGACAAATGAGACAACTGAAGAAAAAGGAGAAATCATCTATCCCAGGAAACAGAGTAAAATGGCCTATTGGTATATCATCTATAAAATGTTATAAGTCTTCCTAAATGTTTGTTTCTGCTCTTCTCTAAAGACATTTAACACTATTGGTCTTCTTGTAGTCCCAGTTCAATTAAAATTTAAATCTGACTTTGGAGTTGGAGAATAGCTCTCTCCTTTAAACTCAAGCATGTTGTTAAAAGGAAAAATACAAACTCCTTGTATCATGCCAGAAGAAAAGAGCCATCTTCTGCTATGGGACAGGAGAAAAACCAAATTAATTAAAGAACTATTCTATTACTAATCTTAACTCTTTGATTCTATTCTGATTCTTTAAACTTTTCTTAAAGTATGAATTTTATATCAAAATTTACAAGATTTATATATATATATATATACTTATATATATATATACACACAGATATATACATTTTAAATTTTGTTAAGATATGAATGGTCCTATAGAGTACTAACTAATTCTTTAAAAAAGGCTTCAATTAGCTGCATATATATATCTTTGTGTTCGAGTCTCTTATCAGTTTTCTGCAGGAAATCACGGCTAGGTCTAACATCAACTGAAGTCTCGAGGAAGAAGATGGGGCCCCACAACAACAACAATTCCATGTGTACAATAATAATATCACTAAGCTGACAAACATCATCTAAAGATCAGCTTTGAACTACAAAGTGCTCAGAGCAATTTTGAGAGGGCTAGCTCAGATGATCCAGTCTCAAAGATTACTTGAATAAGGACTTGATATAAACCCTGAACTTTGGCATTATACACAGACTGGATAACGAAGGATATAGAAGGATATAGTTACCTTTCCTAGATTTTGACAATTGACCTAAAATTTTTCTTTTCAGGATAAAGATACCTTTGCCCATATCCAGCAGGAAGCAATTTCAAGAATACGACACCCACATTCCCAAAGAGGTGGTGTGGAGCAGGTGGTTTTTTTGGTCTTTTAATGGGTTTTGGGTCTGGGATAATTTTCATTGTTTAGGGGGGTTGTTACAAGTTGTTGTCAAGGGTTAGGAAAAGGGCTAAGCAAAGGAGATTAGATTTAAGGATCTTGTTTAAAAAAACAAGAAAGAAAAAGAAAAAAGAAAAAGACAATCACTAGTTTTAAATACTTTACATTGGATTGTATTGTTTTATATTGTATACAAATTATATATATTGAAATTGATATTGTTAGAAAATGCTATATGTATATTTCTAATTGTACTTATACCATTCATTTAACAATGTAATGCAATTTTCTGACCTTGAATGTTATTATTACCAACTCTTAGGATATAAAGAAATGAAAGTTAGTAGTTAGACATTATAATAGAACTTGTAGTCATATTAGGTATGTTTTCAAGAGTGAGCAGATATATTTTAGATACACAGGTCATCTTCAAACCCTTCAGAGATCTACAGAATATGGCATTTAAAATGTTTTAATAACTTAGAAAAAATTTTCTTTTTGTTATGACTATGAGACATGTCGGCTCCTGGCAGTACCAATCTACTTCAGAGAGAATATGGGCATTGAAGAAACTGCAATTGGAGTTAACTTTCATTGTGGCAAAAGTTAGCCAATGGACAACAAAGTATCCTTGAATTAACAGGACAAAATGGACAGACAGACAGGACATGAAACAAAGGACTACTGATTCTTGCTAAAACAAGTGTGGTTATGGCTTTATCAATAGGCATCTTCTAAGGCCAGGACAATATGGCACCATCCCTGAAGTGGCCTTCACAATCCAGAAAAGGTACAGTGGCCTTTACTTCAAAGGCAGCTGAACAGGCAGTGGGCTGATGGCTTCTGATGTGCAATGGAACAACACTTGAAACAGTTATTCTTGAAGAGTAACTAAACTCACACCTCTCAATAGTAGATTGGCATTTAATAGAAGGATATGGAGAAGAACAGGATGCTGAGATGAAGACACACACACACACACACACACACACACACACACACATACACACACACAAGAAGAATGGACAGCTGAATTCAAAAAAACATCAACAATTTCCAGAATTTAAAATCCTGAATCATGACATGACACTAGTGGAATTCAGGTGTTTCTGGTACATAGACAGCTCTCACCCAAAGTGGGGTCGAACTGTTGACCTTGTGTACATCCTACGTCACAAATGAGTCTGTCAGATACGCTAAGCCTATAGGCTGAAGATAGTGCCCCAACACTGCGGAGAAACCTCAGGTGACTGTCCAAGCATCTGGCTGTTTCTGTCAACTCACATTTTTTTTTTGGAAGCTGCTTACATGCACTTCCTGTTTTTATTTTTTATTAGGTAATATTATTTTCTTCTTGGGTCTTTGAGGGAGTTGAAGATTAGTTAGTTATAGTTGAAGATTAGTTAGTTATAGTTGAAGATTAGTTAGGATAGAAAGTTAATTAGGTATTTTGGACTTACCAAAATAGGATAGATAATGGAATTATTTTCTCTGAATTTGTCAAATACAAATGGACTAGACATTGTTTAGGTATTTATTACTTGTATCTGTGGTATATAGCTATTGTACTTTTGTATATAATTTTTCTTATGTTAGTTGTAACCCTTTTCCTTTTTTCTTTTTATTAAAATAGAAAAGGGGAAATATGGTGATATTTTAATTGCACTGAAATGTGATTTTATTTGTATGTTAATAAATAAAGTTGCCTGGGGTCAGAGCTAATAGCAAGCCATAGCAGAAACTGGGTGGTGGTGGTGCACGCCTTTAATCCCAGCTCTTAGGAGGCAGAACTAGGTGGATCTCTGTGTGTTCAAGGATACAGCCAGCATGGAGACACACGCCTTTAATCTCAATACCAACCATAGAAGACCTGGAGGTCTGTACAGACAGGCAGTGACAAGGCGGTCATGTGGTTGGGTTTACAACCAATGACAAGGCAGAATAGAAAGTCAATAAAAAGGACAAACACACAGGAAGTAGCTCTCTTGTGGAGAGGTAGGACAGCAGTGGCAGTGAAGGGTAAGGTTTTTAATCTCAGCTCTTAGCTATTGCTCTGACCTCTTGGCTTTCATCTCTGAATCGGCTCTGTGTTTCTTATTTAAAAAGACTGTTACAATATAGATTAACAGAAATGGGCTGAGTATAAGAGTAAGAGCTAGACAATGGTAGGCCTGAGCTAATGGCCAAGCAGTTTAAATAATATAAATGTCTGTATGTTTATTTTATAAGTAGGCTATGGAACTGCCGGGACTTGACAGGATCTGGAGAAAATAACTCTAGTTACAATTTATGTATAATATCATATCATCTGCAAATAACAATAATTTGACTTCTTCCTTTCAAACTTGTATACCCTTGATGTCCTTTAGTTGTCTTATTGCTCTAGCTTGAACTTCAAGCACTATATTGAATAGATATGGAGAACATGGACAGCCTTCCTGATTTTAGTAGAATTGTTTTGAGTTTCTCTCCATTTAATTTGGTGTTGGCTACAGCCTTGCTGTAAACTGACTTTATTCTGTTTAGGTATGTCCTTGTATCCTTAATCTTTGCGGAACTTTTATGATGAAGGGGTGTTGAATTTTGTCAAAGGATTTTTCAGCATCTAATGAGATGATCATGTGTTTTTTTTTTCAGTTTGTTTATATGGTGGATTACATTAATAAATTTTCATATGTTGAACCATTCCTATACCTCTGGGATGAAGCCTACTTGGTTATGCTGGATGATCTTTTTGATGTGTTCTTGGATTTGGTTTGCAAATATTTTATTGAGTAGTTATGTGTCAATATTCATAAGGGTAATTGATCTGTAATTTTCATTCTTTGTTGAGTTTTTATGTTGTTTGAGTATCATGGTGACTGTGGCCCCATAAAATGGATCACTGCTCCATTAGATACTTTGCTGCTATTATAAAGTCCTTGATCAAAGCAACTTAAGGATGGACAGTTTCCATTTGGCTCACAATTCAAGGGTGGGTCTTCCATCCTGGAGGAGAAGGCACAGTGAACAAGTGAGGTGACTGGTAACACGCAAAGGGAGTCAGAAAGCAGAAAAAGAATGTGAAGTGAGGCCACAAGACTACCTTCTAACAAAGGCCTTTCCTACCTGCCCAGAATCCCCTGCCTTTATAATCGTTATTAATAACATAAAGTTTAAGCTTTCATGCTCTTATTTGGTTTTGGCAGTACTTTACATGCTCACTAGGCAAGTGGTCTACAAGGGAGTATGTTCTTTTTGTAAATTTTGTTTTTGAGACAAGTTCTTGCTTAGTTGTGTGAGCTGGATCCTAAACGTTTTACTCTCTAGCTTGAGTCTTCACTCTTCTCTGTGGCAGGGTTTCAGGCTATGAATGGGGAAACTGCTCCCTTATGCTAATTATCTGATAGTCTTGCAGATCTGATGGCAGACAGCAACTTTGGAATACCTAGCACAGTAAGGCCTTGCATGTAAGTCCTCTCTGGTGTTCTAAAAAGTAACATTTCTAAAGATATCAGACCTTCCTCAAATTTGTGTGGTTTGGAGCTCTGTGATCCTTCTTTGGAGTCCCTTGTTATTCTGGTAATTATTAGGGATAGGCTCAAGGGAGGAGGTGTCTGGGCTCATCTCCCATTGTTTATTATCTTTTAGGATTTTATTTCTAGTTGTGTGTGTGTGTGTGTGTGCGCGCGCGCACGCGCGCGCGCGCATGTGTATACATAGGCGTAAGAGTGCATGTGTCCACAGAGAACATTGGATGACATTGGATTCCCTGGTACTATAATTTCAGGAAGTTTTAAGCTGCTGTTTGTGGGCGCTGGCATCCAAGCCCCAGTTCTTTGCGAGAGCAACAGCCCACTTAACCACTGAGACACTGCAGCAACCGGCTATTGTGATTTTTTTATTTAAAATGTGGATCCAGAGCATAAAAGAATGACAGACAAAATAGAAGAGGAGAGAACACAGAGTGGGGGACAGGGAATTGGAAGGAAAGGAGTGTTATGGACCAGCTATACCTCTCAAGGGTTCTAAGGGAGAGTAGAAGAACAAATGGGTTTGTCTCCACATGTTAACTTGTGCTAAACAGCAAGAACAGCTAATAAAACTTCTGAGGCTGTTTAGGGCTGATAATGTTGTATAGACAACCTGAAATTGAACCGCTTTACAAAAAAAACAAGATGCAAATACAAATTTGTATAATTGTTGTGGAAATAACAATCTCATTTCTCAGGCTCTAGTCAAAGAATATGAAATCAGTATTTTAAAGAAAGATCTATATTTTCATGTTTGATGAAGCACTATCCTTAATAACAAAGACTTGGCAAAAAGAACTGGGTGTTTATAACCAGAGGAAGAGGGTAGAAATTGGTGTATGTGCTCAGTGATGTAAAACAGAAATCCTGAATTTTGTGTAACAGATAAGTGAATTTGGACAGTATTATGTTAAAGGGTATATATATGTCCAGAAAGACAAATTATGTATAATTTCACTCAGATGTGGAATTTCGAAAAATCAAATTCATAGACTCAGAAAGTTATGAAAGCCTTGTGGGTAGGAGAAAGTTGGAGATGGTAACTTTCTCCAACCAAAGGGACAGCAGCTTTCAGTTTTGACAAGAATAAGTTCAGGGAATCTAATAAACATGATTGTTGTTAAAAAAAAAGTTGTATTGTAAGTTTGAAATATAAGTTTCATGTTTTCACCATACATACTTATAAATATAGATTTATGGGTATTTTAATTAAATTAATTGTGATAATCATTTCCAGATTGTATGTATGTATGTATATATATATATATATATAATTACCTTGTAGGAATTAGGTGTATTTAAGTATATTGATCAATTATATCTCAGTATAATTGAAAGTGAAAAAAAAAATTTTGGGGGGGGGTTTCGGGACAGGGTTTCTCTGTGTAGCTTTGCGCCTTTCCTGGGACTCACTTGGTAGTCCAGGCTGGCCTCGAACTCATAGAGATCTGCCTGCCTCTGCCTCCCGAGTGCTGGGATTAAAGGCGTGCGCCACCAACGCCCGGCGAAAGTGAAAATTTTTGTCTGACAGTATTTGTGGCATCTGAAAATTAAGTTCTCTTTATCTTTTTTTTTTTTTTCTGAAAGAGTGATATTTTTCTTGGTTGTTTTTATTTTAGTATGTTTCATTGTACTTTAGGGTGGTTTTATTGTTGTATTGTTGAGGTTCTGTACCCTGTTATATTACTACAATGGATATTGTTAAAAATGTGAAAATTTACCTTGCTTAGATTCCAACCACAACCTACATCCTGCCTATAGGGAAAGCTCAAAGGCAGCTTCCCACATTCATCTGCAAGTTGCTGTGAGTTTTCCCAATACTCTTGTGACTCATCAGCTAGAGATTTGAATAGATTTGCATATAAAACTTTCTGTATCTTTGTCTTTGCAGGATTCCTTACTTGTTTTAAGAAATGATGCCCTAGCATCTGTGTCCAGGTTCTTTAGAAAAAGGATCTGTGCTGTCACCAAAGTGTTGAGTGCCTGGGGCCACACTGGAACTCAGACTGCCTTCAAACTAAAGCCATCAAAATTATAAGCACATCATCTGTAACATTTTCCCAAATCCTTTCTTTCAAAAGCCAACAAGGTTTTTTTAAAAACAGTTCATTTTCAGGCTTTCAGATTTGTTATCCAGATTTTATGGTTATTTTTGAGATGATTCATTTGTTAGCATCCTTTGCCTTACTTGAGAGACTCCTCAGGGTAGAACAACTTAATCCTCTTTCAGAAGGAAGTAATTTTTCTGTTGAATAGTTTCCAAAACATGTTACTAGGTAAAAAGATTAAACCCTTATCAAAAACTAGATTTTAAAAAGTAGACATTTAAAGTTATGAAGAATCACATCAACAGATCAAAGGATCAAGAGTCAGGAGAATCTTAAACAGAACCTCAGGCAGTATTGACTTTTTTTCTGCTAATGGATATATAACTTGTATTTTCTTGAATTGGAATTTGTTTTGTTGTTCCCTGTCCCCTGACCAGATGGCACAAAATGAATTATCTGTCTTTAGCATAGGCAAGCTGAACACATGGTTTTTAGAAATCTAATTTCCCTCCATTGATATGTGTGAACAGAATTTCTTCATAAAAGTTGTTGTCTGGTAATTCTTTTTAATCAATGTTTTTAAATCACATGAGCCTCTAGTCCAAAAATCTAATGGCTAAGTAAAAAGATATATTTATGTAAAAAATTGTTTTCATCAACTAAATAAATATCCTGCTCTAAAAGAAAAAATAAGAGTCCTCAGGCTGTATTCAGAACAAAATTTAAATTTTCATTTTGAGACTCAAGTATAGTGAATTTATAGCTAAATTACTTAATGCTCTCTATTTTTTTTATTTATTTGCTTATTTTATCTTAATACTTTTTAAAAGGAGGAAATCCATAGTTTTCAATTATCTGTATTTTTAACATTGAAGGTCTATTTATTTTCTTGGATAACCCACTTTTTGTTGGACATTTCAGGCAATTCAGCTTGAATTAAGATTTGTAAGAATTTCTAAGAATGCCCAAATTACATTAACTGAAGTTGCATAGGTTAGTACCCAACCAAAAATTTCTTATGTTCTAAGCACCCAATCTTTCAACTATATAACTATGTAAAACTGCCTTTATGCCCTCTTGTATTTAAAAGATGACTTTAAAAGATTTAAAAATCTATCAAATAACATTAAGATTAACTATTGTTGAGATTTAATATTTGGATGGAATTCTAACACCATATAACTAATAGTAAGTCATTTAGATTAATATCTCAAATTTATAGTAAGAGGAAAAGCTACTTGAACATTTCTTGCAAAAAATAAATAAACAAAGCCCAAAAGTGACTCTGGAAATTACAGAAGTTAGCTATAGAAGTTCCATACTCTTTGGAAAAATCAAGAGTCCCCAAGCCATTTATGTATAATAATATGCTAATCATACAAAAATTTGCTAAGTCTTTGTTGGTGAAACATTAATATCATGATATATGTTATTAAAACATGTAGTTATCTCTTATAGTCTATATTTATATGACACAGCAAGAGAAGAAATACTGTTGCATACTTGGCTAATATTTCATTCATTTCTTACCATATATTCAACAAGACTTTTGTGGTAACATTTTTGATTTATATATTACTTCAGACTTGACTGAAGATTATTGTTTGGGTCCTTTCAACCTCTTCAGTGCTGGGATTACAGGTATTAGCTCCCATATTCAGTTTATGTGGTGGTTACAATGGAAGCCATTGCTTAATGAATGTTGGGCGAGCAGCACTCTGCTAAGAGGTAACCATAGCCTCTAAAATGTCTTGTTTTTCTAGGTCATATTTGGAATAATTTACAAATTTTCTCTAATACCTAGAAATGATTTCCACTTTCACAAAAGATTTTGATTTTCATCAAATTTAGTAAGACTATCAGTTATGATACAGAAGGGACTGATATTTAGTGAGATACTCAGGATATATTTTAATTAAATGCCTACTTATCTAGCTTACAAGCTGTAGGCAGTATGTCTACAACTGTATCTATCTTGTAGAAATCGAAGTGGTGCTATCCTAATTTGCACTATCCCTTATCTTTGTAGACCACGAGTTGGAAAATATATATGCATATATATCCTTTGCATGATGACCTGCTTGCTATGTGTTTTAATGCACACATGCATTTTCTTTAAAACTTTTGTTAAAAAAAAAACAAAATATGTGTAGTTTTTTGAGGGTGTTGTAGGGAGCCTCTATGTGTGTGTGTGTGTGTGTGTGTGTGTGTATGTGTGTGTGTATGTGTGTGTGGGGGGGGTATGGTGTAGTGTATGTACTTGTAAAGTTTATGTTCTTGTTAGTGTGGATATTTGCAATGTCAGTGTGCATGTATGCATGAAAAGGCCAGATATCAACCTTGGGTGTCTTTCCTGATACCTTTCCATCTCAATTTTTTGAAACAGAGTCTCTCACATAAATTGGAAGCTAGGTGATTCATGTAGCATCAGGGACACAATACTCACTCTCCTACTCAGCACTGGGTTATAGGTATGAGGCAACATGCCGGGTATTTTACTTGATTCTTATGATTGGACTCTGGTCCTCATATTTTTTGGGAAAGCACTTAACCTGCTGAGTTATCTCCCCAAAATGTGTATATTTGTTTCTTAATGTTAGAACAGCATTCATTTGATGACAGTTTTGCAGGTAACATGCTTTGGGCTTTTTGTATCTCGTTTCTCACCATGCATATCAGACATGCAGAGACCACTCTACAGAGAATCACATGGCCAAAGACCGAAATACAAGGTCTGCAGTAGTGAGGTGGGTGGGCTTGCCTGAGATGAGAGTATACTTGGAAAATCAAAGAACAAGCTGAAATGGAAAGTGCTTTGGATATGTTGAAGCAAGCATGAAAATGTGAAAAGGAACAAGACATTGTTGATAGGTGTTTCTTATTAGGAAGATTATGAGCCGTTGTTAGTTTGTGGGTTATCTTTGTTCAGAGGATAGATGGATTCTGTTATTTGGTAACAAAATAGAATGATATTATTTACTGTTCACTGGCATTCTGGGAAACAATATTTCAAAGGAAAATATTTTAAGAATATTCCTTTACCAGTAGCATACCAACACATTTTTTAACATTTAAATCATACACAGATATTTAATGCTAATACCTTGAGGTTAGTATTTGTATAAAAACATTAATAAAATCAGACTTTCTCTTATGTCCTGTGAATAATAAGTTGCCACTTAGAACAATTGAACCACCAGTCTGTCATGTGATGTCAAGCTAACAGAATAATTGTGCAGACAAATTTAATTTTCTTACCATATTCTAGGTTTAATAACTTAAAAATTGATGACAATAGTTTACATTAGAAACCATGAAAAATGCCTTTTGAAATATAAAAATGCAGTGACTATTTGTATTACATTAAAACAGAAGAGAGACATAATTTGTTACTTGTCACATAATGTAGTACAAACCTCCCAGAAAACATTAAAATTGAGTAAAATTGAAAATCTACCTTGGGGCCAGTGTGGATCCAGCTCCTTATGTTTACAAATTTAAAAATAGGATTTGGAAAAAAAAAACATAAAAAGAATACACACACACACACACACACACACACACACACACATATATATATATATATATATTATTTTCAAAGTTATGGAACTACATAGCTAAACTTAAATGGCCCTTAGAGACTTTGTACGTGTGTTCTCATATTATGTATTTACACAAAAATGCAAAAAAAGTAAGGACTGTGAACACAATAGATTTGGTCAGGCATGTCATAATCTCAACTTTCTGGTTTCATATATTCTGTGGTTTAATTAATTTACTTACATATGCACATATGCATGTGAACTCCTGTGTGTGTGTGTGTGCGTGCATGCGTGCGTGCGTGCGTGCGTGTGTGTCGTGTGTGTGTGTGTGTGTGTGTGTGTGTGTGTACCAAGGCCTGTGTGACAAAAGGTCAAAGGAAAACTTGTGGGAGTGGCTTCTCTGTGGTGGTATTGTGTTCCCCAAAATATTGTGTACCCTAATAAACTTATCTGGGGTCAGAGACAGAACAGCCACTAGATACAAAGGCTAGAACAACATCTGTTCTGGGAATTGAACCCATGGTTTCAGGCTTACTTGCCTAGCTGTCTTTCTGGCCCATTATAGTTCATAATATAGAATATTTAGATTATTTTGACTTGTGTTTAAAGATTAACATGTAAATTCAGCATGCAATTTTGAAATAAACAAGGAAACTTTATTATGAAGCATATAATTTTCCACCAGCAAAACATGTAAAAATTTGGCAGACTGTTTCTTCAATGTATTCATTCTTAAGAACAGTCAAGTGAAACTCGAAAGTAATATACAATAATACACCTGAAACTTATCTGAACATTTTGACTTTTGTGATGGAAGATTATTTGCATTTATTGGAATAAATTTCTCTTAGAAGATAGTTCAAACTTATAAAAATAAAACAAGGATCCAGGGGATGCTTCAGCAAATCAAAGTGCTAGCTTCAGGAGCTAACCTGAGTTCTATCCCTAGAACCATGTGAAAAGCCAGATTCAAAAGCACACATCTGTGATCCCAGCACTCCCACAGTGAGATGGGAGGCAGAGGCAGAGGATCCCCTAGGAGCGTGTACACTCACTAGCCTTGACTACAGTACAGTGCACCAGACATCCCTGCTTCACATCATTAATATAGAGTATACGGAACTCAAGGTTCTGTCCCTAACACTGGAGAACAAAACAAAAAGATACAAGGATGGAGAAGAGGGAAGAGAGAGGGGAGCAGGTGGATAAGAGAATGGTCTGAAATATATTACAGAGTGATGAGAGTTCTCTACTTCCATAGGGGAAAGCTAATGTATAACATTGCAATTCCAAGAAATTGAAAAGTTTATATGAAGAAAATATTTCAAAATTAATTATTCAAAGATTCATGTCTTTTTTTTTAATTAAGAAATTTTCTATTCATTGTACATACCAACAACAGATCTCCCTCTCCTCCCTCCTCCCACCCCCAGGCTTCTTCCCCAACCCACCCCCCATTCTCACCTCCTCCAAGGCAAGGTTTCCCATAGGGAGTCAGTAGAGCCTGGCACATTCAGTTGAGGCAGGTGCAAGCCCTTCCCCCTGCACCAAGGCTGTGCAAGGTGTCCCACCATAGGCACTGATCTCCAAAAAGCCCACTCATGCAGCAGGGATGTATTCTGATTCCACTGCCAGGGGCCCCCTTAAACAGTTTAAGCTAAACAACTGTCTTGCCTATACAGAGGGCCTAGTCCACTCCCATGGGGGCTCCACAGCTATTGGTCCACAGTTCATGAGTCCCACTAGTACATTTTCCCATCATTATCTTGATGTCCCTTGCTCATAGAATCTCTCTTCTCTCTCATCGATCTGACTCCTGGAACTTGGCTTGGTGCTAGGCTATGGATCTGTGCATCTGCTTTTATCAGTTACTGGATAAAAGCTCTATGATGACATTTAGGATATTCACCAATCTGATTACCACAGTAAGCCAATTCAGGTACCCTCTTCACTATTGCTAGTAGTCTAAGGTAGGATAATCCTTGTGAATTCCTGACAACTTCCCATGTTGTCTGTATATATTGTATATAGTTATTGTACCTTTGTATATAGTTTTTCTTTTGTTAGTTATAACCTTTTGCCTTTTTTCTTTTTATTAAAATACAAAAGGGGAAATATGGTGATATTTTATTTGTACTGAAATGTAATTTTAATTTTATGTTAATAAAGTTGCCCTGGGGTCAGAGCTATTAGAGCCATAGCAAGAGCGTGGTGGTTAGAAGAGCTAGGTAGATTTCTGTGTGTTCAGGGATACAGCCAGTATTGGAGACATACGCCTTTAAGACCTGGAGGGCAGTACTTATAGGCAGTGATGAGGCAGTCATGTGGTTGGGTTTACAACCAATGAGAAGGCAGAACAGAAAGACTATTTAAACACAGACAAACAGGAAATAGCTCTCTCGGGGAAGTTAGGAGCACTGCAGGAGGTAAGATTTTATCTCTGAGCTCTGACCTCTTGGCTTTCTCTTTTACACTGGCTCTGTGTTTCTTATTTTAATAAGACGATTGGTTACATCTACAGTTGTCTCCATTGACCATGGTATCTCTTTCCTTACACAAGTATAAGTGGATCAAAGACCTCAACATAAATCCAGTTACACGAACTTGATAGGAGAGAAAGTAGGAAGTACTCTTGAATGCATCAACACAGGAGAGACAACTTCCTAAATATAACACCAGTAGCACAGACACTGACAGCAACAATTAATAAAATTAATAATAAATAAATTAATTAATTAATTAATGGGACCTCCTGAAACTGAGAAGCTTTTGTAGGGCAAATGACATTGTCAATAAGACAAAATGACAGCCTGTAGAATGGGAAAAGATCTTCACGAACCCCACATCTGACAGAGGGTTGATCTCCAAAATTCAAGAAATTAGAGATAAAAATACCAAACAATTCAATTAAAAAATGGACTACAGAGCTAAACAGAGTTCACAAGAGAAGAATCTCAAATGGCTGAAAGACATTTAAGGAAGTGCTCAACATCCTTAGTTGTCAGAGAAATGCAAATCACAATGACTCTGAGATACCATCTTATACTTGTCAGAATGGCTATGATCAAAAACACTGATGAAAGAGAGGATGCAGAGCAAGGCGAACATTCCTCCACTGTGTAGGAGTGCAAACTTGTACAACCACTCTGGAAATCAGTATGGTGGTTTCTCAGAATATTGGGAATCAGTCTTCCTCAAGTCCAGCTATACCACTCTTGGGCATATACCCAAGAAATGCTCAATCATACCACAAGGACATATGCTCAACTATGTTCATAGCAGCTTTATTCATAATCGCCAGAACCTGGAAACAATCTAGATGCCCCTCAACCAAAGAAATGATAAAGAGATTATGGCACATATACACAATGGAATACTACTCAGCAGTTAAAAAAAATGACATCATGAAATTTGAAGGCAAATGGATGGAACTAGAAAATGTCATCCTCAGTCAGGTAACCCAGACTCAGAAGGACAAACATGATATGTACTCACTCATAAGTGAATACTAGATATAAAGGAAAGAATAACCAGACTACTACCTGTGATGATATTTTATTTGTACAACACAATAAAGCTTATCTGAGGATCAGAGGAAGAAGCTAGCCACTATTTTAAACATAGAGATCAGACAGTGGTAGCACATGTCCTTAATCCTAGCATTCAGGAGGCAGAGATTCATCTGGATCTCTGTGAGTTCAAGGCCACACTGGGTACAGAGCCAGGCTTGGTTGCACATGCCTTTAATTCCCAGCACTAGTTAACCATAGAGGTCTGGAGGTCTGTACAGACAGGTAGGAAATGACAGAGCTGGGCAGAGAGAGGAAGTGAAATGGCAGGACACAGAGAGGATATAGGTGTGAGTATACAGGAAGTAGCTCCCTCTGGAGGCTGAGGAGTTGGTGAGGGGAGGTTGGCTGTGGCTTGTCCTATTCCTCTGATCTCTCAGTTTTCACCCCAATATCTGTCTCTGGGTTTTTTTTAAATTAATTTTAAGATTCATCTTATATCTGGTGCCCATGTCTGTGGCATGAATTCAGGAAAAAGCCACTTGCCTGTGGCCTTACAGGCCCTGGCTCAAGCCCGAGCTGCACTTGGCCAGAGTTTCCACCTCACATGTGCCAGAGTCCCTAACCAGCTTGATCCAGGCTGCTGGATCTTTCACTTCTTCTCTCCTGGTGTGTTATGGGCTCTCTCTGGATCCCCATCTCGGGCTGATACCGTACTAACTAGTTGTCTTGAAATCTGCTTGGACTTCTGTTGTTCTTTAAAGAGAAGTCAGCCTCACTTCTGAATCATCATTTGTTGCCAAATTTGGTGAGCCAATTAAGAATTCTTAAAAGGAGAAATTAGTTAAAAGAGAAATTTTTTTCTCCACATTAAAAAAAAAATGGGATACATTTTTACAATGGAGGGAAATTGATTTCTGTTTGATAACACATTAGGCGTTCTGAAAATGGAACAATTAAGTGAGAAAATAATTAATGTTGATGGAATTTACATAATGTTCGTTATGAATATTGTTTTTTGGGGTCATTTTTGTTTTGGCATTAAAATGGTTGGTTCATTTGAGTGTTAAGATAAAAGTTTAGAAAAACTTGTTAAAGCAAATCATAGAGAAATTCAGACCCTGACAGAAGAATTTAAAGGAGAATCTATCTTAGCATTGAATTATACAGTTATAAAGAAAAAGACTAAGGTTTTCAACCAGTCAATGTTAATCTATCTGAAACCTTGCAGGAACTGTCAAATGCTCAAGACTGTGTACTAACAAACTGGACTCCTGTGGAAATGTTAAATTTGAGGAGATTTAAAGAAGTTATAGTCTCATTTGGTATGTATTCTCTATTTGCAAAGCAGATGTTAAACTCCTGGTCAACTTGTAATCCCTCAGGATTGGAAAGATTTGATTACTTCTGACCTAGAGGCTGGTCAACAGTTACAATGGAGAACCTGGTGGAAAGAGAATGCTAAGACTACAGAACAAAAATATAGAGCTAGAGGTATGAAAATTTCCCAAGATAACTTCATGGAGAAGGCAATTATGCTGATATACAAAAACAACCTTTATATTATGACCACACTCTATTTTTATACTGAATGACAGCCATGAATTCTTGGGACAGAACTGAAAGTGTAGGAAAGAAAATTGAGTCATTTATGAAAATTATACAGGGCCCAAAAGGAACCTTCATGGAATTCTTACAAAGGCTGTAAATAGAACGAAACCAAATTCAGAAGCTAGAAAGATAATAATTGAATCTCTGACTTTTGAGAATGCTAAGCAGCATGCAAAATGGTGATTAAGCCATTAAAGGCAATGCTTGGAGGAATGGATCCAAGATACAATTCGTATTGAATCTCATGACCATGATGATACTTGAATAGGAGAGGTAATTTCCAGAGGTTTGAAAAAAAAATAATGTCAGATGCTTTAAGTGCAATAAACAAGTTCACCTAAAAAGGGACTATAAACAGGGCACTCTCAGAAACAATGTTTCTTCAAGAAACAATGGCAACAGAATGCCCCTTCCTACTGGATTATGCAGAAGGTGTGGCAAAGGCAAACATTGGACTAATGAATGTAGATCAACAAGGGACAGACAAGGTAATCCTTCCCTTTGCCATCAGAAAACTCCCTGAGGGGCCTCTTACAGGCAAGTTCAGTTTAGTCTTTTCCTACCATTGTAGATGAAACCCATTCACAGAGCAAATAAATGAATAAATGCCTATTGTAAAAAACCATATTGCTCAGAGTGATAGAATAGCTATAGCAGAGAGAGAGAAAAAAAAATAGGAGAAACCATAAAGCAAATTTTTTGGCAAACTTCTATAAATGAACAAAGACCAAGATTAAAAATATGAATAAATGGCCAGGCAGTGGTGGTGCATGCCTTTAATCCCAGCACTCAGGAGGCAGAGGCAGGTGGATCTTTGTGAGTTTGAGGCCAGCCTGGTGTACAGAGCAAGATACAGGAAAGGCACAAAGCTACACAGAGAAACCCTGCCTCGAAAAACTAAAAAAAAAAAAAAAAAAAATGAATAAACAACATTCTCATGGAGGATCTTGTAAACACAGATGTGAATATAACAATAATTGCACCAGCATCTTGGCATTCAAATTGGCATCTTTAGGAAGTAAATGTTAAGCTGTTAGGGATTGGAACATTATCTCAAATGAAATAGAGCACGAGATGGATTGAATGTATGGAGCCAGAAGGACAGAGAGGAAAATTAAAGCCATATGTGTCTAATATAGATATGAATTTATGAGGCCATGATCTACTACAACAATAGAATACCCAGATTAACATTCCCCCAACCTCAGAAACAAACTATAAGCTATCACATCTTTCTGAGAAAAATATTAGAAGATATTGTTAAGATAAGTCACCAGCCTTCCAGATTGTACAAGAACAAGAAACAACTGCTGATTTTTCAAAGACACCAGCAGCTCTACTTTTGAAATGGTTAACAGACAAGCCTGTGTGAGTTCAGCAATGGCCTTAACAACAGAGAAACTACAGGCCTTAGAATAGCTGGTACAAGAGCAGATAAATGCTCAGCATATTGACTAATCAACCAGCTCTTGGAATTCTCCTGTATTTGTTATTTTAAAAAATCTGGTAAATGGAGAATGGTAGCAGCCTAAGAGCAATTAACAAGTTAACTCAGCCAATGGACTCTCTACAATCTGGAATTCCTTTGCCTACTCTGTTACCTAACAGATGGCCTCTTATTGATATAAAAGACTGTTTCTTCTCAATACCCTTTTTACAAGAAAATGACAGAGAAAGATTTGCCTTCATGGTGCCTACTTATAATAATTCTCAGCATGTCAAGAGATATCAATGGAGAGTTCTCTCACAGGGAATGTTAAATAGCCCAACCCTGTGCCAATATTTTGTCTGACAGCCATTGGAAGAAATACATAAATAATTTCCTAAATCTATTATCATTACATGGATGATATTTTACTAGCTGATTCAAATGCAGATACGTTAGAAAGAATGTTTGAAGAAGAAAATTTTGCCTTGTTGGGGATTACAAATTGCTCCTGAAAAGGTACAAAGAGCAGATTCTATTAATTATTTAAGATATACAATAGGTCTACAAAAATTAGATGCCAAAAGGTACAAATTGGGAGAGATCAATTAAGAACTATTATTGACTTTGAAAGATTTTTTGGAGATGTTTCCAGTCTACAGACTGCTATTGGGGTAAAAAACGATGAACTGAGTAATTTCTTAAAAACCTTAGGGGGTGACAAGGACTTAAATACTCCAAGAGCATTATCAGCTAAAGCTGAGAGGGAATTGGCTTTGGCAGAAAAGAAAATATAGGATGCACATGTGGATCATGTGGATCCAAAGCTTGATTGCATTTTGGTTATTTTATCATCTAAGCATTCTCCCACAGGAATTTTAATGCAGAGGGATGATATTATTATTCGAATGGATATTTCTATCAAGTAAACAGATTAAAACAATAAAAAATTCATGTGGAAAAAAGTTGACTTTAAAAGGAAAATTGAGAATTTGTCAATTAGCAGGAATAGACCCAGCAGAAATTGTAGTACCTTTAACTAATGATGACATTGACAAATTATGGCAGAAAGTGAACCTTGGCAAATATCTTGCAGTAATTTTTTTTGGACAGAATAACAACAAATATCCCAAGAGCAATAGAATTAATCTTATAAAGAGAGCTAGCAGGATACTGTCTCACATTGTATTGGAAGCACCAATATCTGGAGCCCATACATTTTATATAGATGCAAACAAACAAGGAAAGGCAGGTTACAAATCAGAAAATTTAAGCAAAGTGGTTCAAGGTATTTATAATTCTGTCCAAAAAGTAGAATTATATGCTATTCTGATTGTGTTAAAGAATTTTTGGAACCTCTCAACATAGTTACTGACTCTTAGTATGCTGAAAGAGTGGTCTTACATATTGAAACAACAGGATTTGTCCCTGATGAGTCAGAATTAGCTTTGTTATTTATTCAGTTACAAGATATAATAGGAATAGGAATCATACCTTATATATAACTCACATTTGGTCCTATATGGGTCTGCCAGGACCTCTAGAACAAGATAATGATGAGATCCATAAACTATTGATAGGAAATGTGCTGGAGGCTTCAGAATTTCATTTAAAAAAATCTTGTTAATGGTAAATGTTTAAAAAAGGATTTTTGCATAACCTGGAAACTATCCAAGGAAATGTCCTACTTGTTCTTTTTACAATCAAACTCCACTACCAGCAGGATGTAATCCAAAGGGTACTCAAAGGAATGAAATCTGGCAGATGGATGTGTTTTATTTTTTAGAATTTGGAAAATTGAAAGTATGTACACCACACCATTGACATCTATTCAGGATTTCCAAGGGCAACTGCTCTGAGTTCTGAAAAGTCTGATTCTGTAGTCATGCATTTGCTAGATGTTATGGCCATCATGGGTACACCTGCACAAATTAAAACTGACAATACTCCAGCATATTTTCTGGTAAAATTATACAGTTTTTTGCTTATTACAATATAAAGCATATTACAGGTATACCACATAATTCTACAGTCAAGAAGTTATAGAAAGATCAAACAGAACTCTAAAGGATATGCTAAATAAACAGAAAAGGGGTAACAAAAAATTCCCAGAAATAGACTGTATAATGCTCTATCAACTTTGAATTTTCTCAGTGCCAAGAGAAAGGAACAACAGCTGCAGAGACATTAGATAATAGGGAAAAAACCTACAGATTTACATCGGCCTGTATAATTTAAAGATTCTGACCTCAGAATGGAAACCAGGATAAGTATTATGTTGGGAATGAGGTTTTGCTTTTGTTTCTACAGGAGAGGAAAATCTATGGATACCATCAAAATTGATAAATGTTCAATTTGAAAAAGAGAGTTCTTTTTTTTTTTTGTTTTTGTTTTACTAATTATTTTATAACCACAAACTCGTACAGAGGATGATGCCCTGTACTACACAACACAACAGATTCAAACGAGGTGTTCCCTTAGCAAGGCTGAAGAGTCAGTCTCTGGTATTTGGAATGTAGGATGCAGTCCTTCTTTTTGATCACTGGGTGTTTGGCACAGTCCATGCTTTTAACCAGATTTGAACAGAAGAATGGCCACCTGACCCAGGTAGAAGTAGATGAAGTGTTTGGTTTCATGTGTCACATAACTACCGAAGTTCCGCCCCACAATGCAGTGCCAGGTGGGGTTGTACTTCTTGTCAAACTCCTTCTATTAGAAGAGGTGATAGTTTATCAACCAGCATAACCATTCAATTCAAACTAACCTATACCATTAACAAATGCTTTTTATTTAATCAGTTATAACTTGCCAAAAGGGAACCTCCCTAAAGTTAGATTTGGGAGGGGTTTTTGTTTTTGTCTTTCAGGAGAATGAAGGCTAAGGAATCTGAAGAACACTGAACAAATGAGACATCTGAAGAAAAGGGACAAATCATCTAGAAAAAAAAATGCCCAAGAAAGAATAAATTGGCCTATTGCTATATGACATATAAAATTTCACAAGTCTTCCTAAATGTTTATTTCTGCTGTTCTCTACAGACACAACACAAATGGTCTTTATGTAGTCCCAGTTCAATTAAAAATTAAACCTAGCTTTGGAGTTGGAGGGTGGCTCTCTCTTTCTCTAAACTCTAGCATGCTTGTTAAAAGAAAACGTAAAATCTTTGTAATGTCAGAAGATCCTTCTGATATGGGACAGAAGAAAACCCAAAAGTAAGGGACTATTCTATTGCCATTACTTTCATAATTCTTTGGTTCTATTTTGATTCTTTAAACTTTTCTTAAGGTATGAATTTTATATCAAAATTTATAATATATATATTAAACTTTTGTCATGATAGTAATGGTCATATAGAGTACTAACTAATTATAGAAAAAAAGGCTTCATCTAGCTGCCTGTACATGTATACCACTAATACGATGCCTGTACATGTATACCATGTAATACCACTATACTGACAAACACCTCTCAAAGATTATTTTAGACAACAGATTGCACAGGATAATTTCAAAATGGCTACAGGAGATGATCCAGCCTCACAGACTACTCAAGAAGGGACTTGAGTCAAGCCCTCCATTTTTGTATTATGCAAAGACTAGACAACAAATGATACAGCTATCTCTTCCAGAACTTGACAATTAACCCAAAATTTTTCTTTTCAGGATGCCCTAAAGATTTCTTTGCTCCCAAACAGCAGGAAGTAATTTTAAGAACATAATGCCCACATTCCCAAGAGGTGGGGTGGGTGATTCTTGGTCATTCTATGGGTGATGGATAATTGTCATTGTTTAGGATGGTTTGTTATAAGTTGTTAATTGTTAATAGTCAGGAAAAAAGCTAAACAAAGGAAATTAAATTCAGGGTTATTTGAAAAAAAAGAGAAAAAAGAGGATTTAGACAAAAGGTAGACTATTGAATCTACTCTGAAAAGAAAAAAGAAAGAATATAGATATGATAAAAAGATAGATTATTGAATCTACTTTTAGATGGCAACTATTAGTTTTAAATATTTTTTACATTGGAGTGGGTTTTGGTGTATTATATACAAATTATGTATATTGCTACAAAATTGATATTGATTTATATACATACATACATACATACATATATATATATTTATAAAGATAAAAAGGCAGATTATTGAATCTACTTATAGAAGGCAATTACTAGTTTTAAATTGGATTGGATTTTTGTACATTGTATACAAATTATGTATACTGATACAACTTTGAGATTGATTTTATTCGAAAATATTGTACATATATTTTTAATCTTGTTCAAGGTATTGACCTATATAGTTCATTTCATAATGTAATGGAATTTGCTAGTCCTTGAAAGTTATTATTATAAACTAATTAGGATATAAAGAAATGTAAGTTAGTAGTTAGACATTACAATAAAACTTGTAATCACATTAGATATGCTTTTCAGGTCAAGCAGAAATATATTTTAGATAGACATATCATCTTCAAACACTTCAGAGATCTGCAGAATATGGCATTTAAGTTGTTTTAATAACATAGTTTTTTTTTATGACTATGAGACTTGTCGGCTCCTGGCAGCAACAGTCTACTTCAAAGATGATGGTAGACATTGAAGAAACTCCATATGGAGTTTACTTTCATTAGTGCAAAATTTATCCACTGGGCAAGAAAGTGCCCTCACCTCAATTGCTGACAGTATGCTGCCCAAAATGGACAAGCAGGACACAAAAGAAAGGACTGCTGATCCTTGCCAAGATGAGGTAGGAAAGCTCTTTAGAAAATCTTGCTACACAGATGAGTCTGTCAGTTATGCTAAGCCTGTAGGCTGAAGATGATGCCCCAACATTGTAGAGGAACCTCAGGTGACTGTCCAGGCAGCTGGCTGTTTCTGTCATAACTCATATTTTTTGGAAGTCGCTTGTTTGTACTACCCGTTTCACTAGGTAATATTTTCTTCTCAGGTCTCTAAGAGAGTTGAAGATTAAATAGTTATAGTTACAGTTTTCCTTGTTAACAATTTCAGAAAAGAAACTCACTAAGAGTTGTAGAGTGTATAAGTTTCAAAGACATCAAAAGATAGTTTTCGGTTGGTAAGACAAATTAAGATAGAAAGTGAATTAGGTACATTATGTACTCACTAAAATAGGACAGATAATGGAATATTTTCACTGAATTTGTCAAATGCAAATGGACTAGACATTGTTGATGTATTTATTGCCTGTATATATTGTGTACAGTTATTGTACTTGTTGTATATAGTTTTTCTTAATTAGTTATAACTTTTTTTAAATTTTAGATAAAAAGGGGAAATATGGTGATATTTTATTTGTGTATTCCAATAAAGCTTATTGTTGCTAGAGTTTTCCGCCTTGCCCACAGTCAGGACAAATCTTTGTCACCCGCCAGTCCCACAGCCACTCAGACCCAACCAAGTAAACACAGAGACTTATATTGCTTACAAACTGTATGGCCGTGGCAGGCTTCTTGCTAACTGTGCTTATAGCTTAAATTAGTCCATTTCCATAAATCTATACCTTGCCATGTGGCTGGTGGCTTACCGGCATCTTCACATGCTGCTGGTCATGGCGGCGGCTGGCAGTGTCTCTTGCCTTCCTGTTCTTTTATATCTCCTCTCTGTTAGTCCCGCCTATACATCCTGCCTAGCCACGACCAATCAGGTTTTATTTATTGACCAATCAGAGCAACTTGACATACAGACCATCCCCCAGCACAGCCAAGTGCAGACCATCTCAGACACCTGCACTCAGGCCCATGGTCCTAATCATCCTCTATGCGGACCTGCTGGGTAACGCCACAAAGAACCCAAGAAGGGCTCCCACAGGACATACAGAACATCCCACAGCAGCTTATCTGATGATCAGAGGGAAAAGCCAGCAACTATATTAAACATAGAGTTCTGGCAGTGGTAGCACATGCCCTTAATCCTAGCGTTCAGGAGGCAGAGATTCATCTGAATCTCTGTGAGTTCACACTGGAAACAGAGCCAGGCATGGTGGCACATGCCTTTAACTCACAGAAGTAGTTAACCATAGAGGTCTGGAGGTCTGTACAAACAAACAGGAAGTAATAGAGCTGAGTGGAGGGCGGAAGTGAAATGGCAGGGCACAGAAAAGATACAGGCATGAGTATACAGGAAGTAGCTCTCTCTGGAAGCTGAGGAGTCAGTGAGGTGAGGTTGGCTGTGTCTTGTCCTATTCCTCTGATCTTTCAGTTTTTACCCCAATATCTGGCTCCAGGTTCTTTTTTATTAAAAAGACGTTTTAATATTTGTCTCAAAACAACCCATAGCTCCAGAGAAGCTAGCTAACAAGGAGAACCCTAAGAGGGATGCATTGATCACCCTGCAAAGGAGAAATAGATGAGATCTCCATGAGCAGACTCAGGGTAATGGGGCCAAAGGAGGGTAGGGGAAGGGAATGAGAAAATAAGGGAACGGAATGTTCAAGCTGGAAGAGTGACAGAGTGGGGGAGCAAGACTCATGTCCTTATAGAAAATCTGTTATAAAATAGTAAGAATGGGACAGACATTTTCTATAGTGTGAGCTCCATTCCAGCCAAAAAAAAATAGGTAGTTATAAAGCTATTGCCTTCTTGAGTATTCTTGAATACATGCTTATATAATTTTAATTTTAGGAATTACAGTCTGTATTAGTTACTTGCTGCTATGGCAAAATACTTTACAACCATTTCATGGAAGGAGATGTTATTCTGACTCACAATTCCAGGGTGCAGATCATTGTGGAGAAGTCGCTGCAACTGGAGTTTTCCCAGCAGTTCACATTGTGCCCACAGACAGGATCAGAGTGATGAATACCAGGACTCAGCAACTCTCTCCTTTTAATTTGTCCCAGGGTTTCAGCCCTCTAAATCACACTGCCTACAGGTAAGGGTTTCCTCACTTTTGTTTCCTACTGATGTAATTCCTCACAGGCATGCTAAAAGGTATGTCTCCTGGGTGAGTCTAGCTCTTGCTCACTTGAAAATCAATTTTAACCATCCCATGATCTCTTTCAAGTTTCCTACTGTATGGTGACTTTTAGTTATTTTTCCTCCTCATGAAATCTACCTTATTCTCTCAAGTATTTCCTTAACATAGTTGGCAGGAAGAGCTGCATATTATTTCTAGAAAAAAAGACTCTTTAGCTCTGATCTGAACAATATCTATGAACATCTGACTTCTAGGGAATCAGCCATAATCTTTAAATCTTACTGACCAGAAAGAAAGAAAAAGATGAAGAAACTTAAGAATTAAGATTCCATGATTAACATAGTAAAAATGGCCATCTTACCAAAAGCAATCTACAGATTCAGTGCAATCACCATTAAAAAACAAGCACAATTCTTTACAGACCTTAGAAGAGCAATACTCAACTCCGAATGGAAAAAAAAAAAAAGAAACCCAGGATAGCTAAAACAATCCTATACAATAAAAGAAATTCCAGAGGTATCACCATCCCTGATTTCAAGCTATACTACAGAGTTACAGTAATAAAAACCACATGATATTGTTATAAAAACAGAAAGGTAGATCAATGGAATCAAGAATCAAATTGAAGACCCCAACACTAATTCACACACCTATGAACACCTGATTTTCCATAAAGAAGCAAAAATTATACAATAGAAAAAAGAAAACATCTTCAACAAATGGTTGGGATGTAGAAGATTGCAAATAGATCCATATCTATCATCCTGCACAAAACTCAAATCCAAGTAGATCAAAGACCTTAACCTAAATCTAGTTACACTGAACCTAAAAGAAGAGGAAGTGTGGAAAATCCTTGAGTACATTGCACTGTAGAAAACTTCCTGAACAGAACACCTATTAGCATAGGCACTAAGACTACAATAAATAAATGGGACCTCATGAAATTGAAAAGTTTCTGTAAAGCAAAGGACAACATCCCTGGGACAAAATAGCAAGCTATAGAATGGAAAAAGATCTTCACCACCCCCACATCTAAAAGAGGACTGATCTCTAAAATATATAAAGAGCTCAAGAAACTAGATATCAACAAACCAAATGATCTAATTAAAAGATGGTACAGATTTAAACAGAGAATTCTCAACAGAAAAATCTCAAATGACCTACAAACACTTAAGGAGATGTCCAACATCCTTAGCCATCATGGAAATAAAAATCAAAACGACTCTAAGATTCCATCTTATAACTGTCAGAATGGCTGAGATTTAATATTTGGGGGCAGGGGTGGGCCAGAAGAAAAGAAAAGGGGAAACTGAGCATTTAGGGCAATATAAGAGCTGACAGTGTTTTACAATTGGTGGAATGAAATGTGATAGAGATGGCAAAGAGAATGGTGCATTCACTATCCCAAACACATCTGAGATGTAAGGATGAAGGGTGACGTTGACTGGGGAGGTATCTAGTGATTGTGGATTGTTCTATATGACTTAAATAAAAAGAATGGCAGACTCAAGAAAGGAGTTCTATTTTATTATATTGCGAAAACAATCAGCGGAAAGACAAAATGTGTAGAAAATCTTGAAAAACTTCAAGATGATCCAGATTGTCACCTACATGGGGAAAAGATATAATTCTGATAACTGGAGATGAAACATTGAATAGATACATGTGGGAAACTTGAAACCTAATATTTCCTAGTATAGCATAGCCTACATGGAGTAGCCCATTTTTTTCTTGCCATAAGTAGGTAGTCTTCTTTAGCTAAGGGACATAGATTATAAAAATAAATGTTAAGTACATTATATGTTTTGTTAAGCTGTAATACTCTTTGATAGGAGGAATGTGGGTACTGTGCCATCATAGCCAGCATGTCAGAAATCCAGGAGGCAGCCAGTGTCCCTATGGTAGAGATCTAGGAAACCAATATAACAGGTGTCCACCACATCTCTTTATGTGTCCCTTTCTTCTTGGCCTTTGTATCTGTAAACACACTAAGGTCTGGTTCTTAGCACGTGATTACTTCATATCTCTCTCTCTCTCTCTCTCTCTCTCTCTCTCTCTCTCTCTCTCTCTCTCTCTCTCGTCTACAAACCCAACAGATTTCACAGCTTGTCTTCCCTTCAGGACTATATAGTCATCATGTTCATGAACAGCAAAAGTATGTTTGTGTTTGTTTTCAGAAAAGTATTGTAGAAAGGTAAGAAAGGCTAAATGTACTGCACAATGATAGTGTATTAAAGGAGGTCTAAAGGAAGGAGATTCTCATGTTCATAACTTCACATCCATGCTCTTTTGTCTGAAATTAATTTTAAATGGAATGTAATTAAACAGAGGGGCAAAGTCATAATAGTTCAACTCAATCTTTTGTAACAAATTATCTGATCCAAACCAAAGACTCCAGTCTCTTCTCAATAGAGGATGATTATATGCCAGTGTTGGGATTAATGGCTCAACCATAATAACTGATTTTTAGTTATTTTAAAAAGAAATGAAGAGTCATCTAAGGCCTTAAGGTGTCAGTTTCTTCAAACATAAACAGCTGTTTTAGCAAAATGTTTTATAAAATTATTTTATTAACTAATGTTTCACTGTTTTTATTGATACTTTGCATAAACCCTAAATATATACATACAATCAATATTAAATGGGTGCAACAAATTATATATATATATATATATACATATGTTGCAATACATTTATATAGCAACAATACTTAAAGAAAAAGAAAAAAGATCAATAATTTGAAAAGGAATGGTAGGAACACAGAAGGACTTTGAGAGAAAAAATACAAATGATGTAAATACAGTACTTATGAATGAGGTTTATTTTAAAAAATTAAATTAAAAATATTTTTGTTGTTACATTTGCCTTGTTGTCACATACATTCCTGTTATGGCAAAGAAGCCTTAACATTATTGCTAAAATCTAAAATATATTTAGAACAATTTTGAGTCTCTCCAAGGTTCTCTACAACTTGAGACTCTATAAGGTATAATTCCATCCTGTGTTTGCTTCTGACAAACATGCAATTTATATGGTAGTCCACAGTCGCACTCCTGCAGATATGCATGCATCTTATATTCCTTTTAACTTTATCCTTAACTCTATTTTATCATTAAACTCCTTTTAAATAGTTTTCATATCATAACATATAAAGCTTGAAAGTGGCTTGTTTCACCTTTACGTCAGACATAAGCATCTTTGTGGAACCTTTCCAAGTGCTAGAGACAGAAATATTCGCTCACTCAGTGCTTAGAAACTACCATTAATCTTAATATAAAATGTAATCCATTGTTTTCTAACATGATTTGCTTCTCCTCAGGGTGTTTAGAAAGAATGTAAACATCACGGACTTGTGAAATGCAGCTTGTTATCAGTTGCATCACTGACCCCCAGCCCCAAAGCACAGGAACTAAAGTACCATGTCTAAGGATTTTACTGTGGTCACCCAAGAGAAGAGGAAGGTGCAGAAATGCTGGTGTAGTTGTGGCTAATGCATCTTGTCACCTGCTTAGAGAACAACTGGGAGGACCAGGAGGTCTAACTCATTCTTTTCTTGGATTGTGTGGTCAGCTGTTCTTACACGGCACATCACTGAAGGCTTACACAAGTTGTTGTGACATCTAGGGCCTTCTCTAAGTGGCTTCACAGACAAGCATTGACAATACCACCTCTTCACGTAAACTATTGTAACATGCACTGACCCAACTTAAATTTCATGAAATGAAGAACAATAGAATGTTTAAAACCAAATTTTTTAGTAAAAGAAATTAATGGCAAGAATTAATGGCAAGAATAATTAATTAATGGCAAGAGTAAGTTCAGCTGAATTAATGGCAAGAGTAAGTTCTGGAACTTGAGAACTCCACAGCAAGGGCATTTACAGCTATGTGAGAATTTATAGTTGTTGTCCTATGTAACTGTGTTCATTATAATACTCTACTTAAAGTGAAGAAAGCTGAACATAAAAATAGGTAAAAGACATACCATTTAATTATTGAAAAAATTAGAAAGCTACAAATTACTTTAAAATATTTGACTAGAGGAAAAATTCAATTACACAAGAGTAGACTATTATAATGCAGTGTCTTTTTATGTGAGGATAGCATAATCACTTTTATTGTTTCTCTGGATGCTAATAAAGGTAATTTTTTTTTACTCATGGGAGGCTTCTGTTTAAATGCTAATTATATAATTTATTTTTGACTAATATAAATTGATGACTCATTATGGTTAATAATATATGTTAATTAACAAGGAATATTAGTTAGAATGCTAAATTTCAACCAAACATCTTATGAGTTATGAAGATAGATTTCTCTGTAGATTTACTAAGGGTATTGTTTTGCATTTAACTCTTGCAATGTATCAAAGCACCTACTTAATTCTAACCTTTTTAAAAGGTGTATTTACTGTAAGTCAATGCTATACATAGTCATATAATTAGACAAGTTAAACCCTTTTTTATAAGGAATCTTAGTTTAATTAAATCTCTAAATACTTTATACATTTTTGTCTTATGGGTGCTATAAATTAAATATAAAAACTATCTTTCTAAATTATAATTTTCATCTAATTTATGCATTGGTTTGTTTGCCTTTGTAGTACTACAGATTGAACCAAAATCCAAGAAATACTAGTTAACTATTCCACCATTATTTTATATGCCTAGGCTCCAAGATTTACTTTTAGAAGTTGCTTGCTTTTAGGGGTGTGCCCAAATACAAGCTAATATAAGGCTTGAAATAAAATGGAAGTGTGGGATAGAGGTGAAAACAAAAGAATAATAATGTTATGATTTATTACGTGGGGGCCACATGGGTATCCCACCTGTGCAGGGAAACATGCTGGGCAGATGCATGCTATGTGGGGCATGGCGGTGGCAGTGGCTGTCAGTAATACACAACCCAGATGATGCATCCACGTGGAGAGTTTATTATAATAGAGAGATAAAGAGGCAGAGAGACAGAAAGAGGGAGATAGAGAAAGAGAGAAAGAGGGGGAAAGAAGAGAGGAGAGGGTCAAGGGGTGCACACCTCCTGGGAGTGGAGAGAGAGGAGAGAGTCAGACAGACAGGCAGAGAGAGGGAGGGAGAGGGAGAGAGAGAGAGAGGAGAGAGGAGAGAGAGAGAGAGAGAGAGAGAGAGAGAGAGAGAGAGAGAGAGAGAGAGGAGAGAGAGAGGAGAGTCTTGCCTTAAAAAGAGGCTTTTGTGTCAGGATGCAGAGTGGTGCCAAGGGTTGGGATTTCAAGGGACAAATCAGAATATTAACAAACAACATAAAAATCCATAGATGTTATTAATAAAAATACTTTAAGTGTTCTCCTCATAAATACTATGAAAAGATGTTTCAGGAACCTGGATTTTGAATTAGTAGTTCGGAATGTGTCTGTCTGTCTGTGTGTCACAACCCCTTCACCCTGCCGTCATTAACAGCATGCTCCATGCACTGGGCATTGTGAACATGCTTTGAGGGCCTGACTATACAGTTGCTTTCCCAAGCCACTGATTTCACTTTTTTGGATACAATCCACAAGATGGGTCACTGAATCACATCAAATTTTGAAAAAACTCCACATGTTTTTCCATAGTCATTGTCCCTCAAAAAAGTGCACAACTTTCCTTTTATCTGCATCACCAACACATGTGTGGGTGTCGTAACATTTCTTTTTACTAACAGCCAAATGAAGCTTTTAAGTCACATTAGTTATTTTACAAAAGGGGATGAGGTTCAGGGAACGAGTGAATGCAAAAGTAGATGGATTTCCTACAGCTCCTAGAAGTAGAAAGACAGGCAGCAAGGCTCTCGCTGTTACTGGAAATCTGCCTGGGTTTCTGAATCCAAGGCACCACTGAGGATTGTCACAACAGGGATTTATTAGCTTTTTATATTTGTTTTAAGCAGCTTCTCACGACAATGTCTACTTTTCCCTTCCCCACTGTCAGGAATCTGCCTTTACTCTCCTTTTATTTATTTTTCATAATACTAGCATGTCTATAACTTTAATTTACCATAGCCTTCTGTGTCTCTCATCCTTAGATCTTTTTATTACTATGTTAAACATTAGTGCTGGGCGGTGGTGGTGCACGCCTTTAATCCCAGCACTCGGGAGGCAGAGCCAGGCGGATCTCTGTGAGTTCGAGGCCAGCCTGGGCTACCAAGTGAGCTCCAGGAAAGGTGCAAAGCTACACAGAGAAACCCTGTCTCGAAAATCAGAAAAACAAAACAAAAAAAAAAAAAACATTAGCTTTGTATTCATTCCTTTACAATTCAAGGTGAATAGTCTGCTTCACATGGAAACTAAATCATTGATAGCACTAGAATTGACTCTAGTTAAGTAGCTTGTCCACCCCTCCTCTAATTGGGAAACATGTTTTCAGAGTGAAGGTCAAATGTCTTCTACCTGCTCTTATAAGACCTTGTCCAAGGCCAGGATAAGGAGGGAAGGGCAATGACCAGACTGGCTATCAGGGTAAGGAGGGAGGATCATGATCCTTTTAAGAAATGTCTCCCAATTTGACACATGATGCATCTGAGGCTCAGGGTGTCTTTCCTCTGCCTAAATTGTAATTTTTTGAGAACATGGAGTGCTGTGGGATGTTCTGTATGCTGCAAATATGTGTTGCTCTGATTGGTTGATAAATAAACTGCTGATTGGCCAGTAGCCAGGCAGGAAGTATAGGCAGGAGAAGCAGACAAGGAGAATTCTGGGAAGAGGAAGGCTGAGTGAGGAGATGCCAATCTGCCATCCAGGGAGCAGCACATCATAGCACACAAGTAAAATCACAGTGGCAACATATTGATTAACAGAAATGGGCTGAGTTTAATTGTAAGAGCTAGTCAGTGGTAGGCCTGAGCTAATGGCTGAGGAGTTTTAATTAATATAAGCCTCTGTATGTTTACTTGGGATCTGAGTGGCTGTGGACTGGGTGGGACACAGGAAAACTTTTAGCTATGAATGGTGCCAAAAAAAAGATTCTAAAATGGAGCTAGAAACAGCTTCCTAGTTGTGTCTCTCAGGCCAACTGTGAGCTACAGGTGGTGTGTGGGTTTGAGTGCAGCATGGCAGATTTCTGCTATGGTAAACAATGGTGTGTCCAAGCCACACAGTGCACTGTGTAGTGACAGATTTAGCTTTTACTAGTACAGAAAAAAACAAAAAAGAAGTTTCTGAGCTACGCTCTGCTGTATGGAAGCATAGACTCACTGCTTCCCATAGTTAGCAGTGAGCCTAGTTCCCAAAGCTGGGGGTAAGAGGAATTCTACCATGTTGGGAAGCTGAGCTGGGGAGAGCCAGCAGCCAAAGCTCCCATTTCAGTCCTAGTAATGCTGCAATTTAAAGCACTAGATTCACAATGAGGCAGATTCAGTTGAAACAAGACTTTAAATGGTTTACAGTATGTGTAAAAATGTATGTAGGCTTGGAAGAGAGAAGAAAATGAATATAGACAATTATATAAAAAATAGCTTTAAAAAATAAAGTTTTTGAAGAGACAGTAAAGGTAGTATAAAAAATAAGCCACATAAAAATGGATATTACACAGAGAATCTGGATTGTGTTGTCTTTTATATTTTTAACTACATAAAGACATTTGATTGTAAAAGCTGCTAAGTTAAGCATATATATATATGTACACACACACACACACACACACACATATATATATATATATACATATATATGTATATAATTTAAAGGGATCTTAACTTCAAAATTTGGATCTAAGGATATGTTGCTTTGGAAAGGAGGCTCTGCTTTTGTTTCCACAGGAAGCAAGAGGCTATGGATTTGTTCCAGATTAAGATACATCAGGTTTGACCAGCCAAGATCTCCTGAAAGGTCTCTGATGACACCATGGCCCAGATGATTCAACATCCTCAACAGTTTCAAGGCAACTGGCTCAGACAATGCAGTGTCACAGACTACTCCAGTCAGGACTTGACCATAATTCTTAATTTTCTCAGGATCCCCATAAGATTGCCAGTGCCCTCATCCTGCAGGAAGTAGTATGAGAAGCAATGCCCAAATTCCAAAAATATTGTTTATGAATATTTATTTTTATTTAAAGCAGGTTGACTATAAATGTAATCTCTTTCTAAAGAAGAAAAGGGTATATTATAGATAAGATAAGATGAAGAGTAACAATTTGTTTACAATATTTTACATTGGTATAGATTTTAGTTTATTGATACAAATTTAAAGTTAATTTTATTATATTGTATGTATATTTCTACTCTTGTATAAGGTATTATGTTTGTGTAGCTTACTTGAAATTGTAGTGAATAATTAAGAAATACAGATTAATAATTAGTCTTATATGATAGTCAAACTTATAGTCATGTTAATTAAGTTTTCTAGGTATACATAGATATAGTTCGATTGGGTAGATAATCTTCAAACACTTCAAAGACCTACAGAATATGGCTTTTAAAATGTTTTAAAAACTTAGACTTTCTGGACAATGAGACATGTCTGTTTCTGGCAACAGTGATTTACTTCGGAGAAAGATGGGTGTCAGACACTCCATATTGAGTTTATCTTCTTCTTGACAAAAATAGCCATTTGGGCAAGAAACTGCTCTTACCGGGACTGCTTGACAAAATGTTGTATCAACTAGACATGCATGACCACTGAACTTCGCAAGGCAAAATGGTCTTTCAGGTTTCTGCTTTATAGAAGATACTGCCAGACACAGGAAGAAGCTACTGAGAGACTCTAGACCTGTGGGTAAAAGATGGATGCCCCAACTTTATAGAGAAACTTCAGATGACTGTCCAGGCAGATAGCTGTCTCTGTCATTCTAGATTTTGGGGAGTTGCTTATAATGTTCTTCCTGTTTACTTAGATAATATTGTATTCTTCTGAGGTCTTTGATGTAGTTGAAGACTAGATAGTCATAATTATGATTTTCCCTGGTTATGATAAAAGATAAGTTAGATATGAAACTTTGGACTCACAAATATAGCATAGATAGAATGTTTTCTTTAATTTTGCCAAATACAAATAGACTAGATATTGTAAATGTAAATCTTGCTTGATAATTGTTTTTTATATGTAATTTTAGTATGATAAAGTTAAAACCTTCCTTTTTGATTAGACAGAAAAGCAGAGGTGCTGTGGGATGTTCTGTATGCTGTGAATATGTGTTGTTCTGATTTATTAATAAATAAAATGCTAATTGGCCAGTAGCCAGGCAGGAAGTATATAAACAGGAGAAGCAGACAAGGAGAATTCTAGGAAAAGGAAGGCTGAGTGAGGAAATACCAGCCTGCCATCCAGGGAGCAGCATAGGTAAAGCCACAGAAAATGTGGCAACATATAGATTAACACAAATGGGCCGAGTTTAAATGTAAGAGCTAGTCAGTGGTAGGCCTGAGCTAATGGCTGAGCAGTTTTAATTAATATAAGCTCTGTATGTTTACTTGGGTCTGAGTGGCTGTGGACTGAGTGGGACACAGGAAAACTCTCAGCTATATTGGAGAGTGTCTTTTTCTGCACTATTAAGTTGACCTTCAGTTCTACACACTTAACTTTTATGGACAGATTTTTTTAACCTAAATTATGTTTGCGATGATTATATGTATGTGTCTTGAGAATTCATATAACGTGTTTTGATCATATTCACTACCTCCTAACTCTTCCCAGTTTCACCTTCCTTTCCCTACCCACAAATATATATATATTTCAGTGCCAATTTACTGTGTCAAATATTCTTTTTTGTTTGTTTGTTTTGTTTTTTCAAGACAGGGCTTTTCTGTGTAGTTTTGGTGCCTGTCCTGTATCTCACTCTGTAGAACAGTTTGGCCTCAAACTCACAGAGATCCATCTGTCTCTGCCTCCCACGTGCTGGGATTAAAGGTGTGCACCACTACTGTCAAGTATTCTTGAACATGTTGCTATTCACATGATTGTTCCCAACCTATCAGAGGCTGCACTTTACAGAAAAATGATCCTTCCTCTCCCAACACTACCATTGCTCCTAGGCTAGGGCAGAACTTCCTTCTCTTTCTACTTCCCCAAGATTCAGTTCCTTTACAAGGTGCCAAGCCTTACAAGATGTCTAAATTTCTGAATTCATGTGTACGACTGCTCTGCTGTATCCAGAAGACAGTTAGTTTCCTTGTCACCCATTGCCTCTGGCTCTCACACTTTCTGCCCTTTCCCTCTTCTGCACATGTTGTTTTAATTTGCTTGCATTAGAATTGTTACTATAATCTGTCCTAATGGGATAGTATTCCATGCCTGCTAGCTAATCATTGGTTGGATTAGTCAAACTTGTCTGGATTCCCTAAGTTTCCTGGTGCAAACATCTTTATGAGTATATGTGCCATCATGCACATATTCTATAATCTATGGATAAAGAAATGAAGAATTATTATATGAAAACACACAGATGTATCTTAGCAATCCTTATGGAGAGAGAGCATCCAAAAATTTATTCATAAGCATATGGTACATATGTGCTGACTATCAACAATAAATAGATATACAACAGAATAAAACAAAGATGGTCTATTAAAAACACTCAGTATTAGTTAAGTCCTTGTATAAAACCAGCTCTAGAGATTATAATGTTCACCATACCTATTAGCATTTGAGAGGAACATAATGTTCAATAGAATAATACTTATCAAATTATTCTTGCTAACTTTTTCTTTCTCATAATTCAATATTTCATAATTTATTATTTAATATTAACATGTAAAACTGCACTACTTGTGCACATTGTTAGTTGTTTTCAATAAATGTCTTTCTATCTTTTTCTGTCTTCTTAGAAATAAAGAAATATAAGGACACTTCTCATTAATGGAGTAAAAAGCGTGGAGAAAGAGAATAATTTTCTGTTCAACTTATTTGAGCATGTTTTATTATCAATTTGAGATTGGGAGAATAGAATATAAAATGAGAGTTCAGACACGCTGGATTTCACATTTTAAGCTTTACTAGATAGTATCTTTATCTTCATGAATTATATAGCGAGTCTTAATTTACATGGGAAGTGATAGCCTGTGTACTTCCAACACCAGGAATGTCCATGTGCAAGTTATATCTTTTCCCTGAGATCTGATTATACTGAGTGAGCACAGCCATTTGGAATAAAACAGGAAATGTGTAAAATGGTATTCAATTTGATTTTACTTTAATATAAAATGTTGTTTTTGATAGAAAAAAAAGGTTTATATTTAGCAATTATTAAATAATAATTTCAAATAGAGAAAAATCCTTCCAATCAAAACAGTAGCAAGCAATATGAGCAGATTTATCACTTCCAGGGAGAATTTCTTATCCCATTTTCATTTTTAAAAACTCCAGAGAAGGGGTGGTGGTGGCGCATGCCTTTAATCCCAGCACTTGGGAGGCAGAGGCAGGTGGATCTCTGTGAGCTCGAGGCCAGCCTAGTTCTACAGAGTGAGATCCAGGACAGGTACCAAAAACTAAACAGAGGAACCCTGTCTTGAAAAACCAAAAAAAAAAAAACCCTCCAGATAAAATAGAAAATTTGTTCTCATCAAACAACTCAATCATAAAAATAAAGTGTGTTATATTTGCTTGATTGTGACTATATAAATAATAAACAAATGTTATTGATTTTAAATCAAACTACTCCCTTTCACATAAAAGCTCATTTGATTAATGCCCTGATGTCCTTACTTATGTCTTTTATTATTCTTTTAAATGCATTTATAATATGATGACTACAGCTGGGTCCAGAATTGTAAATTATTTATTAATTATTATTACACATATATATGTGTGTGTATCTGTGTATCTGTGTATGTGCAGTCCCTTTATTTGTCTAGGCATGTATCTACCATGGTGTGCATGTCGAGTTCAAAGAATAACTTTTAGGAGTTTTTGTCTTTTAACTGTGGATTCTGGGGATCAAACTCAATTACTCAACCTTGTGGAGCAAGCCCTTCTATCCAGTGAGCCTTTTCAGTGGTTCTACTCTGGGTTAAGTCTTATTAAAATTAAAAGTCTCTAAATGTCACCAATTTGCCTTCATTCTTTCAGGTTCACAGTCCTTTTCAAATGTCTTTTATCATTTAAACTTTCTATAACAAACTATCAAAAGCATTTCAATAACCAATATGGCTTATATATTTCAACAAAAGACTGAATAAAGCAGTTCCTATTTTTCTTTAATCAGCATAAATTATTGAAGTGAAACTTTAATTATTATATAACAAAAAGTGGTATGAGCTGGGAGCATATGATGTAAAACAGAACTGTGTCACAACAAAGGGCATCTCATTTCATACCTGAGTGACTCAATGGCTCCCTCATGATTCACTAATATTCCAGACAATGTCTATCATTTTACCTGAAACTAAGATGTTGTTTGAGAAGTGCTCTACATGACAAATAATTTTATTTCTGAATCCTTCATTAGGTTTAGCAAAGTGGACATACTAAGCTGAGTGTTTACTGTATTTGCTAGAGCACTGAAAATAAAAAATGAGCAGCTGCATTAAGAACAACTGGAGGCTTTGGCAGAAGAGATAAGAGAGGGATGTGCTCAATATTCAGGAAAATCAAGGCAACAGAGTTCGAGGAAAATAGGAACTAAGTGCAGAGGAAAGCAGTTTCCAAAAGGAATGGGGCATGACAGCACTGAAACAATAAAAGGAAGGAAGATAGGTGCCAAATGTGTTTTCACAAACTAGGAAGGGATAGGTCATGTGACTGGTTATTTTTAATCACATTCATTAATGCATATATTTATTTCTTCACTCATGATTCTGCGCAGTTTATCCAATATGTATTTGTGTTGATGATGTACCATAATTTCTTCTAGGTCATTACAAATAAAAAAATAATAATAATTGAAATCCTTAGATCTCAATGGATTAATTAAGCTTAAATTCTAATTAAGGGTATAAATACAACAAATGTGAAATATTGGTTCTAAGAAGAGACAAGTAGAAGACAGGGAATGAGAGGCTACGCTATCAGCTTGTCATAAAGTCTTTCCTACTCAAGGACTTGAGCAATCTCAGATTTAGTCATTTAAAGTAAGAACTTCTCAGACAGAGGAAAAAGGGGACCAAAGATGCTATTGTTTGTTTTTGCTCTTTTGGAGGGCCCTGCCACCCAGCTCCCAAATAAATCATACATGGAGGCTTATTCTTAATTATAAATATCTGGTCTTATCTTGGCTTGTTTTGTGCCAGTTTTTCTTAAATTATCCTGTCTACCTTTTGCCTCTGGACTTTCTTCTTTTCTTACTTCTGTGTGTGTTACTTTTACTCTTACTCTGTGGCTGTTTGTGTGGCTGGATGGCTGGCCCCTAGCATCTTCCTCTCCTTGTTCTCTTGCTCTTTCTTCTTTTCCTCCCAGACTTCTGTATTTATTGTGTTTATTCTCTCTGTCTGCCAACCCCTCCTATCCTTTCTCCTCCCTTGCCATTGGCTGTTCATCTCTTTATTAGAAACCAATCAGGTGTTTTAAACAGGCAAAGTAGCACAGCTTCACAGAGTTAAACAAGTGCAACATAAAAGAATGCAACACATCTTTGCATCATTAAACAATTTCTCCATAGCATAAATGAATGTAACATGTCTTAAAATAATATTATATGATAAAAGGGAAACACACACAGAGAGCACTGTATAGTTTCCTTACAAGATGGGAAGCTAACTATAGCCAATGAGCATCAAGGCTCAATTTGCACTGAACTGCATAGTACATACAACTGAATTCAAGTGAAAAGACAACTGAAGGTGTATTGATTAGAGGAACTTCACATGGATTATTGGGGAAAAAATATTGGTTTCTGTAAAGGTCATAGAATATGTAAACAGTTAAGACAAGTCTGACACTTTTATGATAATGAAAAGAAAATACCATTGTGTTGAAGACTTATCCAAGATTATTTGCCATGTGCAACAAAAGATTAGAAATAAAGTTTAAAATCTCAGAGAAACAAAATATCTCATTGATGTACAGTTTCAAAAAAGGCTGCATTCAAAGACAGATTTTACATGATGAAACAGAGCATGGGGTCTCTAACTCTGATAGCTACATTTTGTTGCCTTGTAAAACACCACAATTAAAACAACTTATCAAAAAGTTTGTTTGGCTCATGGTTCAAGTGGGAGTGTCCAAAATGATAGGGGAGGAATACCCACAGGAAGCAACAACCAGAAGCTGAGAGAGCACATCTTCAATCACAGGGGATGAGGCCAGGCCTACCCCCAGTGATGTCCTGCACCAAGATGAACCTTCTAAAAGTTCCACAGTCTCTTCAAACAGTGTTCATAACTGGAGACCAAGTGTTCAAATACATTCTCTATGGGGGACATCCTCATTTAAGTGACCCCACTGATTAAGCAAGAGAAAAGAAAATATGTAACTGGAGAGTTTTCTCTCTGGGTCCTGCCAAAACCTGGCAGTCCGACAGCCCACTTATAAAATAAACACACAGACACTTATATTATTTAAACTGTTTGTCCTAATGGCTCAGGCTTCTAGCTATCTAGTTCTTACATCTTAAATTAATCCATTTCTATAAATCTATACCTTGCCACATGGCTCATGGCTTACCAGCGTCTTCACATGCTGCTTGTCATGGCGGCGGTTGGCAGTATCTCCCTCTGCCTTCCTGTTCTCTCAGTTCTCCTCTCTGTTAGTCCTGCCTATACTTCCTGCCTGGCTACTGGTCAATCAGTGTTTTATTTATTGACCAATCAGAGCAACACATTTGACATACAGACCATCCCACAGCAAAAATGTTTTATTTAACATAAGAATTAAAATATAACTGTTGAAAACGATAGAGAATTTGTCTTGTAGTTATTTATGAAAAATGAGAAAATTTAAATATCATGGGTATAAAAGTTCTTTCAGATTGAATGGAGAGGGGGAGGTTATCATGAGCCATAAGGACATCATTTAGCCACTTCTCCCCATCTCTCCTTAGTTGCTCCTCTTGCACTAGCCTTTGAAAATTCTAACTTGTTTACATGGAGTTTACACTGATATGAAAGTTAAAATATGCTCAAATGGTTTCTGACTTTAAAGTCCTTATATAGAACCTAGAACTTGATTAGGAACTTGTGTTTTACTTACTCAAGTTTTTGTTTGTTTGTTTGTTTTTTTATAGTCAATAATGTACTTTATATTTTAAATGGAAAGTATTATATATTTATTTTAGTCACCCATTCTTCTTAGTTACTGCAAATATATCCAGATAAGAGATTTTACTTTTTATATTATAAGCATTTCCTTCAATTTGGAACAATGTTGCTACTCTGAGTCACTCTGATTTAGGTTACCTGACATCTGTGACTTCTGTGGAATATATCCCTTCTCCCAATAGAAATGTTTTCCCCCCTCCCAGGCCTAATTTTCATCATAGAAGTAACACTATGTCCCTTCACAATTGACTTTTGTTAGTGCACTAGATAATAAAAAGTACATATTTTATACTCCTTACCTATTTTTTCTTCTTTCAAGTACAATTAAAATTCTAGATCCTTAGTGAAATATGTCCACTATCATATTTGTACCTTTCTTGTTTGCATGCATGTGTCAGTAATAATCCATTCATTGATTAGAAGTTTAACTTATTCTGTAATACCCTATTGTTTCCTGGATAAACTTCTGATGGTCTAAGATTTATGTAGAGATATAGATTCTTCCTTTAAGGGAGTATGCTTGTACCACTGGCTCTTGACTGACATGTGGCAATCTGACAATTCATCTGTTCAGTAACTGATGAGGCAACTCACTGTGCTGAAGTTGTACTGACACTAGGCTTTATAATGAATGCTTTCCTTCTGAAAGATTGGAATTTTGAAACAATCAGGCAGAAGTGTTCTTTATGTCCCGCTCAAACAAAAACCTTAGGTGCCAAGTGTCAATGTGCTTTGTTAGGTGGAATTGTTTGAGATAGTTTTCACATTTTGATTGCTGGACAAGGGCCCATTGTCAAATGTTTCTGTTCGAGGAAGGGAATGAGCCTAATGAAGCACAGGCATCAGATGCTCTCCATTCTGCCTGGATCTCTTTCCTTTGCTCTTCTTGTACAACCATTTATAAAATTTAAGTCATGAATAAAACTAAGGAATACTTCAAGATTTTTCTAAATATTACTGACACATCTTCCAAGGTACTAAATGTGTTATACTTTATTGATACTGTCAGAAGATTCAGGGCACCTGGGTCAGAACAAAGGATTTTACTACCAACAGAAGAGATCATAGCTGCGTGTTCAAGCTAGCATCAGTTTCTTTTGACCTATAGGTTCACAAGGATGACATCAAGGGTCACAGGTGGATGCTATGCACACAGTGGATTAATGTTCATCTGAAAAAACTTGAACTTGGAAAATTCACCTCTTTCATAATATTTCTGCCCTTGGTCAAGGAACAAGACATTACCTCATCTTTCAGGACTATTTGCTGCAAACACAGCAGCGAGAAAGCCTTTGGTTAAAAAAAAAAGGGGGTGGCTAGGATCTTGACTTAGAATACTAAGAAATAGCTTACAAGATTCTCAGGCCTTATGGAAGATACCATGATACTAATAATATCTCTGTTTACCTTAAAAATTGTAAATTTATAAAAAAAATAAAATTTGACAATTTTCATGTTTCCTTCATGCCACTATATGCAATATTGGATTATTGAAAACCCGGTGATTATTCTTTGTATTAGTTTCTTGTAATTGTTATAATGAGTTTATAATGGTTGTTATAACAAATTACATTGACTTTGGTAGTATTTTCTAACATGTCCAGAGGCCAGAATTCAAAAATCATTGTCATTGAAACAAAATCAAGGTATTGGCAGGTCTCTACTTTTCTGTAGGGTCCAAAGAAGACCCCAGTCTTTTCCTGTCTAGTGTCTCCAGGCTGAAAGCCTCACATGACCATATCTGAGATTCCAACTCTTGCATTAAAACACTGGCATTTCTTCTTTGGTTGTGTGATTGTGATTCACAGATTGTAAATTTTCCCAGTGTCTTTCCCTAGCAAAGATGTGTTTACCCACTGCATGTATCTGGGTCCATGGCCTGGTATAACCTCCACATTCTCAGGTTAGTAGTCACAACTGTAAAGTCTCCTTTGTTTTTCTGTCATGTGAAATGACATTTATAGTGCTCATTGAGTAAAACATGAGTATCTTTTGAGGGGGAGTAGACAACTGGATCATAACTGGGCAATAAAGAGTAAAGAAATAAATAATATGTAAGCAATAGGACTAATACAAAGGATGTAAGTTATTGTTCTATTGCTTTAATAAATCTCCAGGAGCACATTGAAGTTCACAAATATGTTCTGAGAGAAATATAAAATCCAACCTCATATTTTTATACTTCTAATAAAATTACTAACCAGTTTACAGAGATCTCAAATGAAGTCTACTGCTGCATAAAATATTTGTCAAGTGATCTCATGTGGAGTTTTTTAATGCTTATGAGAGACTCAACATTGCTTTTCCCATTCATAATAGATAAATAAAATGGACACATTTTCTAATATAAATTTCAGAAAATTCTGATAAAAGTAAATGTACTTTTGGTGATTTATAATCTCTAGGTTAGAGACTACAAACACTGATCTTAGTAGCTGTCTGTAGAATCTAGTTAACTGCTGCTTCTACTGTGTTGAAACTAAGGAACAGGTAAAAGCGAGGAAAAAGTTGTTAGACTCTGAGGAAATGCCTTCTCCCTTCTCTTCCTAGGAATACAAGAGCAAGGTTGTGTGCAAACGTGTGTGTGTGTGTGTGTGTGTGTGTGTGTGTGTGTGTGCATATGTATGTATTTAAAATATTACATATGGTTTCAAATATAATTAAAGCTGGCAATTTAATTTCTCCTCAGAAATGATTTTAAAATCCCCTTTTTGTCTAAATAAAAAGGACTGGATTTAAACTATATACAATAAGAATAATTATCAAGTAAGAATTTCATTTATAAGCCGGGCAGTGGTGGCGCACGCCTTTAATCCCAGCACTTGGGAGGCAAAGGCAGGATGATCTCTGTGAGTTTGAGGCCAGCCTGGGCTACCAAGTGAGTTCCAGGAAAGGCGCAAAGCTACACAGAGAAACCCTGTCTCGAAAAACCAAAAAAATAAAATAAAATAAAATAAAAAATAAAAAATAAAAGCTGTTGAGTAAAAATCAATATGTACATTTTAAAGGTATCTTGATTTCGAATTTTATTTCTAAGGATATATTACTTTGAAAAAGAAGTTCTGCTTTTGTTTCCACAGAAGGTGAGAACCTGTACGTTGCTTCCAGTCTAATATGGTTTCACCAGCCAAGAGCCCCTGAAAGGGCTACAATGACACCATGGCCCAGATGGTCCAACATCCACAGTAGATTGAAAGCATCTGGCTCAGACAATGCAGCCTCACAGACTATTCCAGTTAGGACTTGCTCATAATTTTTAATTTTCTCAGGATCCCCATAAGAAAACAGCACCCTTTATCAGCAGGAAGGAGCCTAAAAAACTATGCCCACATTCCCAAAATGTGGACTATGGATGTTTGTCTTTGTTTAGGTTGTTGGTCACAAATTGTTATTGGTCATAGTCAATATTTTTCTAAAAGAAGAAAGGAGGCATGACATGGAAATATAGGATATAGATATGATAGGATAAAAAGATGGATTGTTGAACCTACTTTTAAAGAGCAACTTGTTTAAAATGTTTTATATTGGTATAGATTTTAGTTTATTGATACAAATTTAAAGTTAATTTTAATATACTGTATGCATATTTTTACTCTTGTTTAAGGTATTTATACAACTCATTTAAAATTTAATGTATCATTAAGAAATAAAGATTAATAGTTAATCATCTATGATAATCAAATTTATAGTCATGTTAGTTAAGTTCTCTAGGTATACATAGATATATTTCAATTAGGTAGATAATCTTCAAACACTTCAAAGACCTACATAATATGACATTTAAAAATGTTTTAAAAACTTAGAGTTTTCTGGATATTGAGATATGTCTGTTCCTTGCAGCACCCATGTACTTTAAAGAGAAAGATGGGCCTCAAAGACACACACACACACACACACACACACACACACACGATAGCTAAAACAATTCTGAGCAAAAGAACTGTGAAAGATATCACTATTCCTGATTTCAAGCTGTATTAAGAGCTATAGTAATAAAAACAGCATGGTACATGCAGAAAAACAGACACATTGATCAATGGAATTGACTTGAAGACCAGACATAACTCCATGCACCAATGATCACTCACACAGTAGAAAAAGACAGTAAAAATAAAAGCACATATCAGATTCTATATGTGTCTGCCAGGCTCTCTAGTACAATGTAATGATGAAATTGATCAGTTATTAATAGGAAATGTACTAGAACACTTAAAATTGTATTAAAAAAAAAACACCATGACAATAGCAGTGGTTTGAAAAAAGATTTTTCCTTTACTAGGCAACAAGCCAAAGAAATTATAAGAAAATGTCCTACTTGTTCCTTGTATAACCAAACTACGTGTAGGAAGTAACCCAAAGGGCACTCAAAGAAATGAAATTTGGCAAATGAATGTGTTTCATTTTTGCAGTATTTGGAAAATTAAAATATGTACACCATACCACAGATACGTGTTCAGGATTTCAATGGGCAACTGCTTTGAGTTCTAAAAAGGCTGATTTTATAATTAAACATTTATTAGAAGTCATGGCCATCATGAGGATACCTGCACAAATTAAGACTGACAATGCATACGTCCTGCATATGTCTCTAGTAAAATGAAATAGTTTTTTGCTTATTACAACATAAAGTACATTGCAGGATTATCACACAATCCTATGGGACAAGCAGTTGTAGAAAGATCTAATTACACTTTAAAAGAAATGCTTAATAAACAGAAAGGAGTAATAAAGACCCTCAGAGATAAATTGTATAATGCTTTATTAACTTTGAATTTTCTAAATGATAAATGAGAAAGGAATGACAGCTGGGGAGAGACATTGGACAGTAGAAAAATCTACTAAATTAAATCAACCTATATACTTTGAAGATGTGTTGACCTCAAAATGGAAACCAGGATATGTGCTATGCTTAGAACGGAATTTTGCTTTTGTTTCCACAGGAGAAGAAAAGCTATGGACATCATCAAAATTAATAAAGATTTGATTTGAACAGGAAAGACCTCTTGATAAGTAGAAGTGATAGTTCATCAACTGATATGGTGATTCAACATTCCAAAAGGAAAAATTCACCAAATTAGGTTTGGGTCAGGGTTCCATTTTCTCTTTCCAGCAAAATAAAAACATCCATATTGAGAAACTTAATGACCTTTGGACAAATAAGCATCTAAAGAAGAAGGGAGAACTACCCAGAAAAAAAAAATTACTAAGAAAAGGAATAATCTAGCCTAATGGTAATATACTTTCAATGTGGTAAAATCTCATATACTTCTCTAAATATTTCTTTTTCACTGGTCTCTACAGATATGTTAAAAGGGTTGTCTTTATATAGTCTCGACTCAATTTAAAACTAAAGCTGGCTTTAGAGTTGGAGTGTAGCTCTCTCTTTCTCTAAACTCAAACATATTGTGAAAAGAAAAATCAGTCTCTGTCTCATATCAGAACATCCACTTGATATGAGACAGAGAAAACCAAAATCTAGGACTATTATTGTCACAAATCTTATACCCTAAAAATTTATTTTGACTCCTTAAAACTTTTCTTTAGATATAGTACTATCTGAAAATTTAAACTTGCTGTTTTGATATTAGTGATATTTAAGTTTTCTACAGTGAACAAAAAACTTTCCTAAGAGCGATCTCTGAAGTCTCCAAAAGGATTATAGAGCCTCACAATGACAATCCTACCTGCATTGTAATAATGCCATTAAGCTGACAAACACCCCCAAAGATTGGATTTGAACTACAAACTGCTCAGGACAATTCTGAAATGGCTAGCTTAGATGGTCCAGCCTCATGCACCACTCCAGCTAGAACTTCAGATAAGCTCTACACTTTCCCATTACTCAGAGATTAGCAACAAATGATGCAGCTAGTTCTCCCAAGACTTAACCATTGCTTCAGCTTTTGCAGGGTCCTTTAGAGATGCCATTGCCCCACCACCACCACAGACAGCAGGAAGTAATTTTAAGAACACAACACCCACTTTCCCAATAGATTGCATGGACAGTTTTTGGTCATTTTCATGGTTATGGATATTTGTCAACAGGTAGAGGAGTTGGTTATAAGTTGTTATAGGGTAAGGGGCTGATCAAAGGAGATTAGACTCAGGGATCTCATTTGGAATAGAAAAAGGGGGATAGATAGTATAGGCTAAAAGGTAGATTATTATATCTATTTCAAACCAAAAAAGCAATTATCAGTCTTAAATAACTTAAATTGGTATGGATTCTTGTGTATTGATACAAATTTAGGTTATTTTTGTTATATTGTATGTATGTTTCTACTTCTGTTTAAAATATTTTTATATATTGAAACAAATTCAAGGTTATTTTTGTTATACTGTATGTATGTTTCTTCTTCTGTTTAATATATTTTTGTGTATTGAAAGAAATTCAAGGTTATTTTTGTTATACTGTATATATGTTTCTACTTCTGTTTACAATATTTTTGTGTAGCTCATACATATACAGCTTATTTATTTATACATTGTGAAGTCTTAGTCCTTAAAAAAATATAAGATAATAAGGAATTGCAGATTAATAGTCACATATTTTTATCAAAATTATAGTCATGTTAGTTAGGTTGTCTAGGTATACAGAGATATGTCTAAGTAGATAGGTAATCTTAAAATACTTCAAAGACCTACAGAACATGGCATTTTAAATGTTTTAGTAACTTAGAAATTTTTTGACATGAGATACATCTGCTCCTGGCAACATCAATCTACTTCAGAGAAGATGATGGGCATCAAAGAAATTCCAAATGGAGTTTGTTTTCTTTATGGCAAAAGCTGGCCTATAGCTCACTGCCCTTGCCTCAACTGCTGACAGTAAATACGCTTTCCATTCTGGACAAGCAGGACACAAAGAAAAGCAACTGTCAAACTTTGTCAAGACAAGTTAGGACAGTCCGTCAAAATTTCCTTTTTCTGAAAAATGGTCTGTCAGATATTCCATGCCTGTAAGCCAAAGATGGGTGCCCCAATGTTGCAGAGGAACCTTGAATGACTGTCTAGGCAACCAGCTGTTTGAGTCACTTCGTACATTTTTTGGAAGCCACTTGCTTACACTTCCTACTTACTCAGGTAATATTATATTTCCTTCTCAGGTCTTTGATGGGGTTGAAGACTAGACAATTGCAGTTACAGTTCCCCTAAATCTTAGCTAAAGGCATCTAAGGTATAAAACTTGGGTTCTTTAGGAAAGAACAGTTAGAGTAATCTATAAATTTGCTAATTACCTATGGTCTGGACATCTATAATTTCTTTCTTACCTAATAATTATTTTAAAAGTAGAAAATATTACCAGAAAGATAAGACACTTACATGTAGATATTAGCTGTCAAGTAAATGATAACTAAGTTACAATCTATAGAACTACAGAGGTTAGGTATAGATTCAGAGATATGGAGGGACAGTTAGGAAAGGTGCCTAGACCAGGTAGTTAAGAATAGATGGTGGTAGACTGGAATGAGACGACCAAGTCAGAAGGGGAGGGAAGAAGTGCTGAAGGGAGGGAATATGGGAAGAGACAGCTAAAATTAAAGGCCATTTGAAGGATAGTATGGAAAACTGGTACAGTAGAATCTTTCTAAAATATATACATAAATGAAAGTGATCTAAATGAAATCACCAAATAATGGGTAGACAGTCCAATTTGCCATCTCCTGTCACCAAATTAGACATGCACTACTGGGATTGGGTTACATCTAATTGAGTTGTTACCCAAAGGAGCCCCATGTGAACCCTCACACCTCGCAAACACCATAGGTTGCTCTCCACAAAATGATAGCAAGGCCTGATTGCTGAAGAAAACATCTATGCAATTCATTGAACATAGAGAAGTTGAACTTGTGCCTATATAGAACCTTCGCTGATGTTCTAGCATCTTTGTTATAGAAATGTACTCTGCACACTACCAACGGAGAAAGATACACACTAAGCCAGCCACAAACCCTTTGGTCTCTAGTGGTGCACTGCCTGCCAGATATGCTAGTGCAATGGTAGCAAAAAGTTTGTGAGACCTAGGAGAAAACCAAATACTACTGTTCTGGAAATTGTTTTAAAAGTACCAATAAAATGACTCCCAATAACAGTCTGCTGTAGTCAATATGAGTGCTTTGCCCAGCTATCATCAGAAAATCTTCCTGCAGCACATGGGAACAAATATAACTACCCACAGCCAGACTTGATGCAGAGAGTGAGACACTTTAGAACACTAAGCTCTAATCAGAATATCTCCGTGGACTCCTTCCCCTCAGGGCTTAGTGAACCCTATGGAAGAGGAGGGAGAAATTGTGTAAGAGCCAGAGGGGATGCAGGATGCCAAGAAACAAAGGCCTTCCAAATCAACAGGAAAGATGCACATATGAACTCACAGAGAATATGGTGGCATGCACAGAACCTGCACAGGTCCACACCAGATAGGGTCCTAGAGCTGAAAGGAAAAGTGGACACATGTCCCCACCCCTCACCCAGAAGCAATTTCAGTTGATAACCACTTGCACGTGAAAATTTAGTTTCCTCCAAGGGAGTCTCACTAGGGAAACAAATTACTCTTAAGGGAAGGCAAGGCTACAGACCCAGCAGTATATGGCCAATTGAAAACGGACTCCTCGACATATTTGGAGGTTCCTTGTTTCACAATGTCCTGTCCAGACTTTTTCTTTAAAAAGAAATCTTATTTACTTTATTTTATTTTATTTGTATTTTTCTTCTCTTTTTATCCTACACATACTTTGCATATATATATATATTACACCTTCTAATTCAGTGTTTTTACAGGAACTGTACAAATAATTGAGTCTCTTATTATCCCCTACAAGCCTGTTTGATTTCTAATTAGAGACATCACTAGGGTGGTGTAGTGATATTTTATTTGTGTTTTAATAAAGCTTGTCTGCAGACTAGGGGAAAAGGCCAGCCATTTTAAGTAAACAAAAAGTCAGGCAGTATATGCCCTTGCCCTTAATCCGATCACTTAGGCAGGGTCTCTGTGTGCTCAAGGCCATACTAGGGAACAGAGCCAAGCGTGGTGACACACACCTTTAATCCCAGTACCAACCATAGAGACCTGGAGGTCTGTACAGACAGACAGTGACAAGGAAGTGAGGTAGTTGGGCTAAGATAGCCAAGGAGAGGGCAGAACAGCAAGGCAATAAAGGCGTGGGTAGACAGGAAGTAGCTCACATTTGGAAGCTGCGGAGTTGGTGAGGTAAGGTTGGCTGGTGGCTCTCACTATTTCCCTGATCTCTAAGACTTTCACCCCTGTATTTGGCTCCTTATTAAATAAGATCCTTTAGAAATTTGTTTACAGGGTGGTTCTGAATTGGAGGAGAGGTGGAGAGGAACTGGGAGGAGTAGAGGGAGGAGAAACCATAATCAGGATATGGCATATGGAAAAAAATCTATTTTCAATAAAAGGAAAAAAAGAAATAATGTGAACTTTTTATAGGCAACAAGTCATGACAAATTTATTTCAAACTCTGTAGAAGAAAACTGCAAATACAAGAGTGCATGCAAATAGGGTAAAATGTCAAATACTGAGAATTTGGCAAGAGCACACTTGAAAATCTTATCTTCCTGAATTTAATGTTTTTTTCAGCTATATTTCATTTCAAAGAAGCACTATGATAACTTTAGTTTTTAAATTTTTCTTTTTGAGATTTGCTGTTTTGTCAGTTACAAACCTCACTGTGGCAAATGATTTCAAAGTATATGAAGATGATGTTTTGCTGTTTAGTCCTCAAGTGTGTGCATGTTTGTATGTAAATTCAAGCTTTGGATACATGTCTCTACTTTCTTTCTTTTTTTTTTATTCTGAGACAAGGTTTCTCTGTGTAGTTTTGGTGCCTGTCCTGGATCTCTCTCTGTAGACCAGGCTGGCCTCCAACTCACAGAGATCCACCTGGCTCAGCTTCCTGAGTGCTGGGATTAAAGACATGTGCCACCACTGCCCAGCTGTGTCTCTATTTTCTTAACTACATTACTTGAAAAGATAGTTTTAAGTATGTAATAACCCTGAAACAAATTCTGTCTGCTGTCTGTTCTTTGTTTCCTGCTTATTTCTTTCTGGTCACTTGTGGAAATTTTGGAGTGGGTATTGAATGGAGGCATGAGAAATTATAACTCTTGTTGATTAACAGTGCCTAGTAGGTAAATTCTTTGTTTTGTTTTGTTTTGTTTTTAATGACATTTTAAATTTCTAGAAACATATTCTGCATCCCTTGTGTGCTCTCTTACCTAAAAGACTTGGACTCTCCCAACTCTCTGGGCCTGAGTTCAACTTCTCTCTCTGTGGTGCTCTGTAACGATAATGCTTCTGCTCATTTGTCAGGGTCTCATTACTAGTAGTTGACAGCCTGTGCTTTTCTTCAGTTTTACTTTCCTTTCCTTGCCTCCTCCTTTCTGTTCTCCTCTTTGTTGTCTTATCTTTCTCCCTGCTTCCTGCCTAACTCCTTGTCTTCAGACCCGTCTTGTATTAATTGAGACTCAAATTCCATATGAGAAGGTGAACAACTAACCACCAGTCCAGGAAGGGGTTGACCTTAGAGTCTTGTGCTCACTTTTCTCAATCACAGTTTTCTAATTTTAAAGATTTTGTTTTGTAAGTACCATCTAATTTCCACCTTACATTTTCCTTTTCTTACACCTTGGCAATAATATGAACTTTAACTTTGTATATCTTCCTTCTTCTCAAAGACTAGATCTAAATCCTGCCTGCTTTATTTTGAACACTTACTTTACATATTTTGCTTAGCTTTTATAATTTTTCAGTTGAAGAGATTTGCCCCACATAGACATATACTTGTTGTAATCAAATCAAAGTTTTGGAAACCATTATTTGAGCTTGCATTTATTAACTACGCTTTAGAGATTCTCTCATAAGACGGAGCTAGCACTAGCTGAACTGTAAATTCTACTCTCTAAGGATGAGCTCCTTGGTACTCCAGTTATTCCCAAAGAGTTACAGACATTTATCATCAAATAATTCCAATATATAGAATCTGCTTATAAAATACATTAAAACCTATGCTATTTGTGGCTGAGTTGTTAATCTTCATGTATATTGTGAAATCTTATCTATGTATGTATGTGTTTCTTTCTAAAATGCTTTTATTTTTTGTGAATACGCCCTGGTTCGACATGACTGATGCTCTAACCTGGTAAGTTAGGGAGAAAATGTCTTGAGTGGTCAACTCAATAATGAAATTTCTAGGATGAGTCATTAACTTTAATGAATAATTTTTCTGTCTCCTTTTCATATTTTCTCCTTTCCTGTAATAAATAATAGTCACAGTAATACTGTAAAAGTGATATTGATGATTTTAGTGGTTGTATAATTCCATTCTTTCAGAGAACTAAGTCATATCTCAAATGTAATCAGTTGTTTAAATTATGTCTTAAAATGATACTTGATGTTTTAAAAAGAAAATGTATTTTGGGATAATTTCATCCTAAAAATAAATCTGCTTTAATTATAGATCTGATTCCTCATTCTCCTGCTCATTTAGCTTAATGAATGTCATTAGCATGGCTGGTTGGTCATAATTGATAAGATATGAGATGCCTTCTTTCTCCTTATGTTCTCCACTTTGGAAACATATAAAACCTTCCACATGGGTGGAGCTTTTACAGATTTGGCTATTCTCATCATGAGATATAGATGATCAGATGAAGATTCCTTTTATAGGCACTTTGACAAGAACATGGCAAGATAGTAAATTTTCACTTTCCATTTATTACTTGTAGAAATTAAAAATATATTGCTGTCTTAGTTAGGGTTTCCATTGATGTGAAGAGAAAACATGATCATAGCAAGTCATAAAAAGGAAATTATTTAATAGGGCTGGCTTACTGTTCCAAGGTTTAGATTTATTCCATCATCATTCCATCATCTTGCAGGAAACATTGCAGAGTACAGGCAGACATGGTGCTAGAGAAGGAGATATTTGTATCCACAGGCAGCAGGCAAAGAATGACACTAGGCCTAGCTTGAGCATCTGAGACCTCAAAGCCCACCCCCACAGTGACACACTTCCCCCAACAATGCCACACCTATTCCAACAAGGCCATACCTCCTAGAGTGCCACTTCCTATGGGCCAAACATTCAAACACTTGCATCTATGGGTCTATTCCTATTCAAGCCACCACAATTATTAAATGTCAATGATAAAGTTTTAGTGTGTGTGGTATAAAATTATACAACTACATAATAAATGGTATTTATAATATATTCTAATTATAACATATGTTGTGTACCTTCCAAGTATATCATAGCTATTATTATTTGCCAAATATACACACATGTGGATTTAAGGGTATGCATATATTTTATGCATATATTTGTAGATACCACAATATTAAAAACTCTAAACTTAATCCCTATTATTAGTTAAATGTGATAAAATTACTTTAAGAAATGAAACAATCTTCTCAGAGAAAACCTCTCTGATTCACTAGTAGAAAATTTTACAGATAATTGATAATTAGACCATGGCATCATGCCAGTGGGAGAGGGTTGAAGAACCCTTTCTGCATATCCAAAATGAAAACTTATACTTTTAAATGACTTTCTTCCATCAACCATCATATACATATGTGGCTCAGAGGAATAAACTTATTGCTAAGATTTCAGATCTAGCTATGGTAACACAGGAATGGCATTTTTTTTTTTCACATTAAAGATACCAACTCAAACTATATGTTTCTTGTTAACTATGGCTAAGGGTTTTTTATCTTTCTTGCACTGGAGCAAAGTAATATCTTTAAGATCTTTTAAAGATGATTCAGAATTCCACAAGTGATGAAAATCAGGGCGTAGCAGATCTTTGGTAACACCAAGATACCATCAAGGATTGATAATCTCTACCTATCACAAGGAGTCAGGTGGAAACAAAATGAAGGAACCCATTAAACAAACAACTGCAAGATGCTATAAAGTGTGACTATTAGCTGTAAAGAATGGAATTTGGCCAAGTGTAGGTCCATGCTATCATCTTAGCACAAGCAAGGCAGATCAGGGAGATAAGGAGATTAAGGCTGGCCAGGTCTGGAAAGTGGGGCATCTCTGAACACAAACAAAAGGAAATGAAAATAAAGAAACAAGTACAGAAAAAAGTAGCAGTAGAATAAAATGTCAAGTGGAATAAAAATGGAAAAATTGAATGAACAAAAGGCAAAAAATGGAAAAAATGAAATAAAAGCAGCAGAAGACAGTACAATTCACTGGGAGGAAAATAGTGTATAGGAACAATTAAGATTAACTCTAAAAATAGGAATAACATGTATGGATAGGAAAATAGAAAAAGAACAACCTAGTGTAAGTAAAAATCTGAAATGGGGATATTGTATGGAGGTTGTATGCCGAATTGAGGTCAATAGATCCTCCTGAAACTGACAAAGCCAGATGCTGAAACACTTTGTACCTCTAAGCTCATCAGAACCAAAACAGACATTTCTCATGTCACAGAACATATTCCAGTTGTGAAGATCATTAAAGCTTTGCTGTCTGTCACTCAGAGTTCATTTGATCCACCAGCAGACACCACGGAGAAAGTCTCTATGCACAAGAAAGGCAGCCTCTGTTAAGAACTGAAAGTGAAACCCACCCTGTGTTTCCTACATCCAGCTGCACAGAGCATTATAGTCAACAGCGTAAGATTCTAGAGCCTGAGAACCTGGGCTCAGCCACTATCTCTGCCACTGGCTCAGCCACTATCTCTGCCACTGGCTCAGTAGCCTTTGAGGAACGTTGCTATCCCTTTGTTCTTCAGTATCCTCTGCATAGAGGTCAGTGGCTGTCTTGTAAAATTAGGAAAATTAGGGATTAAATATTTTGAGTCATAAAAAGTACTTAGAATAATGTTATCCTACTTACAAAGCATGCTGTGGTTGTTAAAGGAGTAAGTACATGCGGATTTTGAAGAGTTCATTCATTCATTCATTCATTCATTCATTTCCTTTCATTTAGAGTGAGCACCTGCTAATTTTGCAAATACTGTTCTGTGTACTTTATGTTGTCAAAAATCAGACATACAGGTTTTATTATAAATAATGATCTCATAGATGTGTTATAACAGAAACATCTTGTGAATAATGATGTTGATAATAACATATTAGGATTTACTCTAAATTATTTTAAAATATTTATTGATTTATTTTAAACTTTAAACAAATGTATGGAGGGTGGGTGGGAATATTACATGGTTGGTTGTATATGTGGAGATAAGGGTACATCTTCCAAAAGTAGTTTCCCTCCTTTTTTTTTTATTATTAAGACATTTTCTACTCATTTTACATATCAATCACAGATCCCACTCTCCTCCCTACTCCCACCCCCCAGTCTTCTCCCCCAACCCACCTCCACATTTCCACCTCCTCCAAGGCAAGGCTTCCCAAGGAGAGTCAACAGAACCTGGTACATTCAGTAGAGAGAGGCCCAAGCCCCTCCCTCTGCACCAAGGCTGCACATTGTGTTCCACCATAGGCACTGGACTCCAAAAAGCCCACACATGCACCAGCGATGAATCCTGCCAGAGAACCCCCTAAAGAACCCCCTAAAGAGTTCAATCTAAACAACTGTCTCACCTATGCAGAGTGCCTAGTCCACTCCCATGGGGGTTTCACAACTATTGGTCCATAGTTAATGATTTCCACTAGTTTGTCCTGGCCATCTCTGTATATTTCCCCATCATGATCTCGATATCCCTTGCTCATAGAATCTCTTCTCCCCTGGAGCTTGGCCTGGAATGCAGCCATGGACCTCTGAATCTGCTTCCATCAGTTACTGGATGAAGGCTCTATGATGACAGTTAGTGTATTCACCAATCTATTACCAGAGCAGGCCAATTCAGGTACCCTCTCCACTATTGCTAGTAGTCTAAGGTGGGATCATCCTTGTGGATTCCTGGGAACTTACCTAGCACCCTGTTTCTCCTTATTCCCATGACATCTCCATCTATCTATCATGGTATGTCTTTCTTGCTCTCACACTCTGTCCCTGTTCCAGCTCGAATATCCCATTCCCTTATGTTCTCATCTCCTACCTCCTACCCTCCATTGCCCCTCCCTACCCACTCCCAGTTTGTTCATGGAAATCTCATCTGTTTCTCCTTCACAGGGCAATCTATGCATCTCTCTTAGGGTGCCCCTTGTCAGCTAGCTTCTCTGAAGCTTTATATCTAGTATCCACTTATGAGTGAGTACATACCATGTTTGTCTTTCTGAGTCTGGGTTACCTCACTCAGGATGATATTTTCTAGTTCCATCCATTTGCCTACAAATTTCATGATGTCATTGTTTTTTACTGCTGAGTAGTACTCCATAGTATATATGTGCCACATTTTCTTTATCCATTGTGGTACGCCACAAGAATATGTTATAAGGAGTCCAGCTGTATATTGAAGCAATAACTTGACCAGGCCAAGGGTCAGTCAACTGGGAAGCCATTTAGCATGGACTATTTGGTGTTACAAAGCTTAATATTCAGCTGTGCCTTGTTATGAATTTTTTGTGCTCTCAATTCCCATAGGATGTATGTGTGAACTTTTAATTCCCAAGTACTTGGATAAGGTCATGTAGCCAAAGCTAAGCTGGCAGTAGATGCATAGCTTTGTTTCTTGTGCAAATGAAGCTAAGACCATGCCCTTGCCTTGAGGCCTAGTGGCTCTCCAGAGCAATTGACTGAGAACAAAAGATGTTTTTACATATCAAAGTGGAAGGTAGGGTAGAGCAACATTCCTGAGGAGGCAGAGAATCAAGTGGCTAGGGGAAGAAGAGATAGGCATTTTCTGTAGAGACAGACAAATGGCATGATCAGGGAGAAGGGAAAAACACTGAGGTTTCATAGATGGTAAGGCAGAATTCTTGTAGAGTTTATCAGAGCCAGGAGTAGAGAGAAAGTAGAGATGGAGGGCAAAGAAACAGAGGATGAAAATGAGGCTGGAAACGTAAGAGCTTAGTTGTTAGCACAACTATGAGAGGGTAGTAAAAGAAGGGACAAAGAGAGACTGAGTGTCAGGATGGTTCTGAAGCTATGTAGACAGGATTTTATCCCAGAGAAATAAAGTAGATGGACAAAGAGCTTGGTGTATGTAGATTTATTCTTGCCCTGAATGGAACTGTAACTGTATAGATTTAATTTTGTCTTAGAGGAATAAAGTTAATAGACATAACAGCATAGTATATATAGATATTTTCCCTCAGATATACAATGCCAGATGTAGCATCTTCCCTGGACTCTGGACAATCCATAATCCATTCTTCAGTTGAGGGGCATCTAGGTTGCTTCCAGGTTTTGGCTATTATGAATAATGCTGATATGAACATAATTGAGCATGTGTTTTTGTGGTATGATTGAGCATTCCTTGAGTATGTGCCCAAGAGTGGTATAGCCAGGTCTTAAGATAGACTGATATTCAGTTTTCTGATATACTGCCATATTGATTTCCAAAGTGGCTGTACAAGTTTGCACTCACACCAACAGTGGAGGAATGTGCTCCTTGCTCCACATCCTCTCCAACGTAAGCTGTCATCAGTGTTTTTGATCATAGCCATTCTGACAGGTATAAGATGGTATCTCAGAGTTGTTTTGATTTGCATTTCCCTGATGACTAAGGATGTTGAGCAATTCCTTAAATTTCAGCCATTTGAGATTCTTCTGTTGAGATTTTTCTGTTTACATCTGTAACCCATTTTTTAATTGGATTGTTTGGTATTTTGATGTCTAGTTTCTTGAATTCTTTATATATTCTGGAGATCAACCCAAATGTCAAATGTGGGGTTGATAAAGATCTTTTCCCGTTCTATAGGCTGTCGTTTTGTCTTATTGACCATGTCCTTTGCTCTACAAAAGCTTCTCAGTTTCAAGAGGTCCCATTTATTAATTGTTGTTCTCAGTGTCTGTGCTACTGGTGTTACATTTAGGAAGTGGTCTCCTGTGCCAATGTGTTCAACACTACTTCCTACTTTCTCTTCTGTCAAGTTTAGTTTAACTGGATGTATGTTGAGGCCTTTGATCCACTTGGACTTGAGTTTTGTGCATGGCAACAGATATGGATCTATTTGCAATCTTCTATATGTTGACATCCATTTGTGCTAGTACCATTTGTTGAAGACACTTTCTTTTTTCCATTGTACATTTTAGGCTTTTTTTTGTCAAAAATTGGGTGTTCATAGTTCTGCAGATTAATATTGGGGTCTTCAGCAAGACTCCATTGGTCCACATGTCAGTTTTTTCATGCCAGTACCAAGCTGTTTTTATTACTAATGCTCTATAGTAGAGCTTGAGGTCTGGGATGGTGATGCCTCCAGAAATTCCTTTATTGTATAGGACTGTTTTAGCTATCCTGGGTGTTTTGTTTTTTCTGTGTGAAGTTGAATATTTTTCTTTCCAGATCTGTGAACAATTGTGTTGGGATTTTGATGGGGATTGCATTGAATCTGTAAATTGCTTTTGGTAAGATTACCATTTTTATTATGTTGTTTCTACCTATCCATGGGCATTGGAGATCTTTCTATTTTCTCATATATTCTTCAAATTCTTTCTTCAAAGACTTAAAGTTCTTGTCATACAGGTCCTTCACTTGCTTAGTTAGAGTTACCTCAAGGTATTTTATATTATTTGTGGCTATTGCAAAGGGTGATGTTTCTCTGATTTCTGTCTTGGTCCATTTATTATTGTATATAGGAAGGGCTACCAATTTTTTTTTTTTTTTAGTTAATCTTGTACCTGCCACATTACTGAAGGTATTTATCAGCTATAGGAGTTCCCTAGTAAAATTTTGGGGGTCACATATGTATATGATCATATCATCTGTAAATAGTGAAAGTTTGACTTCTTTCTTTCCAACTTGTATCCTGTTGATCTCCTTTTGTTGCCTTATTGCTCTAGCTAGGGCTTCGAGTACTATATTGAATAAATATGGGGAGAGTGGACAACCTTGTTTTGTTCCTGATTTAGTGGAATCGTTTTAAGTTTCTCTTCATTTAACTTGATGTTGGTTGTCAGCTTTCTGTAAGTTGACTTTATTATGTTTAGGTAAGTTCCTTGTATACCTGATCTCTCCAGGACATTTATCATGAAGGGATGTTGGATTTTGTCAAAGGTTTTTCTAGCATCTAATGAGATGATCATGTGGTTTATTTCTTTCAGTTTGTTTATATGGTGCTGTGGGATGGTCTGTATGTCAAATGTGTTGCTCTGATTGGTCAATAAATAAAACACTGATTGGCCAGTGGCCAGGCAGGAAGTATAGGTGGGACTAACAGAAAGGAGAATTGAGAGAACAGGAAGGTGGGAGGAGACACTGCCAGCTGCTGCCATGACAAGCAGCATGTGAACATGCCAGTAAGCCACAAGCCACGTGGCAAGGTATAGATTTATAGAAATGGATTAATTTAAGATGTAAGAACTAGATAGCAAGAAGCCTGCCATGGCCATACAGTTTGTAAGCAATATAAGTTTCTGTGTTTACTTGGTTGGGTCTGAGCGGCTGTGGGACTGGCGGGTGACAGCGATTTGTCCTGACTATGGGCAAGGCAGGAAAAGTCTAGCTACAATATGATGTATTACACTGACAGATTTTCATACATTAATTCATCCTTGCATCTGTAGGATAAAGCCTACTTGGTCATGGTGGATAATTCTTTTGATGTATTCTTGGATTCAGTTTGCCAACATTTTATTGAGTGTTTTTGCATCAATGTTCATGAGAGAAATTGGTCTGTAATTCTCTTTCTTTGTTTGGTTTGGGAATCAGGGTAACTGCAGCCTCATAAAAAGATTTTGGTAATGTTCCTTCTGTTTCTATTGTGTGGAACAACTTGAAGAGTATTGGTCAATAAATAAAACACTCTGAAAATTTTGCTCTGAAAATCTGATAGAATTCTGCACTGAAATCCTGGGCTTTTTTGGGGGATGGGGTGGCAGAATTTTAGTGACTGTTTCTATTTCCTTAGGAGTTATTGGTCTATTTAAATGGTTCATCTGGTCTTGATTTAACTTTGGTATGTGGTAATTATCTAGAAAATTGTCCATTTCTTTTACATTTTCCAATTTTGTGCAAGTATGATCTGATGATTCTCTGGATTTCCTCAATGTCTATTGTTATGTCCCCCTTTTCATTTCTGATTTTGTTAATTTGGATTCTCTCTCTCTCTCTCTCTCTCTCTCTCTCTCTCTCTCTCTCTCTGCCTTTTGGTTAGTTTAGACAAGGGCTTGTCTGTCTTGTTGATTTTCTCAAAGAACCAACTCTTTATTTCATTGATTCTTTGTATTGTTCTCTTTATTTCTATTTTATTGATTTCAGCCCTCAATTTGATTATTTCCTGGCATCTATTCCTCCTGGGTGACTTTGCTTCTTTTTGTTCTAGAACTTTCAGTTGTGCTGTTAAGTCACTAGTGTGAGATTTCTCCAACTTCTTTATATAGGTGCTTAGTGCTATGAATTTTTCTCTTAGCACTGCTTTCATAATGTCCCATAAGTTTGGCTATGTTGTACATTCATTTTCACTGAATTCTAGGAAATCTTTAATTTCTTTCTTTATTTTTTCCTTAACACATTGGTGATTCGTTTGTCATTATTCAGTTTTCATGAGATTGTAGGCTTTCTGTAATTTTTGTTGTTGAAATCTAATTTTAAGCCATGGTGGTCTGATAAAATATAGGAGATTATTCCAATTTTTTTGGACCTGTTGAGATTTGCTTTGTGACCAAGCATGTAGTTGATTTTAGAGAAGGTTCCGTGGAGTGCTGAGAAGAAGGTATATTCTTTTGTGTTAGGTCAGAATGTTCTGTAGCTATTTATTAAGTCCATTTGAGTCATAATATCTGTTAGTTCCCTTATTTCTCTGTTAAGTTCCTGTCTGGCAGACCTGTCCATTGGTGAGAGTGGGGTGTTGAAGTCTCCCAGTACAAGAATATGGGGTTTGATGTGCAATTTAAGCTTTAGTAATGTTTCTTTTACAAATGTGGGTACCCTTGTATTTGGGGTATAATTGTTCAGAATTTGAGGTTCATCTTGGTGGATCTTTCCTGTGATAAATAGGTAATGTCTTTCCCAATCTCTTTTGATTGATTTTAGTTTGAAGTCTATTTTATTACATATTTGGATAGCCACACCAAGTTGCTAGGTAACCTCCCTGGAATTGTGAATTGCAGTCTAGCTATCCTTTGCTTTACATCTAGTATCCACTTATGAGTGAGTACATACCATGTTTGTCTTTCTGAGTCTGGGTTACCTCACTCAGGACAGTGAGAGAAAATGAATTTAAGAAGATGATAGAGGCCTTTAAAGAAGAAATGAAAATTCCCTGGAAGAAATCAAGAAAAAGACAAAAAAAAATGGAAGAAATCAATAAATTCCTTAAAGAAAACCAAGAAAAAGCAATTAAACAGATGAAGGAAACATTTCAAGATTTGAAAACTTAAATAGAGACAATAAAGAAGACACAAACTGGGGGAATGCCGAAAATAGAAATCTGCATAACAAACAGGAACTACAGATGCAAGCATAGTCAACAGATTACAAGAGATGGAAGAGAGAATTTTGGTGTCGAGAATACATAGAGGAAATAGATTCATTAGTCAAAGAAAACATTAAAGCCAACAAAGTCATAACACAAAATATCCAGAATATCTGGGACACCATGAAAAGACCAAACCTAAGAATAATAGTGATAGAAGGAAAAGAATACCATCTCAAAAGCACAGTAGATATATTTAACAAAATCATAGAAGAAACTTTCTTAACCTAAAGAAGGAAATTCCTATGAAGATACAAGAAGCTTACAGTACACTAAACAGACTGGATCCCCCCCCCACATACACACAAAAAAAGGATAAACAGACTGCAACTCACAACTCCAGGGAGGCTACCTAGTAAAGAGGACACTAAGAAAGAAACAGGAATCACCCAGCCATGGAGAAATGGATGAGATCTACATGAGCAAACCAGGGGTGAGGGAGGGTAATGGAGGGCAAGAGTCAGGGGAAAGAGAGCTTAGGGAAGTGGGAGTTCGCAGCTGGATCAGGAACAGGATGGAAGAACAAGGAAAAAGAGACCATGATAAATGAAGACTGCATGGGAATAGGAAGAAGCAGAGTGCTAGAGAGGTCACCAGAAATCTACAAAGATACCACCACAATAGACTACTGTCAATGGTCGAGAGAAAGCCTGAGCTGACCTACTCTGGTGATCTGATGTCCAAACACCCTACTGTCATGATAGAACTCTCATCCAGTGACTGGTGGAAGCAGATGCAGAGATCATGGTCAAGCCCCACGTGGAGCTCCAGGAGTCCAACAGGTGTGAGAGAGGAGGGATTATATGAGCAAGAAATATTGAGACCATGACTGGAAAAAGCACAGGGACAAATAGCCAAACTAGTGGAAACACATGAACTATGAACCAATAGCTGAGGAGCCCCCATGGAACTGGACCAGGCCCTCTGGATAAGTGAGACAGTTGATGAGCTTGAACTATTTAGAAGGCCCTCAGGCAGTGGGACCGGGACCTGTCCTTAGTGCATGAGCTGGCTTTTGGGAACCTAGGGCCTATGCTGAGACATTTGACTCAGCCTTGGTGTAGGGAGGAGGGGACTGAACCTGCCTCTACTGAATCTACCAGGCTGAGCTGAATCCCCAGGGGATACCTTACCTTGAAAGAGGTGGGAATCGGGGGTAAATTGGGGGGAAAGAATAAGGGGTGGAAGGAGGGAGGCCAGGGGAATCTGTGGCTGATATGTAAAATTAAATTAATTATAAAACAAAATAATAATTTTAAAAAAGAAGAAAAAAGTCATTTTTAAGATCAATTTCTTCTGCTTCTTCTGTTTTGGTATGTTCAGGTCTTATTGTTGTAGAACCACTCAGTTCTGGTGGTGCTATATTGGTCTTTATATTGTTGACTGTATTTTTGTACTGGTGTCTACCCATATCTTCCTCCACTTAGTGCAAGTGGTGTATGTCTGAGGGAGCCTCTCTTGGTCCAATAGATACTCTTGGTCCAATCAAAGCTCTTGGTCCAATTGGAACTCTTGGCCTAATCAGAACTCTTGGTACAATAGGTGCTGATGGACTCTGTGTCTCAGAGAGCAGCTCCAGTCTCCAAGCGTGGGTGGGTTTGTGGTGGTATGATGGGGCTTGTAGGCTACAGGGTCCTGTGGGGAATGGTGGTAGTCTGGCCTGCCTGCAAGAGACCTGCCTGCTGCCCTTAAACTGGGACTGCAATGGGTGGTAATGTTGTGGTGCAGGGTTATACCCCTAGACCCAAAGCCTAGAGGCTGGGGTGATCTGTTATGAGAACAAAGACATCCTTCCTTCTTCTGTGTGTGTCCTAGGGATAGAACTAATAATATCCAGTTTGGGGACAAATGCCTTTACTCATTGAACCATCTGTCCAGCTAATTTTTTTTTATTTTTTATTAATTGCTTTAATATAAAAAGTACTCTGAGCTTTGTTCAATAAAGATTATGATATACTTGATTTGAAAACATGAAGATTGAAATAACAATATCAAAGTTAGAAGATATCCATCCAAATGCCTTTCTATTGCTCCTAAGGCATTAAGTATAACACAATAGTCTCATGGCAGTGCCCAAATCTATAGTTAAAGCAGCATACAGACAGTGATAAAACAAGAGACCTCCCTAAGCTATTGCTTCTCCTGTATTCAAACTTGTCCCTGTGAGGATTATTGGATACAGGTGGTGGGATCTTTTCTTGATGGCCTGGTTAACATTTTCTAGATGGGTGACTCTGGAAAGCAAATAGCTCTTGTTAGAATGGATAGTATTGGGCCTACATAGAAGTTGGGGATTAGATATCGTGAAAATAGATGCATGAGACTCTATGGACAGATTGAATACAATCCCTCAGTAAAATTCTGATGCCATACTTCCTAGAAGTAGAAAAGCAACCATAACTTGACCACAAAAGCACAAAACACCCAGGATAGCATAAGCACAACTCATATAAGGTCAGTGCATCGCAGGCATTATAAAAGGCACAGCCTACAAGTGAAACAAAGCAGATTGCCAGAAAAATGAATCTAAGTTGAGTTCCAGTTGTAAATACATGTAGTTAAGTCTGTTTTAGGTAGGTACCAAAAATGCACATTAGATTACACATGGCCTCTTCATCAAATCATGCTGGGAAACATAGTTATCCACATGCGCAGAAAGAAACTGATTCCACCTTGCTTATTGGGCCATTCCTCTAGTTCCAGCACTCTTGAGGCAGGGGCACAAGCAGAGGAAGAAGCATAGGCAGACAGATCTTTATGAGTTCACTGCTTACCTGGTCTATGCAGTCAGTTCCAGCACATGCAGGGCTGTGGAGACAGACTCTATATCAAGAAACTAAAAGTGAGTAAATAAATAAATGAACACTATTTTGTTGTTGGGTTTTGTTTGTTTGCTTTTTTACTCTTTTGTGGGGAGCCCACGACCCATCTCCCAAATAATCACACACAGAGGCTTATTATTACTTATGAATGCCTGGCCTTAGCTTGCCTTAATTTCTAGCCAGCTTTCCTTATCCTAAATTATCCCAACTGCCTTTTGCATCTGGGCTTTTCTCATTCTCTTACTTCTATAAATCTTACTCTTACTCCCTGGCTTGCTATGTAGCTGGGTTGCTGGTCCCTGGATTCTTCCTTTTTCTCTGGCCCCCAGATATTCTCCTCCCAGATTTCTCTTTATATATTATCTCTGCTCACCAGCCCCACCTATCCTTTCTCCTGCCTTGCTGTAGGCCATTCAATTCTTTATTAAACCATCAGGTTTTATACAAGCACAGTAACACAGCTTCACAGAGTTAAACAAATGAAATATAAACAAAAGTAACACATCTTAAAATAATCTACTACACTATTCGCTATATGTAACACTGGGAAAAGACAATGCCAAATGCCTCACAGGCCAAAGTGTAACAAACTCTGATACTATTAGATCACAGAGTAGCACAAAGGTCCAGGACACACCAATTTTCTTCTCACTCTTCCCTCACAGTGGGTAAAAGACTTTCCCAGACTCCAGCATGTGCATGCTGAGGCGTGTTTGAGGCTTTTTAAAACTGTCATGGCTGAGCTCAAGCGAATTTCTCTTCCTCTTGGTCTTGGGGATGGTGGACTTCTCTTCTGCCTTGACTCTGTGACTTGAGAGCTCCAGCTCATATTTTAAACTCTTGAAATAAATTATTGTTGTGGACTGAATCTTTGTGTTGAAATTCTAACCTCTTGTGTTGTTATATTTAGAATAAGTAATTAAGGCTAAATAAATGGTTATAGGGTACTCATCCAACTAAATTTATTGAGCCTAGTGTCTCCTTGCTCTGACTCTCCATTTGCTTCCCTTTCTCTCTCCAGTTCCATCTCTCCCTCTTCTCCACTCATTTTTCCACTTTCTCTTACCTTCCACATTTCTCTCTGTGTCCTTGGAGGATAAGTCTTGGAGAATGTAAACATCTCTAAGTCAGGAAGAGAGGCATCATCAGAAACTGAACTCTGCCTAAAGCCTTGATCTTGTATTTGCTAGCCCTCAGAAACATAAGACAATAAATGTCTGTTACTTATCATTCAGTTTTGGCATTTTATAATGCCTGCCTGGAGAGACTAAGAAAACTATGAAGCCTGAAAAGTGTTCTCATTCATCAACTGAAACAGTGACCATGACATATGATGCTCACATGGTCCTAAGAACTCATCTTTCCTATTATATATTTCAAATGTATTAAACATTTATTATATATTCACTACTTTATTGTAAAAAGAGGCATTATAATTTTTGGCAAATTAGAATTCTTCATATTAACCAGCTGGCCTTGGTGTTTCAGCTCAGTTTAGTTAGAAACAATTTCATCCATGCTAAACCCATTATAGACATTTAATTCATCTTTGATTTCCAATTCTAGGCCATTAGCTTGTGTTAGATAGTTAAATGCCTGATTAGTTAATTAAAGAGTTTTCCTAATTTTGACACAATACACTACAGTCCAAATGCCATGTCATCTTTGCCATCTACATATTTATTAGATACATTTTCTCCCAATTTCTACAGCAATTTCATCAGTTCATGTTCTCATTACTAGTAGTGTATGTCAGATTGTACAAATTTTAACCAGATTATCTTTCTTCACTTTTATTTCATAATGTTACTGAAGCACTTGTGTTTTGTGTTGATCTCATATTTATGACCTTTGCCTGACCCTTTGAAGTGCGCTGAATCCAAGACCCATGATCTGCTTCATGGTTATGCGCTCATCATTCTCTAGACTCATTTGTTCATTAACAGCTGGACTCCTCGGAAATCATTATTGCGTCACTGTAATCTCTACGCATTTCTCACTAAAGTCAGCACTTTATCCCTGCTCCACACTCACACCATGTATATTTCCCCACTTAACGTATATTTATGTATTTGACACCTATCAATTGAAGTCTATTGGCAGGATTATGCCCTTCTTAATAATTTTTTAACCTTTAAAGACAATTTGGGCCATTTTTGATAATGTTTGACAAATTAATAATGTGAAATCAATACTGGGGAAAACTGATATCAATATCTGATCATATAATTATTCCATTAACCATTTGTTTCTTTTTACTTCTTTGATAATAATTAGTTATAAAAGAAAGGTTTAGTGGCTTGAGTATATGTCCCCATAGTCTAGGGCATTTGAATACTTTATCCTATTTGGTAGAACAGTTTGGGTAAAATTTGAGGTGTGACCTTCCCGGAGGAAGTATGTGACTGGGCTTTAGTTTTGAGAGTTTAAAGATTCCTGCCATTCCCAGATTGTTTTCTCTGTTTCTTTTTTGCTGTTGTTGTTGTTTTTGGATTTTTTGCTTGTGTTTTAAGATGTGAGCTCTCAGTTCATGCTTGCTTACTCAGTTCATGCATATGTACCCTCCATGATGATGATGGGTTCTTACCACTCTAGCATCAGAGTCCAAGGGAAATTCTTTCCTCTATAAATTGCATCAATTGTGGTGTTTTATTACAACAATAGAAAACTACATGAACACAAATGGCATCAGTAACAAAAGCACAAATATTACCATTCCAATAATGGTATTTAATTATATTGCATTCCAAGATACACATCCCAACAAATGTGTATTTTGTAGGTCTTCCCAATGCCAGTTCCATGACAATTTGTAAGACTATTTCCTCCAAACAATTCTTTGTTCATCTAATAGCTATTTAAAAGTAAAAAAGAAAAGAAAAAAAAAACCAGTCAATTTACAGAAAAAGTAGCATTTAAGTAAGACTGTGGATACTGAATATTGTCATCTGTAAGACTTTCATTCTTTGAAGCCAGAAAAATCTGAAAGAATAAATAATAGGCATTTAATACAAATTATTGGTTAAGTAGACAATAAAAGAAATAAGATCCCAAAGAGGAAGTCTGAATATGAAATTAAGAAACAGAGACTGTCCCCCTTCTCCAGATCTTAGAGACAAAGCAAGGAGATAGAGTCCCTGCACATCAGGAATCAGTATCATGTGTGGAAATCTGTAAGATAGTGGAATTTTTGAAGGTACATAAAAGTCTACAAGGATAATTATTGTGAACATAAGTAACTGTATCAGACATATATGAAAGAGGTATATGTTATAATTTAAATCTGAAGTAAAACATCCCACAGAATTTTGTGTTTAATATTTGGTCCTTAGATAGTAGCTCTAGTAATGGAGGTGAGGAAAATTCTAGGAGGGAAGGATGGTTATTAGGTTATTGGGAAGGGTTAGGAGAGCTGTATCTTGCTCACTCTGTTCCCCTCTGCCACCATATTGTAGGCAGCATTGTTTCATTCCAACTCCCTGATATAATGTGCTAAAATCATGAGTAAAAATACAATCTTCTTCTTATATGGTTCTGTTAATATTTTGTCAGCAATGAAAAGTCTGGCTAACAAAAAATAAAGTAGTTTAAAGCACTGGAGTCATTGCTATCAATAAACTTGATCATCTCGTTCTCAAGCCTCTGAGACCACTCTTGTGTGAACAATTATAAAAAATTTTGGAGAAATAGTTCAGAGAAGTTCTACAATGCTAAAAGCTGAAGTCAATGGTCACTTTCTGTGTGGGCTCAGAAAACTGGAGCACCAGCAGAGATGCTGAAAAAAGAAGGTGCTGGTGGAGTTTTACACAGACATGGTAACCTTGGTGAGAACTCAGCCAGAGCCATTTACATTGTCTTTTCACCAAGAGCTCTACATTTTGTCCACATGCTAAGATTTTGTGGGAAACTGAGTATAAAGATGATGGGGTCAATAATTCGGCAGAGAAAATTACAATGTAGACCAGTATTGCACCTAGACTGTAGCATGGTTTGTGATGGTTGCACTTATTAAAATTCTTAGTGAGGACATGCATTAGAAAGTAGAGCAGGAATATTTTTAAAAAATCACATGTTTAAAATTAGAGCCAAGAAAGATACATTTTTAATTTAAGCAAAATTTTTTAATTTTGAAATTATATTATAACCACACCATTGCCTTCCCTATTCCCCTGTACCACCTTTTTCCCTTTTCAATTTCATTTCTTTGTTTTTAATTATAGGTGTGCATGTTTGTGTGTGTGTGTGTGTGTGTGTGTGTGTGTGTGTGTATAAAACTGAAAACAGAAATATAACTTGTAGCTAGAAGTTTCTCTAGTCGTACTGGGCCCTACAGTCTGATGGCCTGCTTATAAAATAATCACACAAAGGCTTAATATTATTTACAAACTGTATGGCCATTATCTCAAGCTTATTACTGACTAGCTCTTACACTTAAATTAACCCATAATTCTTATTTATGTTTAGCCTTGTGACTTGGTGCCTTTTCTCAGTTCTGCCTTCACATCTTGCTTGCTCTGTATCTGGTTGGTGATTCTTGACTCAGCCTTCCTTTTTCCAGAATTCTCCTTGTCTGCTTATCCTGCCTATACTTCCTGCCTGGCTGCTGGACAATCAGCCTTTTATTTATCAACCAATCACAGCAACACATTCACAGCATACAGAACATCCCACCAGCACCTCCCCTTTTCTGTCTAATCAAAAAGGAACAGTTTAATTTTGACATTGTAAAATTACATAAAGTAAAACATAATCAAGCAAGAATTAATATCTAGTGTATTTGTATTTGGCAAAATTAAAGAAAGAATTCTATTTATCTTATATTTATGAGTCTAAGGTTTCATATCTCACTTATATTTTATCATAACTAAGGAAAATTATAACTATCTAGTCTTCAACTACATCAAAGACCCCAGAAGGATATAATATTACCTAAGTAAACAGGAAGAGCATTGTAAGCAACTTCCAAAAATCTAGAATGACAGAGACAGCTGGTTACCTAGACAGTCACCCAAAGTTCTTCTGTAATTTTGGGGCATCCATCTTAAGCTCACAGGCCTAGAGTCTCTCAGTCACTTCTCTCTGTGTCCTGTAGAATGTCTGGCAGTTTCTTCTGTGAAGCAGGAACCCAAAAGACCATCTTGCCTTACAAAGTTCAGTGGTCACCTTCCTATGGGTCCTGCATGTCCAGTCAATACAACATTTTTTCGAGCAGTCCAGGCAAGAACAGTTTCTTGCCCAAATGGCTGTTTTTGCCAAGAAGAAGATAAACTCATATGGAGTATCTTCAATGCCCATCTTTCTCTTTGAAGTAAATCAGTGCTGCCAGGAGCACATGTGTCTTACTGAACAGAAAGTCTAAGTTTTTAAAACATTTTAAATGCCATATTCTGTAGGTCTTTGAAGTGTTTGAAGATTATCTACCTAATTGAATTATATCTATGTATACCTAGAAAAGTTAACATATAAGTTGATGACCATAGATGACTAATTATTAATCTGTATTTCTCAACTATGCACTACAATTTCAAATGAGTTGCACAAACAAAATACTTTAAACAAAAGTAGAAATATATTTACAGTATAACAAAGTTGACTTTAAATTTGTATCAATAAACAAAATCTATACTAATGTAAGACATTTTAAATAAGTAGCTCCTTAAAAGTAGGTCCAACAGTCTACCCTTTTATCCTATCATATCTATATCCTATATTTCCATATCATATCCCCCTTTCTTCTTTTAGAAAGATATTGACTATGACCAATAACAATTTGTAAACAACAATTTAAACAAAGACAAACATCCATAATCCATATTTGGGGAATGTGGGCGCAATTTTTTAGGCTACTTTCTGCTGATAGGAGGTGCTGATAATCTTATGGGAACACAAACAAAAATTTAGGATTATGGTCAAGTCCTGACTGGAGTAGTCTATGAGACTGTATTCTCTGAGCCAGTTGCCTTGAAGCTGATTTTTGATGTTGGATGATCTGTACCATGGTGTCATTGGAGACCTTTCAGGGTGTCTTGGCTGGTCAAATCATATTAACATGGAAGCAATCCACAGGTTCTTATATTCTGTGGAAACAAAAGCAGAACTTCTTTTCCAAAACAATGTATATTTAGACATACATTTTGAAATCAAGGTATCTTTAAAATGTACGTATTGATTTAACTCAGCATCTTTTACAACCAAATGTCTTTCTGTAGCTAAAAAAATCCCCAAAACAATATAATCCAGAGTCTCTGTGTGATTTTTATCTTTACATGGCTTATTTACTTATATTACTTTTTCTTTAAAGACTTTATTTTTTAAAACTTTTAATTTTTTATATAACTCTCTATGTTTTTTCCTCTCTCTTCCAAGCCTACATATATTTTTACACATACCATAAACAATTTAGAGGTTCATCCCATCTGAATCTGACTTATTGTGAATCTATTGCTTTAAACTGTAGAATGACTAGGACTGAAATGGCAGTTTTGGCTGCTGGCTCTGTCCACCTCAGCTTCCCAACATGGTGGAACTATGTTTACCGCCAGCTCTGGGAACCATGCTCACTGTTGACTCTGGGAAGCAGTGGGTCTATGCTTCCATCCAACCGCATACAGCCCAGAAACCTCGTTTTTCTTTCTTTCTTTCTTTTTTTTAAAGTAGCAAAAGCTACATCCACCATGCACCATGTTGCATGGCTTGCAGAAACTTCTGTGTAACTTGGTGGGAATCTGCCATGCCATATCTCTAGCCTGCATGCCATGAACCTGCCACAGCCAGGGGACACATCATTGTTCCTAGGTCTGCCATGAGTGATGTGAAATAGGAAGGTGCTCTTAGCTACATTTATAATTTCTTTTTAAGCTCTCTCAGGTTTTAGGTGGAAACTTTTGTCCCATGTTGGGTGCCATTTGTAGCTAGAAGTTTCTCTAGTCCTGCTTAGGCCCTGCAGTCCTGTGGCCTGCTTATAAAATAATCACACAGAGGCTTAATATTATTTACGAACTGTATGGCCATTATCTCAAGCTTATTACTGACTAGGTCTTACACTTAAATTAACCCATCTTTCTTATTTATGTTTAGCCATGTGACTTGGTACCTTTTCTAGTTCTGCTTTCACATCTTACTTCCTCTGTGTCTGGCTGGTGACTCCTGACTCAGCCTCCCTCTTCCCAGAATTCTCCTTGTCTATACTTCCTGCCTGGCTACAGGACAATCAGCCTTTTATTTATCAACCAATCAGAGCAACACATTCACAGCATGCAGAACATCCTACAGCAACAACTCTCTCAGTCCTTAGAATGTTACTTGTATGTGTATCTTTTCAGGGCTGCCCATTTGGTATCAGATAACATCCACCTTGTTGAACAAAAACAAAGGATTTTGTATTGGGACAGGACAAAGGTACCTGCGGACATTCCAGCAATCAGTGGAAATTCCACTCAGCACAGTGCCACGTGTATGAATATGTAAAGCTGATTTAAAAGAGAGAAAAGAAAGATCTTGTGAAGGGAGATTGCAGGGTCGTCATGCTCTTACTAGGACATCTCTTTGACTCTGCCATCTAGTTAACCAGAAGCTGCTAAGGCCATTATCTAAAGGGCTTTGGTCCTAGTTTGCTTCTCTGTAGTCATGATAACACACTGACCATTAGCAACTTGGGAGAAGAAAGAGTTTATCTGGGCTACAGGCTACATTCTGTCATAAATGGAAAGCCAGGGCAGGAACTTTATGGCAGCAACTGAAGCAGAAAGCACGGAATAGTGATGTTTTCTGACTTTTTCCTCTTGTTTTCTCACCCACTTTTTATATAGACCAGACCCACCTGTATGGGGATAATACTTCACATAGTGGTTGGGCCCTCCTGTATGAAACAGTAATTAAGAAAATGCCTCACAGACATGGCTTTGTGACCAATCTGATTTAGGCAATTCCTCAGTCAAGGTTCCATTCCCCCAGCTGACTCTGGCTTATATTGACAATTGAACCTACAGAAGACAGGTTTTTACATCACTTGATCCAGTGGCAAATCTTGAAGGCCATCACAAGAAGCTGGTTTTACAGGCAAACAAAGTGTTAGAATTATGTAGTGATGGAGGCTTCAACTCAGATTTCAAAGGAGTTAATGAAAACTAGGCAATGTATATAGAAGAAAAAATCTATAGGTGGCCAATGAAAGGGCAATGTGTTCATGTTGCAGAATATCACTTTAACTGTGTAAAGATGTGTTACATTTGCTTATGCTGACTTTGTCTAATGACATAAAGATATGTTGCCTTACCTGTCTAAGGCATCTGATTGGTCTTATAAAAAGCTGAATGACCAATAGGTAGGCAGTAGAGGGCTTGGCAGGGCTGACAGACAGAGAGAATAAGTAGGAGGAGGAATCTAGGCTAGAGGAGAATAAGGGAAAAGACAGGGAGATGCCTGGGGCCAGACAGACAGACATGGAGTAGGACATTCAGAAAGCAAAAAAGGTAAAAGGCCCTGAGGCATATTGTAGATAAAGAGAAAAAAAAAGTTAAATTGTTATAAGAGCTAGCAAGAAATGAGCCTAAGCTAAGGCCAAACACTTACCACTAATAGCAATTCTCTGTGTCATGATTTGGGAGCTGGTTGGCAGCCCAAGAGAAAGCCTGCTACAGCACAGCTACCCCCAAAAATGTGATAATCTGCAGAATCTGCACCACTCACATTTTAAAATTTAAAACTCAGACCAAAGATTCAACCTTTCTTTCTTTCTTTCCTTTCTTTTCTTTCTTTCTTTCTTTCTTTCTTTCTTTCTTTCTTTCTTTCTTTCTTTTTTCTTTCTTTCTTTCTTTCTTTCTCTTTCTTTTTTTTTTTTTTTTTTTTTTTTTTTTTTTTTCTTTTTCTTTCTTTCTTTCTTTCTTTCTTTCTTTCTTTCTTTCTTTCTTTCTTTCTTTCTTTACTTTTTTGTTTCTTTTCTCCTTTATTTCTATGCTCTTTTTAGAGAAAGTCAGAAAACAGAACACACACCTTGAAAATTCTATATGATTAAACTTGTCAAATCTTTTAAGATGGAGTCATGTATAATGTTATTTATTAAGCAGCGCTGTTTACCATGCAAGAAAAGCCATAAGATGCATACCAAAACCCACTGTAAGAATTTATTAAGGGAATAGAGAGAGGATGTGAATAGGCCTATGGAATAACTGTTCAGGAAGAGGGGAAAGGAATAAGTAGAACTGACTTTTATAGGTAGCTTATGTAGCTAGACCATGTATGGGTATAGATTATGTGATCATGCAGTGCATGGATTATGTAGGACATAAGGTCCTAGGCTGACTAAGCATCTTGTCTGGCTACTGGACAGCCCACTCACAGTCATGTAGCTGGAAGAATGGCTAGAAATTCTAACATACAGATCTGAACAAAAGGGGAAGATGGTCTTGTCTTGACCAGTACACTATAACTATTCAAGAGACCGTTATTGTGTATTGTGGATTTATCAGATAACTAAACAAATACTTGACACATTAGCATCTGAAGCTACATACCAGGAGTAATTTCATCACAACATTTTCTGACTGCATTTCTAACTACTATCAAAAAGGCAAATGAAGGAGAGATAGTAAAAATAACAAGCAGGAAAGAGAAACGAGACCCTTAATGCTATTTTATCTACATCAAAGCATGGAGCTGAGCTTTCCCTGCATATTCCATAGACCCAGTTTCTTTTCTCATTTCTTTTAAAAATAAAAATATCAATTAATTAATCCTTGAAATTATTATTATTGCATATTACTTCCAAAAACAGTGTTTCATTTTAAAATTTTCATACCATGTATTTAAGTAAATCAAATTCAGACCCACTTCCACCCATTCCCTGTGATACCCTGATAGTCCCTTCCTCTCAAACAGACCCACTTTCAGGTTTATATTGTCGGCTTGGTAGAAGCTTCAAATTTCTTTAGAAAAGAAAGCATGGCTACAAAGATCCTAATAGAAACTAAGCAGCTTATATTTGTGTTACAAAGTTCAGATTCTACTTATTATTGGTTTGAGAGGGGTGAGTGTGTAGACTGAACAGAAGCCACTTGTAATACCTGTACTTGGAAGGCTCAGCAAAAAGATGGCCATGGTTGTGTACAAGGCTAGCCTTGGCTAGATAGCAAGACCCTGACTGAGGAAAAAAAACCATCAACAGTAAGAAACAAGACAAAAGAAGAAGCCTGAACAGAGCTAGAGTTTTCTACCAGCAGGTGCCTGGCATTGCTTGCTGCCGTCGCTGCTCTTTGTTCCCTATATGAATTATGTCAAGTCTGCATTGATGTATCTTTTCTCATTTGAACCTAACAAGCTTCACACTTATTCTATTTCTCATGTTATCTTGTATATGGTGCTCCACTTCTGAAGTGAAAAATTCAACATTGGCTGTCAGGCCTCTTCATCAGTCATCCATGTTCGAATTGCAGCATGATATATAGAAAACGTGTTCTCTTCTAAAAGTGTAACAGGAATGACATGTAAAAAGATGCTTGTTAACAAAACTTGAACAGAATTTATTTGATTTCTTCCCTCAGGTAGGTACATTTAATTTAAAACTTAGGAGTAATGAAATTAGAATTATTTTTTAACACATAGCTCTTGATCATGAAAATGAAGTTTAGAAGATTGGATGTTCATGCTTGAAGTACCAAAAGGAAATCAAGTTCAAGCCAACGAAATTCTAGAACACAAAATATAAATGCTAGTCTGTTTTTTCATTACTGAGTAGCATTATAAAGGCGTGTGTTGTCAGATTGGTGTTGCTGTTGACAATGTGAGAAGAAAGTTCCTGGCCTAGGTGATACCGGTGATATTTCTGTTCTGAATATTTTTGAATACTCATGAAATTATCAGTAACTCCAAGTCAGTTAATTCATATTCATAAATGAATGGGGAATTTGTCACTTGCACATTCTGATATGACCCTTTCAATATAACTTAGTTTAATCAAAGGTTTAATTTTAATTATACCCTCCCCCCAAAATGAACCATTTGTTGTCGAAGAATTTACTGAAAGAAATTCAGAAAATGAATTTTCTGAAAAGTAGAAAAAAGTACTCTAAAAAGAGTCTTCCAGTAGGATACACAAGTATTTTTTCCAGAACACTTTCTCAGTAAGATTCATTGTCTGACTCTATCATTAGCAAGCATTTCTCTCACAATGTACTTCCTACTCTCATTACATCACATAGTGTTATCTGTGACTGTGGTTGTTTCCTATTTATACTCAAAATTTAAGCTTTCTTATACACTTTATGCCTCCCATGGCCTTTCACTTTAGACAATTTTTCTACTTTCTAAAGTAGAAAGAATCATATTTTAAGTTTTGAGATTATAATACAGCATTGAGATGATATAACATGAAATAATAAATATAAGATATTAATAATAAGGTAATAAGTACAGCATTTCCCCTTCCCTTCCTTCCCCACAAACCCCTAACAAATCCATTGCATTTCATTATTCTTAGCTAAAAATTAATCTGTATAACTTTGATTTTATACCCAGGACACCATACTCTGCCCTGGTTATCTTTTATCTATTCTCAAACTATAAATTCATCCATGATCAAATGAGATAATGTCAGAAGTCAAATGTTCCCGAGTAAGGTAGGGATCCAACATGCAAACAAGATTTTGTAGCAGCTGTAGTGGTGGTTGGAAGATGGGGAATTAATGAAAAGTAGGTAGAATTTTCTTTCAACTCCAGCTTCCTTCAAATTCAGCCTTGGAGAAATAAATGATGTCCCATTTCTAAAATTGTACTAGCATGTTTTTTCATTAAGAAAAATCTGTCTCATGTTGCAAATGCTGAATTTGAGGGCCAAGAACTGGAAGCTACATGGGTTTTTTGTTGTTGTTGTTTTTGTGTAACTAATTACCAGCAGAGCTGGAAACAATGTCTGAGATGTCTGTTTTGTGCACACTGTGCTGATTATTATTCCTTATTTATTTAAGAATAAACAAAAACAGAAACATATTGAACTGTCAAGGAGCAATCTCTATAATAAGCCTTTTGAGCATAATTTTGCATACTACAGTTTTCTGTAGCTTTTGGGAAAGCATTAAAGTATGGGCATAAGGCTTCTAGTCAGTTTGTTTTTAATGTACAAACACCCATGTACCAGGTTTCTTGGTCAATGCCTTGTTTTCTTACTGAATGCAGACTATAAAATCAAAGATCGGGAATTTGCCTGGAATCAAATCACAGTAGCCACTATTATGTAAGCTACGATATATAATCAGAATTCTGTTTATGAATTACAGTCACAGTACATATTCTTCTACTTAGGGGCAATTCACAATATTCACAGAGTGAAAGAGCTTCATAGAGTGATAATTAGAAAAATCGTTCTTATTAAGTAAAGACTTCAGATTTCAGAAAGCAATTAAATTTGATGCTAGGACAGATAGTTTAATCAGGACTGTTGGTGGAGTACCAGAGAAACAAGAGACAGCGGAAATGCCAGACAGGTTCCTCCATCTTTCTTTACTCCATTATACACCATCTAAGAGACTATGTGTTATAACGTGTAAATTTGAGACACGAATCTTGAATGTATTTCTAAAAGCTGGAATCCAGTGAAAAGAAGGGGTAGAAGGTTTTGATGATCTACTTCTGACCATTTAATGAATGATGAAGGAAACAACGGAGGCACAAAGAAGAGGGAAGAAAGCAGGGAAAACATAATCAGTTTTTTTCACTCCAAGAGGCTAAATGTATTCAACTTGAATGCTGTCTGGTACAACATAGTTTTTGTTCCACTTTTTGTAACAATGAGACATATTAGAGACAATTATTTTCAAGCAAATTAATATGGAATGTATATACTTATTGGCATTTAACAGCATATATCCTACTTGAATTTGTGTATTGCGTTTCTACAGTTATATTGTTTATTTTTAAGAATGACAAAAGGGAAATACAAGAAGAGAATGCTTTGATAAAACATTTAATGAGAAACAAGTACCTAACTTATATATGCTCCCAAAGATTACTGTGTGCACTGTCTTTAAAATGTTGTGAATTAGTTACCATGGGAACAAGCAAGAAAAGAAAGTATTAGGACCCTGAACAACAGTTCTGTAACCCAGGCACAGGTTCTCCTGGGTATGGTACCAGATTAATAATGTGAGCTGCATGTATTGCTTCTTCTGTGGGAATTGGGGTGGAAACTTCATCCAGAGAACTCAAATGATAGTGGAACATCACTTAAAATATGAATTGTGGGTTGTTGGAAAGATGGTTCAAAGGTTAAGAGCATTGGCTACTCTTCCAGAGTTCTTGAGTTCAGTTCCCAGCAACGGCATGGTGGCTCACAATCCCCTATAATGACATCTGGTGCCCTCTTCTGGTGTAAAGGCATACATACAGTCAGAACAATGTATAAATAATAATTAGATAAATCTTAAAAGAATGTGAATCGCGATGCATCTCACATATTAATTAAAAACAGGATATTTCTAATCTAGGTTTATAATATGACCCAAATAAAGAAAAAAAAAATTTTAAGTAAAAAGTTCTCTTTAGTCTGACTTCTTAGAACTTTTTCTGGGCATCACTTCCTTATTCATTGAGGACAGAGATAGTGCCTTAAACAGAAAAGCCAAGGTTTTTCCATCTCCAGAGGATGCTTTATCCCATTAGGGCTAACAGACATTAATGCCATAGGAAATCATTCAGTTTCATTGCAATTGTATTTCCTTTACATATTTGAAAACATGTTTTTTAAATTGTATTTAAATTGTAAGTGTTTTGTTTCTGTGGTTGTATGTCAAAAATTGTTACTTTGTGTTATATAGCAGTGAATGGACCCTGGGTTTAACCATTTGTCCCTCCAATAGCTACTGTGAAAGCAGCTTAAAGGTAGCTAGGGTAATAGTTACGTGAAATTGTGTTTTGAATTCACTACTCTAGATGCTTGCTAGTGAGAATCCCAGCTTGTACATTAATCTCATGTTTATTTTTATTTGTTAACTTGGTTTTTTTATGCAAAGAATTATAAGTGATTGCAGCTATCCCTAAGTAAGACGTTTGTGCCAGGCCTAGAGAACGCTGCTGAAAGGGGCCTGGCATGTATTTAAGAGCTTGAAGATAGGGTGAAAGAGAAAATTCATTCTAGAGATTGCTACAACCATTGCAATATTAACTCTAGCAATCGGAGTTAATGGCACTAGGTCTGCCCAACACTAGCCCTGTTGACTGTCAGTCAAGGAAAAGGAAGGGATGAGGGTCGTACCCTTTACCCCTGAACTATTGAGCTACTAGAACCTTAGCAAAGGTGGAAAGGGAAGTAAGTGGGTGTGCTCTACTTGTTAGGCTGGTCCTCATTCCCTCTTTCCTCCTCTGTCCTCTTCCCCTCCTTTCTTCTGCTTTGCTTCTTTTTACTTCTATTTGTTACTATTATTATTATTATTAGGAGGAGGAGCATTATTATTGTTAGTAGTAGTAGGATTAATTTAAAATATGTAACTGATCATTGTTTTATTGAATAGTGGATCTTAATAAATTCACTGTGACTAATACAGTTAAAAGAGATAATGTGCATCTACTTCTGTTTTAGTTTCTGTTCTTTTAAGTATGAAGGGATACCATAACCAAGGCGACTCTCACAGAAGAAAGCATTCCACTGGGGTCTTGCTTATAGTGTGAAAGGATGAGCCCATGAGTATCATGGCAGGAAGCAGACAAGCATGGCCCTGGGGCCGTAGCTGGCAGCTCTACATCCTGATCCATAGGCAGTAGTCAGAGAGGGAGTCTCTGAGCCTGCCGCGGACTTTTGAAACCTCAAATCCCACTCCCAGTGACACACCTTTTCCAACGAGATCACATCTCCTAATCCTTCCCAAACAGTCTCCCTAACTGGGAATCAAGCATTCAAATATATGAGCCTATGGGGGCCATTCTCCTTAAAGCCACCACAAATGTTATTATAAAATGATACTGTTAGATATAAAATGTTATTATAAAATGATACTGTTAGAGTTCCTTGACCTCTGCAGTTTAGGATTCAAATACCATCTTGTAGAAGTATTTTTGGACCAAGATACAATATTTTCCTCATGAATGAGGAATCTATGCATGAATTATTTAAATTTAACCAAGTGTTAAAATTGTATGTGTATAGTACCTCACTCATTTATAATTACTTTGTAATGTCTTAAAAATTAAACATGTTGCTTTTGAAGAACTAGATAATAAAATGAATTGAAATTTTGTCTTCATAGTGTCAGGTTAAGGAAATAAATAAGATGGTTTTAAGCCTGAAAGGGTTAAGAATTCTCAGTCTGATAGAAACTTTACATTTCTGTTATTTCTTGTAAATTATCAAATTCTCTTTCAAATGGACCATGCTGTTTGCCCTTTTAAATTCATGATTGATGTTGTACAATTAACATTATCATGACAACTGAGATGTGGAAGCAATGGGCCTACACAGTAATTGCAATAAAATAATCTTCGCGTTTCTCAAGCATGGAAGTAGAAAATACGTTATCTGAGCATCTCTTCTTTTCTTTCAACTTTATTTAAACTTGTTTTTAATGTTAAACAAGTTTCTTTATTGTATTCAGGACTCACATAATTATGTTATTTAAGATACATTTTTCTTTTATTTTCTCCACAAGAATGAGTATAATCTTACAAATAAATTCACTTCTTCTACCCTATCTATTAGCTCTACTTGATTACTATTATATTTTGGCATATGTTTTGTGGTATCTGATATGTTTTTATATGTGCATCTATATGCCTATATATGTGTGTGGTGCATATGTGAGTCTGTATGCCTGTGTGTGCACATGTATGTGTGTATGTATGTGCCCAAAGTTAATAGTGGGTTTTTTCTTTGGTCACTCAACAGGGACTCTTGCTAAAGCTGGAGGTTTGTGTTAGTATTCCTAGCCAGTTTGTTCATTTTCTCTGATTCCAGAGTGCTGGGATTGCAAGTGGCAGCATAACTACTGGGCTTTTATGTGAATTGTAAGGATATGAATTAGGTTATGAGGCTTATCTAACAAGAAGTTTATATGCACATCCACCCCGACTGGTGCTACCATTAAAAGTCAATGCTTTACAGGATTCCAAGCACAAGCAATAGTTATATATTAAATATTAATTATTTATCTTAGCTCAGTTTTCCTTAGAATATAGTTATAAATCAAATCTTGTTGAATACTCACCCATTTTTGTAAGTGCATGTATTTTTTATTTGTCTTCTAGAGCATAATGAGACATTCACTTCAGCTTTATTTTTTCTAAATGATTATTTGCATTTTGCTCTCTTTTCTGAGATGTCTAAAGTTATCTATACCATGAATTAGAATTGAAGAGACTATAATTATTCAATATTGTTTTCCATTCTTTTCAAATAACTTATTAGATTTTGTTCAATAGTGTAGATGTTCACATTTATTTGTGCTTTTAAGCAATAATTCAAATGTAATGCCATCAATGTTTTCTTGCAGGTTGCCTAATCAGATTGGATGACATAAGTTCTAGTGTCATTGTATGAAACAATATAACTGAGAGGAAAGGAATGTGACACACGCCTTGGAAGTTAGCAATAGTAAAATTTAACATGGAAAAGTTGCAATGCTTCCAGCAGGTTTCCAGGGTTCCTTTCTCATCCCTGCTATTTCTCACTGTATAGCTGGGGAATTTGGTCACTTATACCCAATCTGTATACACATTCTCTTCCTATGTATTTGGTATAATTACTTTTACTGTGATTTTAAATAATGTTAAAGTACATTTTGATTAAATAAAAAGAATTGTGCAGATATACCATTTTAGTATTACTATAATCTGTATTCTGTTGAATTTAAAAATAAGTAGGATAAACTAGAACTAAAAAAAGCAGAGAAGTCCAATAAAATAAATTTCTATGTGGAACACTCCCAAAATTATTACTTACTAATAGCTAAGAAGCAACTTTCGTTCTGTTAAAATTCAAATTAAAATAGTTAATAATTAAAATTAAGATAGTGAAGTCGACATAGGCCTTTCCATGCAAGCATGAGAATCTGAGATTGGTCCCCGCCTTAAAAGGGCTCAGCATCACAGTCCTCCCTTGTAATCTCAGCGCTGGGGAAGTGCAAGCAGGAGGACTCCTGCGGTAAGCTGACTCAAAAAGAAGTGGCTAGCTCAGAAGTCATGACATCTGAACTGCTCCTCTGTCTTCCACACAAGTTTGCCACAGGAACACATACCCACATGGACACACATTTACAGTGAAGGATTTGGGCCATTTAAATTTTATTGGGAATAATAAGATTACTTTTTTCTCTTGTTAAATAATTTATAGTAAGATTATCTTAAAAACATGCCATAGAAGTTCTGCTTCACACATAAAGTCTTTCCATAAATAAAATAATGGCAAATTCCCAAAACTCAGTCATTCTAAGAAGTTAACCTTTCAATGTCTCAATGACAGTTCTGGCTTGTCATTCACCTGATGATAAAGTCTAAATATTCTTTCAAATTTTTGTAAAAAAATATCAAGATAGGAATTTGCATCACTACAGTTAATTTCAAATAGCTCTTAAATACAATTCACAATGTTATCTACAAATGTTCAGATTTAGGCAAAATAAAAGTCATCTACATAGCACTGTGCATAATATCCAGTCTTACAGCCTGCTCTAGACTGTAAGGCTTTGGAGTACTGGGTTAGAGCTTTAAATCAATGATGTCACTCTCTCCCATGTTAGCTAGTGTTTTAAAGTCTTAACAAAGTGACAACTGAAATCTTCAAGAGACAAAACATGAGATTAAAGGAAAGTAGAATATTGAGAACAAGTTGACAGGAGAGGTAATAGCATGGCCAGTCTATATATAAGCAAACTTTTGTTCACTACTAAGTCTCTGTACTATTTCACAGGTTGAATACCTCTGGTGAGATACGTGAGTGGGCAGTAACCATGGTTATGTCATCCTATCTCATTCTTTGCATCCTGCCAGAATTTTTTTTTACTGACTCTCCACCCCAGTAAACACTTAATACTCAGGCGTTCAATGTTCCATTGTTGAAATGAGGGGAAAATTGGCCTTGGGCCACATTTGTAAATCTACTTTCAAGTACACCATCCATCACATCTTATCTAAATGCCACTGTGCAGCTGGGTATTACAGATGTTCAGAAGAATCACTCTTTGTTCCACGCAAACAGATTTAGGGAACAAATTGCAAAAGAAAGAAGAAAGAAAACAATAGAAGAAATTACTGTTATATTGGGAATATCAACTGGAAGTCTTACAGACTGATAGATGAGTGAGTCTGTGTTATTTACAATTTGATTAGTGTATATTAAAGCATAATCACAGTACTATTTTAGCATATCCCTGTTTCATTGCTTTTTCATTTATTCTAAGAATCCACATGGCTAGTCATAGGATAACAATTACTTTGAAACTACTCGCCAGCACAGTTACACTGCCTTTAAGTTGGGTGAGTGGTTTTTGCTCTAGTGGATTCGAATATGTGAAGCACTGGTTTTAATGTATTGGTTTGACATGAAGTGACACTAAACTGATATCCTAGAGGCCTTGTGTTCATTCAAGTAGAAAAACAAGATTCTTTCTTGTTCTTAAAATGAAAAGAATGTAGATAGCCTCAATACACTCTGGTTTATTTAAAATCATTAAAAAACTTTATGTAATAAATATAATCATTGATTTTTCTATATGTTTGCAAAAATTGAAATACACTAGTAGTTTTACCTTTCAATTTGCAAAGGAATGGTAAATATTTTCACTTTTCTATATTTTAACCAACTACTAATTTCATATAAAGCAAGCTACACTATAGTTCATATATGCATCAATATATGCATAAATATTATACAAGAATTAGAATTGGTCAAACATATACACAATTTTAACCCCATATACATGATTATAAAAACAAACTGGTGATGACAGTTTTGAAAAATATTTGAACTACATATTAAGTCACTTTAATCACAGTTGCTATAAAAGAAAGGAACAACTTTCCAGATTAAGGAAAATGATAGGAATGGTAGCTTTGGAATAGGAGAAAAGGCTTAATGGAGAGATATTTAAAGAAGACAATATTCTACTTGCATGCCATTTTTGTTCATCAGTTTATCTTCTTATATGTACAACCCATAAATGAACAGTGATTCAGCACTTCTTACATAGTGGCCAGCTGTGTTCAGACATTGTACAATATGGAAATACAAATTGAAAGAAAAAAGTGCATAGTTTCTAATGTGTTTAAAATTAATGATCTTCATTTTTAGTGTTTGAAATTGGTGATAGGGTTTTACAGATAATACAAATACAACACATGCATTCTTATTTTTTTTAATTTTATTTTTGCTTCAAAGCAGTGACTGTACAGACACTACCTCCTAACCACTTGAGTTTGCCCAAATTTAACACTTACTTTTTAATTTTTTTTTCACATTTTACCTTTAAAAAGGCAGCTGTATTGTTAAACTTTATGTTTAATTTCCCAATGAGTACAAAAGCCAATAATCTGAAAGGCAGATTCACAGTCAGAAGCTGGCTCTAAACACATCAGGTATATTGGCACAAGTAGAGTTCAGGTGTGTCTGACTTCCCTGCCAACATGGCAGTGAGAGCCAGTAGTCACATCAAAGCCATGGAGCCCCCTGTGAATTCATAGCAGCAGGCACAGCTTCAGATGCACAGTCAATGGCCAAGCCAGGCCACTGTGTGCTGTGAATGGCAAGATATGAAGCCAATGGTCAGTGGTCTGCTAATGCTTATCTGTCTGCAGTTTCTCTGTCTTTTTCATAAACACTAGCCGGTTTCAGAGAATTAAATGTGAAGGTCAGAGGGTTGTGAATAAACTGTCTGCAAATGATCGAGTGACTGAGCAACAGTGATTCCCAGATTTGAGAAAACTAAAAATTCTTATTGTTCACCAAGGTCTGTGCTATTCAGAGGCTGTTTTTGTAGCATGAAACCTATCCAACATTATATTTCTCTCCATGTGTCATGTCATTACTACTTTATAGTGAAAATAAACACTTTTGTGATACCACAGTTATTTTTTATTGTCTATACTAGCTATAATACAAATTTGATACTTTGCAGTTGTGGAAATGAGAGGTTTACAAAGTGATGTTCTGTGATTTTACACTTTAAATTTGTATTTAAATTTGCATTTTCTCCCTTTGCAATGTAAACTCATCACTTCCCTCACAGCACTTGTGTTATTTTTTATATTATGAAGATAAAATCAAAGGACATTGTACCATGGTGATTATCTGAGCCTGGGCTGTCTGATTCCTGGGCCCTACTGAGCCAGGGTCTGGGTTGGTATCTATGGTTCCCATTACCACCAAAGGCTGTGCAAATACCCAGAGTATGGGCCACCACTTGAGGCCCAGTGGAGGTCTGAGGGTCATGCTGCAGCTGGGGAATATACTGACCTGAGAGGCCTAAACTACCACCTGGGGCCACGGTGACATTCAAGACCTGACTGTTGTCAGGATCTGTGTTGGTGTCTGTGGCTTCCAATACCACTGAAGACCACATTGATGCCAGAGGTCGAGGCTATAACCATGTTGGTTTCTGAGGGCCATGCCTCCACTGGAGCCATGCTGATTGAGCGGCCTGCATTGTCACCTGGGGCAATGGCACTCTCTGAGTCAAGATTGTTGCCTAGGGCCATGTCCGGGTTCATAGCCCTACAGTAGCCAGAATTTGAGTTGATATCCATGGCTCCTGTTACCACTGAGGGATGTGAGGATGTCTAGGCCATGTTGATGTCTGAGGGCCATGTTGCCATAGGGGCCTTGCCAATTTGAGTGAACTGCACTGACACATGGGGCCATGGTAACACCTGGGTTTCAGCTGCTGCCAAGTACTATGTCTGAGTATTGTGGGATAATCTTTTTGTACACTGTAAAGATGTGTTTCTACCCAAGGCACATTCTAATTGGTTTAATAAAGAGCTGGATGGCCAACAGCTAGGCAGGAGAAAATAGGCAGGATTTCTAGGGAAATAGAGGAACTCTGAGAAGACAGGCAGGAAGATGCAAGCGAGATGCAGAACAAGTCAGATGTAGAGAGAGGGAAAGAGGTAAAAGCCATGTGACAGAATGTAGATTAATATAAATAATTTAATTAATTTGAGGTATAAGAGCTAGTTGGGCCAGGTTTCCATAATTAATACGTCTCTGTGTCATGTTTTGGGGCCGATGGAACAAGAAAGTCCATTACTACTTCTTTTACAACAGAGAAAGGGGGCATGTAGTTGAAGTTTTCTTGTGTCCCACCCAGTCTGTAGCTGCTCAGACCCAAGTAAACACACAGAGGCTTATTATATTAATTAAAACTGTTGTGCCCAGTTTGTAACCCCCAGAGAGACCACCGAAGACGAGCATACCAGAATGCAAAAGCAAGGTTTACCTGTTACAAGTCATGACAGGGAACTCATCTCAAGCATTCACTGGCCTCAGCGCAGTGAGGCAGGGAGGAGTTAATCTTTCTTGGGGAAGTTAGTTTTTATAGGCAAAACCCATAAAATTTCTTAAAGGGGAGGGGGTTAGTACGGGTCCATCCTTGATGGGTCCAGTCTTACCCGGGCCTGGACTTTGTTTATTTTACCTCATCTGTTTGCCCTGTCAGGAGTTTAACAACTCATCTCCGGGGGTCTGGTCATGTTATCTCTGGAGAGGGGCATCTCGTAGTTAATCGGTTACCATCAGACATCCTGACTTTGTTCTTTTGAAAACACCTGTCTTTACCCTCTTCAGGAAGGGGGAACTGACTAATTTTTAAAGATATCTCTTTCCTCAGCTCTTTGGGTTTCTAGGGAAACTGTGTCTGGGTCTTTTATCTCCAGTGCTGAGATTAAAGGCGTGTGCCACCATATTCCCATCCCATTTGGTCTTGAGACAGGATCTCTATAGCCCAAACTGGACTGTGTTATGCCACATCATGCCCCCAAAGCCACCACTGGAGACTTTAGGTACAGAATGCAAAAGCAAGGTGCATTCTAAGTTTACAAACCTCGGCAGGGAGGCTCATATGTGCAGCAGCAGGGAGGTTGGAAGGAGTGCTCCCCTTTCTTTGTGAGGCTAGTTCTTAAAGGCACAGACCATATAATTCATTTCAACCCGCCTCCCTTTTTTAGTCTTTTGGTTGAATATCCTGACTCTGTGTTTTTCAAAGTCCCTGTAGCAGATACAGCCACCTGGGAAAAAGGGGTCTAAATTCTTATCTACACTTAGGAATCCTGATTTAAGCTTCTCTTTGTCTGTAGGGGATAGAGTGGGGGGGGGGGTTACTGAGGTTTCACAAAAACTGCTTGGCCATTAGTCAGGCTAACTACTGACTAGCTCTTACACTTAAACTCAGCCTATTTCTGTTAATCTATATGTTGCCACATGTTCTGTGGCTTTACCTGTGTCCCATTACGTGCTGCTCTCTGGAAGGTAGGCTAGTGTCTCCTGACTCAGCCTTCCTCTTCTCAGAATTCTCCTTGTCTGCTTATCCCACCTATACTTCCTGCCTGGCTACTGGTCAATCAGTGCTTTATTAAACCAGTGTACAAAAGCATTATCCCACAGCATTTCCCCTTTCCTGTTTAATTAAAAAGGAAGGTTAACTTTAACATAGTAAAATTATATAAACAAAACAGTTATCAAGCAAGACAGTTATAATATCTAGTCTATTTGTATTTTGTAAAATTAAAGAAAATATTTGCCGGGCGGTGGTGGCACACGCCTTTAATCCCAGCACTCAGGAGGCAGAGGCAGGCGAATCTCTGTGAGTTCGAGGCCAGCCTGGGCTACCAAGTGAGTTCCAGGAAAGGTGCAAAGCTACACAAGAGAAACCCTGTCTCGAAAAACCAAAAAAAAAAAAAAAAAAAAAAAGAAAATATTCTATCTATCCTATTTGTGAGTCTAAAGTTTTATATCTAATTTATCTTTTATCATCACTAAGGAAAATTATAATTATAACTATCTAGTCTTCAACTACATCAAAGACCTCAGAAGGATATAATAATACCTAAGTAAACAAGAAATACATTGTAAGCAACTTTCAAAATTCTGGAACTGACAGAGACAGCTGCCTGTCTGGCCAGTTACTCAAAGTTCTTCTGCAATGTTGGGGCATCCATCTTCAGCTTAAAGGCCTAGAGTTTTTTAGTCACTTTTTTCTGTGTCCTGTAGAATGTCTGGCAGTTTCTTCTGTGAAGCAGGAACCTGAATGACCATCTTGCCTTGCAAAGTTCAGTGGTCACCTTTCTATGAGTTCTGCATGTCCAGTTGATACAATATTTCATCAAACATTCCAGGCAAGAACAGTTTCTTGCCCAAATGGCTATTTTGCCAAGAAGAAGATAAACTCCATATGGAGTGTCTTCAATGCCCACCTTTCTCTCTGAAGTAAATTGGTGCTGCTAGGAGCAGACAGGTCTCATTGTCCAGAAAATCTAAGTTTTTAAAACATTTTAAATGCCATATTCTGTAGGTATTTGAAGTGTTTGAAGATTATCTACCTAATTCAATTATATCTATGTATACCTAGAAAATTTAACATGACTATAAGTTTTACTATCATAGATGACTAATTATTAATCTGTATTCCTTAATTATCCATTACAATTTAAATGAGTTACATAAATATAATACCTTAAACAAGAGTATATATATATATATATATATATAATAACAAAATCAACTCTAAATTTGTTTCAATAAACTAAATCCATAGCAATGTAAAATATTTTTAAATAAGTTGTTGCTTTTTAAAAGTAGGTTCATTAATCTACTCTTTCATCCTATCATATCTATACTACCCCTATTTTCAAGAGATTGCATTTATAGTCAACCTGCTTTAAATAAAAATAAACATTTATAAACAATATTTTGGGAATTTGGGTATAGCTTCTCATACTACTTCCTGCTGGATAAGGACACTGGCAATCTAATGGAGAGCCTGAGAAAATTAAAAATTATGGGCAACTCCTGACTGGAGTAGCCTGTGAGGCTGCATTGTCTGAGCCAGTTGCCTTGAAGTTGATTTTAGATGTTGGCTCATCTGGAGACCTTTCAGTGGGTCTTCCTTGAACAAACCATATTAGCCTGGAAGCAGTCCACAGGTTCTCATCTTCTGTGAAAACAAAAGCAGAACCTTTTGTCCAAAGCAATGTATCCTTAGATATAGATTTTGAAATCAAGATATCTTTAAAATATACATATTGATTCAACTCAGCAGCTTTTACAATCAAATATCTTTCTGCAGTTAAAAATCCCAAAGACAATATAATCCAGACTCTCTGAGTGATTTCCATCTTTACGTGGATTATTATATTACTTTTACTGTCTCTTTAAAGACTTCTTTAAACCATTTCTTTATATAACTGTCTATATTCATTTTCTTCTCTCTTCCAAGCCTACATACATTTTTACACATACTGTAAACTGTTTAGGGTTCATCCCATCTGAATCTGACTTATTGTGAATCTATTGCTTTAAACAGTAGAATGACTAGGACTGAAATGGCAGCTTTGGCTGCTGGCTCCACCCACCTCAGCTTCCCAACATGGTGGTGGTATGTTTACTGCCAGCTTTGGCTCTGAGAACTGTTCCACCAACTCTCAGAAGTAGTGAGTCTATGCCTCCATTAAAGCAGCATGTATCCCAGAAACCTTTTTTTTTTTTTTTTTTTTTTTTTTTTTGTCTGTACTAGCAAAGGCTAAATCCACCATGCACTACACTGTGCAGCTTGGAGATGCTTCAGTGTACCAAGGCGGGAATCTACCATGCTGGAGGTCAAGCCTACATGCCTTGAACCCACCATAGAGTAGCTCAAGCCTGCAGGCTGTGGCTGACCTGAGAGATACAATTGGTAGCTGTTTTTAGCTCCGTTTTAGAATCTTAAAAAAACAAAAAAACTTTCTCAGGTTTTAGGTGGAAACTCTTGCCCCACATTTTGGTAGCATTTGTAACTGAAAGTTTTCCTGTGCCTGCCGGGCTCCCTCAGCCTTGTGGTCCCGCATTCATTTTGTTTTGCTTTGTTTTGTTTTGATTCTTAATTAAAACTGCTCGGCCATTTGCTCAGGCTAACTACTGACTAGCTCTTACACTTAAACTCATCCCATTTCTGTTAATCTCTATGTTGCCATGTTTTCTGTGGCTTTACCTGTGTGCCATTACATGCTGCTCCCTGGATGGCAGGCTGGTGTCTCCTGACTCAGCCTTCCTCTTCCCAGGATTCTCCTCTGCTTATCCCACCTATACTTCCTGCCTGGCTACTGGCCAATCAGCATTTTATTAAACCAGTGTACAAAAGCATTATCCCACAGCAGGGGCAGGTTTTCTTGTTTGTTTTGTTTTGTTTTTAATTAACTTTCTTTTATTTTGGGTAGATGCTACAGAGGTGAGGGGCAGATATGAAAGGACTGGGAGGCCAGGCAGCTTGTGGTGCATGATGTGAAATTCCCAAAGAATTAATAAAGAATTATGTTATAAAAAACTAAGGTTCATTACAAAATATAGTTTAGCTGCTTTTACTAAGCATTTTTATTTTAATATCTTTAATTTATGTGATAATTTTGAAGATACTGTGAAGTATCTAAATATCTTTTTAACTGATGAGGAAAAATCTGCTATTATGCAATGATTCCTTGGCTGAGCTTGCTCAGTGGCTGAGGGTCCTCAGTGTGATGGGGGTTTGTATACTGCTGAAATGGACTCACAGATGCTTGAGCACAGAGGCTGGTGCTTAGTCCTCCCTCACAGCACCCTGAACAGTACTAGGGTAAGGTTTAATGTGTCCCAAGCTCACTTCAAAGTGGAAGTGTTCAAGCTGAAAGCTCAAATTTAAGAGTCCCACTGCTCCATATTCCCTATCTGATTCCAAAGCTGGTCTAGAGGTTCAGGCTGTGAGGTCTGCCTGCTAACGGGATCTTCAGTGTCTGGTGACTTTGGGTCTCAGCACGGTCAACCCTGTAAGAAGCTCCAAGGAACTGGCCCCTGCTAATATTCATGCCTGTTTCTAAGTGGATTGCAAAGCTCTGCACACTGCTCCATGTTGGAGAATGGCAGTGTAAGTCACCAGTGCCTCAAGACAGTCCTTCCAGATTGTGGTCATAGGGTGTCCTCAGCAAGCAGAGGTCCTGCTGTTTTATTGATCATGGGTGAAGTTTCCTAAGCCCTGGACTTAATTCCAACTGGTGGATGCCTCTGTCAGTGATGGGCCCTTCAGAGTTACAGGAAGGGGGACAGCAGGCCCCTTTGTTCCTGCACTGTTTAATTCCTCTTCCCATCTTGTCACACTGAAACTAACTTGGTTGCTCTCACACCTGGTTTCATTCACTTCATTGAAGCTACTTGGTTGCGCATTTGTTCATCTCGGCTTAGGGAGGAAGAGCATCCGCACTGGAGGATTTTGCTGAACTATCTTATGATTCCTTTACCGGAACGACCAGAAAATACAGACACAGCTGTAAAATAAACACAGATACTCAGGGACTATGGTCAGAAGAGCCCTTGACTCAGAGTCTAAGGCACCTGGACAGATGCTTTGTCAAAAACAAAACAAAGCCAGAAAGAAGGGAATTCCATATTCCAAATATAACTTGTTATTATACTGTACATTAGTACCTAATATGTTTCCTTTGTGGCCAAGATATACTAAAAATTAATCATGATAATTATATAGACAAATACATTTTATGACAAAATTCAGAAATTGGAGCTGTTTCATTGGAAACTTGTTTCCTGTCAGTAACAAAATTTTCTCAAGAAAGAGTTAAGACAATTTTTCACACAAACTAAAGTTTGATTTTAAGTTTGATTTGTTCTTATTAAAATTCAGCTTTTTATAAAAACCCTTTTGAGAAAAATTAGGTTATAGACTAACATCCTTGGGTTCAGTGTTTCTTATTGGTCTTTTATAGCCATCTCTATAATGATTATTGTCTTTGAAATGAGTAAGAAAATATTATCACCTACCAAAATCAGAATATATTTTTACAAAATAATATCTAAATCATTTCAAATGAAGAAAGATCTAAGGAAAAAGTTTAAACAGAAGTGGTAAAGTAGCTCAATTAGTAGTTGGCTCACCCAGCATTGATCATGAGTCAATCCCAGCCTGCCATGAAATGCAATCCCTACATTTAGGAGCTGAAGGCAGAAGGATCAAAAGTTCACAGTCATCCTGCCTCTGCTACATAGCAAGATCTGGGCAAACCTGAGCTATATACACACTGTCTCAAAAAACAAACAAAAATAAAAACTCAAAATACAAAATAACAACTAAAACTAAAAGTGACTAGTGGCACATTAAGAGACACTTGTTTTGTGTTTTATGTTATTTTGCTTTTGTTTTTAAAGATAGTTTCTCCCTATGTACATGGCTTGATAGTCTTGAACTTGAAATGGTCCTGATTCCACCTCCTGAGTTATGAGATTATAGATAGCATACACCACCATGCATATCACCCCAAATTCTTATCTGTTCTATTTCATATGAATTACAAATATATGTTTGTTAGCAAAATTGGTTTAATGTTACATTTCTGTTAACTTTTCCTGACAAAACCTTAGTTAAATTATCAATATTCAATGCCTATAAAATATTTAGGGGTTTATTTTTAGGTGACCATAGGGAATATAAATTCTGTAAATGGAGCAAAAAATATCAAAAGTGCTTCCTTCTATTAACAGGATACAGTTACATATTCTTTTATATTTTGATCATTCCTTGCCCCTGTATGAGAGTTAATGATTCTGTTTGGAATGAAGGTAAAACAGTAGGTGAAACTAAGAAAGGAGAGTCACTCTCTCCCAACATTCCTTAACTTCCTGGAATTCTTTGTGTAGGACTGAAGCCTCCTGAGCTTTGCCCCAGCCACACAGGCATGCCTCTTGGTGTTTTCCTTGTTCAGCTGTTGAGGCACTTATGTTAGTGAGACTTTATGGACACAGCTTCTGATGGTACCGAAAGACACAATCTCAGAAAATTCCTTATTCCTCTGGCTTTTACATTGGTTCTGCTCACCCCCAATTCTGTAATATTCCTTCACAGTTTGGTGTGAGAATCATTTTGTAGATGTATCCACTGGGACTAGGATCTACCACTCTGAATTCTATTTGGTTGTAGTTTTCTGTAATGATCTCCTTCTGTTGCAAAGAGAAGTACTCTTGATGAAACACCAGGACTACTCTTCTATGTGGGCATAAGGACAAACATTTAAAATGAAGTTAGGGATTATTCTGATGTAGTGAAATGGTTGGAATGATTTCTCCTTCAAGATCCATGACTTCATTATCTCTGGGTAGTGGGCTAGTCTTCTGGTATCAGGCTTGATTTCTCTTGTGGAACAGGTCTTGGGTCCAATTGCAGAGATGTTGGTTACCATCAATGTTGGCATGCACATACTGTGCCATGCCATTTGCTGTGGTGCTGCTTCGGTGAGGTAGGACTGTTGGTTGCTTCCCTCCTATGGAGAAGCATGCACAGTGCATTCAGGTATGACGTAAGCTACTCCTCAGGGAGGAGGCATTCAGGTCAGTTTCAGCCAGGGGCCTCTGAGCCTTGTGTCTGAAGTACATGATGTTTACAGCAATAGAAATAGTCTTCTTCAGAGAAAAGCATACCAATTTGTTATCCAATACCAAATGGTCAGCCCTGAAAACATATTCATTCAGTTAACATTATATGGATGAGCAGATTATATTTATGTATTTAGCAATGTATATAAAGGTTAATGAAAAAGGGTCATAGGTTTAACTGAGAGCAAGGAGAGACATAGGAGTGTTTGGAGGGAGGAAAAGAAAGGCAGAATGATACATTATATTATAATCTCAAATAACAAGCAATTTTTAAGAGGAAGAAAAAATAGAAAGGAGCTTCAAACTTTGCTCAAGTCAAATGAATGAAGCAAGGAAAGAAAAGACTCTTGGCTCACATGATTTTGCTCAGACACTCTTCTAAGTAATGTCAGCCTTTTATCTTGAATTCTTACTGAGAGGACCAGGTGGATAAACCAGGGCCATGACAGGCTCCCCTAGCAGTCCTGACACAGACCAGGTCTTAGTTTCAGTTTTCTAGAATGGGCTGGAGCTGAACAAGCAGTGCTCAGGAAAACCACAATTTAGGGGCAACCAATCAACAGCCCCCCCCCAGCCTCTTGCTGGCTCAGCAGGCTCCCCAAGCCCCTTCTGCTGGCTCAGCAGATGCCCCCTCCCCAGACTTCTACTAGCTAAAGATATCTTTCTTTACTCTCTCATCAACAAGCCCCTAGACACTAGACCCCACCACCAATAGGTCCTTAACCACGACAGCCTCCCACCCTTCAGCCCCCAGACTAATCTTTCCTCCACCAATCAGCACCGTATTAACCCCTCCTTCCTGGAATTCCCATAATTCTGCTTAAAAAGAGCTTGCAACCTCCCTTCAGGGTTGCTTTTTGCCACCCCAATGTGCTGGAAATAAACGCTCTTGATAAACTGCATACATGACTGTGGTCTTTCTTGGGGGCTTCTCTCAGACCCTAACAATTGGTGTGTTGGCTGGGAAGTCTCCTCAGGACCCCCTGACATGTGAGCATTGAAAACCTGGCGGGCCGGTGAGTGTAAGCGTGAGCGCCCTTTGTCTTGGTTTGTCACTGTTCTGACTGTCTGACTGTCACTGCTCTGTTTGTTCCATGTTCTGTGGTTTTGTTCCTTATTCTGTGTTTCTTCTTCCTGGAAGCTCAAGCTAAGTGAATCTGGAGGCCGAGGTTTGCATGGCAGACGCGCTAGAGGCACTCCCGCCACTGTGGGCCAGGAGACTTTCTGGACTCACCTGAGAGGGACAGCTGGGTGCCTTTGGTTAAATTGGGGCAGAGGGTTCCTCTGGTTGAACAGGAAGGAAGCTTGCTCTCGCTGGAAAGCAGAACTAAGCCATCAGCCTGCTGTGGGATGATCTGTATGGCAAATGTGTTGCTCTGATTGGTCAATAAATAAAACACTGATTGGCCAATGGCTAGACAGGAAGTATAGGCGGGACTAACAGAGAGGAGAAAAGAAAGAACAGGAAGGCAGAAGGAGTCACAGCCAGCCGCCACCAGGACAAGCAGCTTGTGAAGATGCTGGTGAGCCACGAGCCAAGTGGCAAGGTATAGATGGTATGGAAATGGATTAATTTAAGCTATAAGAACAGTTAGCAAGAAGCCTGCCACGGCCATACAGTTTGTATGCAATAAAAGTCTCTGTGTTTACTTGGTTGGGTCTGAGTGGCTATGGGACTGGCGGGTGACAAAGATTTGTCCTAACTGTGGGCCAGGCAGGAAAACTCTAGCTACATCAGCACATTTTCGGGTCCTCTTTTGAGGTCCATACAGGTATATTGTGATTTATGTAACCCTGCTGTGTTTCTGTCTGTTCATTACATTGGGCTTCCACTCCCCTGAATATCTTGCTGGATCATTTCAAGGATTTCCAGGCCCAAGCTGCAGCCTTGGGAGTCATGGTTCAGAAGGGAAAACTCTTTGTCTTTTGTAGGAATGAATGGCCTGCATTTGATGTGGGAAGGCCTAAGGAGGGAACTTTCAACTTCTCAACTGTCCATCGAGTCAAGAACATAGTCTATGGGTCACTGGGGCACCCTGATAAGGTCCCCTTTATCACCACCTGACAACCTTATAGAGAAGCCCCCTGCATGGTTAAAACCCTTTCTCCCTCCCCCAGGGGAAGTTATGGCTGCTGAGAAAAGGGAGAAACTAAAGGAGGGGAGGGATAGGCCACAGCCTTCTGCACCTATGTACCCCATCCTTCCTTCTCCAGGTGACTGGAGGAGAGCTCTTTTCTACTCCACCACCTTACCCCCAGGTGCCCAGAATGAAGGAGCCAGGAGAGCTCCAGGGGAGGATGGAGGAGTCACACACATGGTCTCAGAGGGAGGAGCCACCAGCCAGGGCTGATTCCACTGCCCTTCCATTGCATGCTGTGGGCCCACCTGATGCTGAGGGCAGGCAGCAGCTAGTCCATTGACCCTTTGCCACTAGTGACCTTTATAATTGGAGCTTACAAAACCCTAAGTTTTCTGAAAAGCCTGCCAAACTCATTGATTTGTTAGATTCTGTCCTTTTCACATACCAGCCCACACAGGACAATTGTTTCCAGCTGCTCCAGGTCCTCTTTACTTCTGAAGACAGAGAGTGGATCACAGCCGAGGCCCAGAAATTGGTTCTGGGCCCAGATGGAAGACCGACCACCAATGCAGACCTCATAAATATTGTTTTTCCTGTGACACAACCCAACTGTGATTTCAACACAGAGGAAGGTAGGGAGAGGCTGAAAGTCTACCTCCAGACTCTAATGGGGGTCTTCAGGCTGCTGTGAGGTAGCCCACAAATTTGTCCAAAGTTAGTCAATTACACCAGGAGCCTGTAGAAACACCAGGAGCATTCCTAGAGAGGCGGAGAGAGGCTTATAAAACCTATACACCTTTGGATCCAGAAGCACCAGAGACTTGGTCTGCAGTCAGCCTGACTTTTATCAGCCAGTCATCACCAGATATCCACCTTAAGTTGCAAAGACTAGAAGGTTTTGAAGGTAAGAGGTTGGCTGAACTCATTGCGGTTGAGAAAGTATTCGATAATAGGGAGATCCTGCAAGATAGACAGACTAAAGGGGCTCATGAAGGCTTTAGAAAGACAGACTCAGGGATTCACCAAAGTCCTCCTAGCTGCATCAGGCAGCCCAAAGGTTAGAAGATGGACATTGGCTTCTGGAGGCTCACCACACAGAGAGAAAGGCTTGAAGCAAGGGCTGAGCAATAGGTCTAGATTGCAGAAAGACCAGTGTACCTACTGTAAGAAGTTGGGTCACTGGAAGAGTGACAGGGCTCAAAAGCAAAGGTACTGGAATTCAAAGAAATGAGTGATTGAAGGGGACAGGGCTAGGAACCCCTCCCTGAGCCTTGGGTAACCCCAAAGGTGGAGGGCAAACCCACAGATTTAAAAACAAACCCTAGGCAAAATGTTACAAAGACAATCCTGGATGCAAGGGGCTACAGGGGTGAACTGGTATTCATGGACTATTCAAAAATGAGTAGACATAGGAAAAGGCCAGGTAATTCACTCTTTCATGGTCATCCCTGAATGCCCATGCCCACTGTTGGGAAGAGACTTGCTCTCTAAATGAGACTCATCCATTTTGACCAGACTGAAATACCAGTGGCTGATCAAAAGGGAGAGACACTGCACGTGCTCACCACGTCACTTGAGGATGGATATTAATTGTTCATGTGCCCCTCAAAGGAGGAAGAAAATAGAAACCTACTCCAAAATTGGCTCCAAGAAATTCCCCAGGCATGGGTAGAAACTGGGGGATCTAGGCTATCAGCACACCAGCCCCCCATTCTAGTACAGCTACAAGCTGGGGCAATGAAAATGTGTATTAGACAGTACCCCATGTCCAGAAAGGCCAAGAAGGGGATCACCTCCCCCCATATTAAGCACCTCAGAGTCCTGGGTATTTTGGCCCCTTGCCAGTCAGTCTGGAATATGCCACTGCTGCCAGTTAAAAAGCTCAATTCCAATGACTACAGACCAGTGCAAGACCTCCATGAGGTTAATGACAGGGTGGAGGATATTCATACAACAGTTTCTGACCCCTACACCCTTCAGAGTGTCGTGCCCCCAGAATGGGCCATCTACACTGTGTTAGACTTCAAGGGTGCCTTCTTGAACAGATCGTCCTCCCATCAACTTTGCCACTCAATAGTCTGACAAATACATCAGAGTACCCATCTGGGAGAAAGAAAAATACAGGATCTTTTGAGAAGAGCACACCTTAAAGTTTTTTACCTTAAGGCTGAAACAGCAGAAGATATAGGCCAATGTCCCACTTGCCATCTTTTCAATACAAAAAAGTAGAGTCACAAGAACTGGACACAGGGAGGGGGAACTCGGCCTGGTGCCAACTGGGAGATTGACTTCACAGAGGTAAAACCAGGTCTGTATGGCTTTAAGTATTTTCTAGTTTTTATAGAAACCTTTCCAAGATGGATTGAGGCTTTTCCAACTAAACATGATATGGCTGTCATGATGGTCAAGAAGCTGCTGGAAGAAATTATTCCAAGGTATGGCCTCCCTGTACTCTTGGACTCAGAAAATGGCCTGAATTCATCTCACAGGCAACACAGAAATTTGTTAAGGCTATGGGGACCAATTGGAAACTCCATTGTGCTTATCTCCAGAGTTCAGGCCAAATAGAAATGATAAACAGAAGGAGACCTTAACTAAATTAACCCTTGAGACTGGTGATGACTGGGTGCCTCTCCTCCCCTTTGCTCTTTACCAGGTTCTCCTTATACTTTAGGCCTGACCCCATATGAGGTCATGCATGTTAGGCCCCCACCCATTCTGCCTAATCTTAGGGCAGAATTGCTGGCTGAATTTGATGACCAAGGATTTCTCTCCTCCCTACAAGTTCTGTCTCAGGTGCAGAAACAACTTTGGCCTCAGCTGCGTGCAGTCTATGAGAAGGCACCGCCTCCTGTGCCCCACAAGTTCTGGCAAGGGGACCAGGTGATCATCAAGAGACAGGAAAGAGACCTTGGAGCCTGGCTGGGAGGGACCTTACACTGTCATCCTGACAATGCCCACAGCTGCCAAAGTGGAAGGGGTCCCCACTTGGATTCATCATTTCCATGTGAAACCTGTGGACCCACACACCGATCCTGAGGACTACGCTCCAGAGGAAGTAAACCCTGGACTTTGGAGGGCCATTGTACATCCACAAGATCCTTTAAAACTGAGACTCCAGAAAGTAACCAATCCAGCTAAATGATGGGTTTGTCCCTATGCTTCCTTAGCATATGCATGTGCCTGGTGCCAGTCAGATCACCAAAAGGGACCACAACCCCACCCACCCTTTAATCTCACATGGAAAATTATCAGCGCTGATAATTTTCAGCATCCTGAACCAAACATTATCAGATCCTGAACCAAACTTCCCATGCAGCCATTTGGGGACCTGGTTTCCTGACCTACACTTTGACTTGGGAATGCTTTGTGGTTTGACTGAGGTATGTGACGCTACGTTACAAGAAGTCACCCATTTTTATGTTTGCTCTGGGTATGATAGAAATAAGGCCTAAATAGAGACTTGTGGGGAGTCAATGACTATTTCAGTGCTACATGGAACTGTGTCTTCACTGGTCATAGTGTGAAGGCACCAAAGGATGGAGATCTTATCAAGGTAAAAAAGGCAGGCAAACCAAAAATGTCTGGGTGCTTGGTGGACTAAATTTGCTTGAGAAGGGACGTGTTACCCAATATTAATTCTATTTACTGATGCTGGTAAAAGGACATCTGGTTGGATATCAGGGAAGACCTGGGATTTAAGGCTATATGCCTGGGTCGGAAGACCAAGAGGGAAGGACCCAGGAGCATTATTCACCCTTTGGTTGAATGTTCAACCCCTCCAACCACAAACAGCCCTGGGCTCCAATAAGATAATGAGTACCCCAAAGCCTAAGAAAACAAAATCTAAGAACTATAAACCTAAGAAAACTAAAACATTGTCTTTGACAACCAAGGCAGCCCCCATGAGGTTACCTGCCAGTTCAGGCTTCTTTAATCTGCTAAGAACGACCTATTTGGTTCTAAATGTCTCAAAGTCAAGCCTCACCAAGACTTGTTGGCTCTGTCTGGATACAAAACCACTCTAATATGAAGAGATTGCAATCATGGAAAGTTATACCAGCTCCCCTGACATGCAGTCATGATAATGGCAACATTCAGTCAGAGGAAGACTTACCCTACAGTCTATAACAGGAAAAGGCCTCTGTGTGGGCAAACCCCCAACTAATTATGTTGACCTCTGCAACAAAACTCAGGATTGACCAGGGGACAGGATATTTAATCCCACTGGATGATGCCTGGTGGGCCTGTACCATGGGTTTAACTCCCTGCATACATGCCCGAATTTTATATGATCCTCAGGTTTTCTGTGTCTTGGTGCAGCTGGTTCCCAGGATAGCTTATTTCCCCGAGGAAGAGATTCTCCATCAGTTAACACCACTAGGACGAGCTAAACCAGAAGTTTTCACAGCTGTCTTAATATTCTCCCTCGTAGGGGGGGGGGGCACAGGCACTGGGACCTCAGCCCTCATCCTCCAAGCCACGCATTACAGAGTTCTGAGTGCAGCAATAGATGCAGACATAGCCATCCTAGAGAAATCCATTACTCACCTGGAGAAATCACTCTCTTCTTTAGCTGAGGTAGTCCTCCAGAATAGAAAGGGGCTAGACTTGTTGTTCCTTCAACAAGAGGGTCTATGTCTAGTTCTGGGAGAATAATGCTGTTTTTATGCTAACCATTCAGGAATTATAAAACACTCCATGAATTTAATCAGAAAAAGGCTACATGATAGAAAACTGGAAAAACAGCAAAATGAAGGATGGTATGAATCATTGTTCAATTGGTCACCCTGGTTAACTACTCTCCTGTTGGCCCTAGCTGGGCCTTTGGTTCTCTTACCTGTGGACCTTGCATTATTAATGCCCTAGTCAGATTCATAAAGGAACAAATCTCCACGGTCCAGTTGATGTTTCTGAGACAGCAATACCTGCCTATAGATCTGGAGGATGCTTCTCCAGTATATGAGATGGCCTACTACTCAAGTGGGGGATGAAAGGGCTGGATGGCCAAGCCAGAGCCCTAACAGGCTCTCCTAGCAGTCCTGGCATGGACCAGGCCTTAATTTCACTTCACTAGAACAGGCTGGTACTGAGCAAGCAGTTCTCAGGAAAACCACAATTTAGGAGCAATCAATCAGCAGGCACCCCAAACCCCTTCTGCTGGCTCAGTGGATACCGCCCCTCAGACTTCTGCTAGCTAAATATAGCATTTCCTACCCTCTTGTCAACAAGTCCCTAGACACTAGACCCCCTACCACCAATAGGCCCCTAACCATTACAACCTCCCACCAATCAGCCCCCAGATTAATTCCTACTCCTTGGAACTCTCCTAACTCTGCTTAAAAGGAGCTTGCAACCTCCCTTTGTGGTCGCTATTTGTTACCCCAACATGCTGGAAATAAATGTTCTTGTAAAGTGTATACATGACTGATGTTCTTTCTCGGAAGCTTCACTCGGACCCTAACACTTACACAGTCTTAACTGACAGGCCTCACTATCCCCACTGTACCAGTGATTTGAGATTGTAAAATTAATTTGGTGCAAATAATAGAGAAAACTATACATTAACCCTAAACTCAGTTGGCTTTAAAGACTTGCCTCTAATCTGTTTCTCTGTGGGAACGTTTGAAGTAGCAGATTTTAGTATGCCATTCATCAGTCTTATTGATGCTTAGATTTCTTATCTTGTGATTTTAGTCAATCCCTATCAACAGTGGGGGTTGAAAGTTCCTGATCCAGCCATGCACAATGAGATAAAGTAGAAAAGGAGATCTAGCTGACAAATAGTTCACTCACCAAGGTCCTTGGCACATTGTAGCAGTTCTAACAAAGCAGTAGGTACCCAATGATTACTACTAAACTTGCCAGTCAACAGGAAGGGGTCATGCTGTGGGATGATCTGTATGTCCTGTGGGAGCCCTTCTTGGGTTCTTTGTGGCGTTACCCAGCAGGTCCGTATAGAGGATGATTAGGACCATGGGCCTGAGTGCAGGTGTTTGAGATGGTCTGCACTTGGCTGTGCTGGGGGATGGTCTGTATGTCAAGTTGTTCTGATTGACCAATAAATAAAACCTGATCGGCTGTGGCTAGGCAGGAAGGATAGGCGGGACTAACAGAGAGGAGAAATAAAAGGACAGGAAGGCAGAAGGACTGGCTGCAGCCGCCGCCGTGACCAGAGAGGCTGCAGCCGCCGCCATGACCAGCAGCATGTGAAGACGCCGATAAGCCACCAGCCACGTGGCGAGGTATAGATTTGTAGAAATGCGTTACTTTAAGATATAAGAATAGTTATTTGTAGAAATGCGTTACTTTAAGATATAAGAATAGTTAACAAGAAGCCTGCCACGGCCATACAGTTTGTAAGCAATATAAGTCTCTGTGTTTACTTGGTTGGGTCTGAGCGGCTGAGGGACTGGCGGGTGACAGAGATTTGTCCTGACTGTGGGCAAGGCAGAAAAACTCAAGCTACAGGGTCACCCACTCTTATCCCATTCTCACACAAACTGCAGCTGCCTGCACCCCTCCTCACTCTGAGTGGAGTTTAAGTTGATGTATAGAGGGGTAACTGGGACGAAAGGAAACAGGGAAAACTGTGGTTGGGATGCATTGAATGAGAAGAATAAATCAAAATAAAAAAGGAAAAATGTACTTGGCATGCACAAAATGAAGTTTCAAGATCCTTCTCTTAGTTATGTTTTCTATTGCTATGAAGAGACACCATAACCACAGCACCTCTTATAAAGGAAAACATTTAATCAGTGTTAGCTTACAGTTCAGAGGTTTAGTCCATTATCATCATGGTAGGAAACATGGTGGCATGCAGGCAGGGAAGGGGCTGAGAGTTCTACATCTTGATCCACAGAAGTAAAAGTGACATTAGGCCTAGCTTGAACATCGGAGTCCTCAAAGCTTGCCTCCACAGTGACACACTTCCGCCAATAAGTGCACATCTACTTCAACCAGGCCACATCTTCTAATAGTGCCATTCTCTATGGGCTAAACATTCAAACACATGAGTCTATGGTGGCCATAACTTTTCAAACCACCACAGTGTTCATATACTGTAAATGAATAATCTAGTATCATGTGGTAGTATTGTGTTCCCCAAAATATTGTGCACCCTAATAAACTTATCTGGGGTCAGAAAACAGAACAGCCACTAGATACAAAGGCTAGAAAATGGTGGCACTCACGCCTTTAATCCTAGCATTCCAGAGACAGAAATCCCTCTGGATCTCTGTGAGTTCAAGGCCACATTGGAAACAGCCAGGCATGGTGACACACGCCTTTAATCCCAGAAAGCGAGTCTTTAATCCCAGGGAGTGGTGGTAGAAGGCAGAAAGGTATATAAGGCGTGAGGACCAGAAACTAGAAGCATTTGGCTGGTTAAGCTTTTAGATGGTTAAGCTTCAGGCTTTTGAGCAGCACAGTTCAGCTGAGAACCATTCAGATATGAGGACACAGAGGTTTCCAGTCTGAGGAAACAAGATCAGCTGAGAAGTTGGCCAGGTGAGGTTAGCTGTGGTTTGTACTGTCTCTCTGATCTTCCAGTCCACCCCGATACCTGGCTCCAGGTTTGATTTTATTAGTAAGAACTTTTAAGATTCCTGCTACACATGTGTATTACTTCAGCTCTAATGCTGATGGTAAAAATATTATTTCAAAAATACAATATATCATTAACTATAGTTATCATGTAAATTACATCTCTCTAGAACGTATTCCTTCTAGTTGAGACTGCACCAACACCTCCTTTACTCCCATACTTTTTATAGCATCATCCTATTCTTTCCTGCTGTGATACCAGTTTTCTTGGATTCTCCACATGGGTGGGATTATTATGTGGGCTTTGATTTTTAAAGTCAAATAATCTGAAAACTTTCCACTAAAATCTGTACTGTCATCTAATAGTGTCATTCTGGAGACTCGGAATTTTAAATCTTGGCTTTGGGAGACCTTCACAATCCAATCAATAGTTGATATATTACCTTACTATCCTAAAAAAAACTACAGCAAAGGAATTATGGGGCATGTAAGCCAAAGAAAGTTAGGACAGGATTATTATATATAGGCATTATAAAAGATAATTAGTGGGAAAATTTTAGTAAAGTACTTAGGCTTGCTTGGAGTTGGTTGCTGTAAAGTGGGAGAGCTAATTTTTAGTATACTATCTGACTAATTTCTGCCTAGGGGTGGACAAAGCCATTGGGCTGAAGTGGTCATTGGAAAGCAGCAGCAGGCACTTCTAGTAGCCAAAGGAGGGTATGATATTCATGTTTATGGAGGTTTGTTGTTCTGTGTGTGGGGCCACCATAGCAGTAGAGGAGTGCATGCCCAGGATACCACATAGCTCAGCTGTAAGCTGCCAAGCTGACTAGGAGCAGTTATGCAAATTTTCTTCATTATTAGCTGTATTTTACCATAAGAAATAGCTGCTAAAACTTTTAAGCAATAATAGTAATTAATACTGGTTTAACATAGAATGGCTACAATGGATATGAGTTATAGAAGCATGTAACAAGGCATTTAAAAAAATTTCTAACAGATTAGCATTCCAGTCTCTGAGGAAATGTAAATCTTGATGAATCTCATATAAGGGGCCTGTTGTTGTTCCTTCCAAGTATTTGTGAAAGCAATGATCTTTATATATCTTCAAAAGATACAGCTCAATAAGGATAAAAGGCAAGGAAAAACATAGTGTTAGTCTTTGAAGAGTTTATCATTGACCACTGATAGAAGATGCAAGTTGCTATATAAATTAACATAATGTATAATGCATACTTCTAACATTTGATGTACGAATATTAACTACCTGTCCTTTATTAGTATTAAATGCATTACATTGGGGATATGAAGTGACTAATTATAGCTAGAGCTGTGAATGTGTACTTTAGAATTCAGTCCTGTTTTGGTGATTTGTATGAAAGTTAAAATAAGTCATTTTAGAAAATCAAATCTATCAGTGAGAGAAAAGTGTGCATTTTCCCACAAAACTACTACATTTGTCTTGGCAAATTTTGTCTATTTTTCTCTATACAGTTTTATGAAGGACTGACATAATAACCATATAATGGACTCTAAACTCTGAGATTAGAGTGTCTTACAAGTCACACAGACAATGGCCAGAAGTACACATAAAAAGTAAATAGTTTTTAGATCACATTGTAGAAGTACAACCTCAAATTTTGTTTCTTACTGCCTCCAAAGGTGAAAATGAAATCACTGGAGTCTTTTCTAGTCTACCATGGCATGGTTACAGTATACATGGGAAAGTTCCACATGCAATAACAACCTTGGAAGTTATTTTATAATTTCTTAGGTCATGTCTAGTACATCTACTATTTTCTATATTTTATTTCATTTATTTCTTTATTTCATATTTATTTATTTATTTATTTATTGAGTTTTTTTGAGACAGGGTTTCTCTGTGTTGTTTTGGTGCCTGCCCTGAATCTTGCTCTTTAGACCAGGCTGGCCTTGAACTCACAGAGATCTGCCTGGCTCCACCTCCCGAGTGCTGGGATTAAAGGCGTGCACCACCGCCGCCCAGATATTTTCTATATTTTATACATGATGGCTATTTTTATGTTTCATTTATGAGATATAAACATGGTGGAAACTATTTCTGAGAAACAGTGTTAGTATCTAGTAAGAAACACAGAGTTGCCTTCCCATTTTGCCATGGTTACTTCAATTTAGATGACCACATATGTTTACAAGTCTTTTTGTAGTGGGTGGTGCTACTTGAGAGAGATTAGGAGATGTGGTTTTGTAGGAGGAAGTATGTCATTGGGGGGTAGACTTTGAAGTTTCAGCAGCTTAAGCCTGGCCTAGGAGTTCTCTCTCTCTCTCTCTCTCTCTCTCTCTCTCTCTCTCTCTCTCTCTCTCTCCCTCCTTGTAGCCTATGGATCTGAATGTAGCATTCTCAGCTACCTCTCTAGCACCATATCTGCCTGTCTGACACCATGCTTTTTGCCATTCTGATAATGTCCTAGACCTCTGAAACTGTAAAGGAGCCCCAATTAAATGGTTTCCCTATAAGAGTTGTCATGATCATGGTGTCTCTTCAGAGTAATAAAACAGAAAGATGATGTAGATGTATTTGAAGGAGGGGGCTAGGTTCCAGCCCTAGTAAGCAGCGGTACTTGGCGGCTTAAGCCATATGGTTTGGCTTTAGAGTCAAGGATACAAGAAAGGGGTTGGAAAATGTAAACAAGTATCATTCATATGCTTTCCTCTGTAAGAGTTTCTGTGGTCATGGTGTCTCTTCACAGCAATAGAACAATGACTAAGGCATACAATACGGTAGACAATCAGTATGTTTATAGTGCACTGTGAACCAATCCTTCTATAAAACTTTCACTTCTAATTTGATATATTCAACCTTCCTTGGAAGGTTCAGGCTCATTTTAGCCATTGAATTAACAACATTTCAGTTGGGACAGTTTAAAGAATCCTAGGGAAGTTAAGTCAACAACCTGAAACTAAAGTTGTAATGACATCTTGTTGATCAGAATTCTAGCTATTGATTTGTGACTTCTAATATGTGATCTCAGCTAGCAGAAAATATGTTTCATAATTTCTTAATTTTCATAATTCCTTTGGAAGATATAAAACTAGAAAAGAAAAGAAGATGAATCTGTCTCTATTTGCAAGGATACAATTTCATATATAGAAATTCCTAAAGATAAAAATATCAGAACTAATGAATGTTTTGAACATTTGTCATAGTAAAACAGCATACACGTGTTGACTCTATGTTTAGAAAGCATAGTTCAGTTTGAAAGGTTTTTTTTATGTACTTTTACATCAGAAGAAAGGAACTTAGAAATAAATGTAACAAAAAACATAAAGCTATTTAAGTAAATTAAGGACTATTTGAGTAAGGCAGCAACATCAGTGTTCATGAATTGGAAGAATAATATGGTTAAAGGAGTAGTAGTTTAGCCTCCAGTCATGATCTTAACTTTATTTTGCTCTTTCATAGAAAATGACAAGCTTTTCTTGAAGTTTATATGAAAATCTTTCGGGCATCAGAAAAAAAAAAAAAAAAAAAAAACCAACTTCATCTCTAGCTACTGTAATCCAGAACATGGGATAACAAAAGTATAGTTGGAAAACTGATGGCGTAGCTGTGTCCAGAAGTAAATTCTTAAGTTTAAGGTAGCTAAGTTTTGACAAGGGTACTGAGACAGTTTATGGAAGACTTTTTTCAAAAATAGTATTGAGTCAACTGACTATCCATATGAACACAAATATGATGTATAGAAATTAAAAATCCTAAAAATTATAAGCAAAAAGCAAAAAAAAATAGAACAATTAAGACAAAACATAGACAAAAATTCATGTGGCACAGAGGCAAACAAAGCCTTGTCATGAAAGATAAAATTATATAAACTATACTTTGAACATGAAAATTAAAATCTCTTAAAATGGTATGCCACCCTCAAGAAAGTAAATTGTTAGTATGAAGAGAAAATATTTGTACATCATAGATCTATATGTGAATATACACATATATATTTTAGACTGTACATATATAGGATACATATATATACATATATATACCTATTCACGCATCTATTAATTTAATTATAGAGATAACTAAATGTGAAATGTATAAACAGATGGAAGACGAGACAGCAGATGTGGAGTATGATTGTAGGGCTAGCCTAGGCTACTGCATGACCCTGACTCAAAAAAAAAAAAAAAAAGAAAAGAAAAATAGAGATTTTAAAGTGATAGTTTGGCTGCTGGATAATGTTGCTACCAGAAGTAGTGACTTGCAACTATTCCAAGAATGGGATCTTCCATGTGAATTTTTGGTTAGTAAGACTTCATTTCTCCAAAAGATAAACTTTTTCAGTCCCTGTAGTTGCCCATCAGAACTAGATGGCAAGATATAATTGCTAAAAACACCATAAACCTTGGCCACTGTGAAAATCAGTGTGGCATTTCCTCAGGAAACTGGGAATCCATCTGTCTCAAGATCTAGCTTGGGCATATACTGAAAGGACCTCTCATCCTACCGCAGAGACACTTACTCAACCATGTTCATTAATGCTATATTCACAATAACCAGGAATTAGAAACAACCTAAATGTCTGTCAACAGGTGGATGGATAAAAAAGTGGTGTAATACATTTTACATGGAATATTACTCAGCTGCTATAAAAAACAAGATCATGAAATTTGTGTGTTAATGGACAGAGCTAGAAAAAATTATTTTGAGTGAGGTAACTCAGACCAAGAAAGACAAATATAGTATGTGTTCACATATACAGATGTTATCTATTAAGTCTTCCATATGCAAACTATAGTTAGTATATCCATGGATGTTAGCTATGGATTAAGGACTTGGAGGAAGAGATGGGTCTCCCTAGTATGAAAAGATAGTTATGGATGAATGGGGGAAGCTGGCATGAATGAAATGATCACATGGGAGGGGAAAAAGAGCGAGGTGAGGGAATTAATACAGGGAAGGACAGCTTAAACTAAGGGCCGTTTGAAGGGTTATATGCAAACCTAATATAGTAGAAGCCTCCTAAAATAAATACAAGCATGAAGGCAATCTAAATGAAGCTGCCTCTCATCACCAAATGAAGCTTCCAGTGCTGGGGATGAGTAACAGCTAATCAAATTCTTTGCCAAAGGGCCCATAAGAACCTCAAACAGCCTAGACCATTGCCAGGGCTAGTGGTTGCTCTCCACAAGCTCATCGTAAGACCCTACTGTTGAAGACCACATCTATTCAACTCTTTGAACTTGGAGAAATTGAGCTTGTAACTATCTAAAGCCTTCACCCATACAAACTAGTGTCAATGGTACTGAAAAGCTCTTTGCATGCTACCAAATAAAAAGGGTAAACACCAACCCAGCTATGGGTTCTTTGATCTGCAATAATGGTGTACCTACAAGATTCATTAACGCAATACTGGCACAATGCTTGTGGGAGTAACCAACCTGTATCTGACTGGATTTAAGGCTCATCCCAAAAGACAGAACTCATGACACTGCTTGGGTAGCCAAGAACCTGAGACTAGATAGGCCAAGGTCATAGGGGAAAACCAAATACAACCATTCTGCTAAAAAACAGCAATTAAAGGATTCCTAATGACATTCTTCTATACTCATATATCAGTGTCCTTCTAAGACATTATCAAAGAAGCTTCCTCCTGCAGTACATGGGGATAAATGCAGTTACACTAAGCTGGAGAATGTGCAGAGTGAGAGACTTGAAAGAGCTTGTCAGAGCCACAGGTGATAGAGGACATCATGGAAACACGGCCTTCTGAGTACAGTAAGGCTGATGCACACATGAACTCACAGAGACAGAGGAAGCATGCACAGGCCTACACAGGTCTGTGCCAGATGGGATCTCAGTGCTGAAAGGAGATGTGGACCCATGCCCCGTCTCTAGCACAGAAGCAATCTCCAGTTGATAACTACTCACAAATGAAAACTTAGTTTTAACCAATGGAGTCTTACTAGGGACACAAACTACTCTTAAATGCAAGCTCTATGCTCAACAGCAGATGATCAACACAAAAGAAGCTCAATGGCATCTTTGGAGGCCCTTTGTCTCATAATGTTTTGTCAGGCTTTTATTTTATTTTATTTTTATTTTTAAACATTCAGGTCCTTTGCATATAGTAAAGCTTTCTGTTTTGTCCTCTTATGGAACCCATGTGCCTCTGAGTCTGTATGTGTTTCTCATGCTTTTTTTTCAGCTCATTCTTTGTTTTATCATATTCTGGTTTGTTTGATTATTTTTGTTTTATATTATTTGATTTTATTATTATTCTTAAATGCCTATTTATTTCTAGTGAAAGACAGAAAGGGTGTGGATTTGTATGGGAGGGGAGGTAGGAAAAATCTCAGAGTAGTTTGGGGAAAGACCCCTAGTTAAAGTATATTATATGAAAAAATCTATTTTTAATAAAATTTATAAAATTAATTTTGAACTGTATATAGTGGTATGTGCTTATAATTCCAGCATTTGGAAAGTGAGGGCAAGAAGATCATGAGTTCAGAAACATCTGCAAGTCTGAGGACAGTCTAGGACATATGAGACAATCCTTCAAAAAAGTTAATTTTGATTTTTAAATGCATCACTTTATCAAACTGTACCACATATTGAATATTAAATTATATTAATTAATATATTATTAATATATAATATATTTTATTTAGTATATGTTAATATATACTATATATTAATTAATTGATTGCCTATATGTGTTCAATTTAAAAGTGAATGCAATATTTTGTAGTGAAAAGTGTTACTTTAACCATTATTTATCTTGGTTACTGAAAAAATATAAAGAAATAGAGAAATTAAACTGGAACTAAGTTACAAAGTTTCTCCTAGTAGCTAGCTTTCATAGTGCAGGCTGCAGGGTGGATAAAAGGCATCAAATGCCTAACCCAGCTGTGACATTGAATTTGTAAGTACAGAGACCCATTCTTGCACTCTTGTGTGACTCTAGCTTAATAAACACCTAGCAGATGTCCACATGTGTGTTGTGCCTGTGTGTGAGACAGTGGCTGTGTGCATTGAAAGACTCTAACCCTTCAGGCATATACACCCCAAACCCCAGGAGAATGAGGAACTAAAAAGCTAGTTCCAAGGGCAAACTGACTCAGCCATTACTCAACCACCTTTACCACAATGTATGGAGATTTCTGTTAAGATATGTTGCTCAACTGTGACTGGGATAATTGCAAGTGTTCCAGGAAAGACCACTGTAATCTTTGTGTAACCTTCACTCCTGCCCTGATGCCCCCCTTAGGTTCCGGGGAAAATTGTGCATGTGGACATTGCCCTGTGATTAGGCCATAATCTTGTGAAAGTAGCTCCTAGACATGAACCAACTGGAACAAATTGCATGGGAATTGTAATCTTATGGCTTTTGTGGGTTTTCCTTTTCCTTTAAAAGTACCCATGTGGCTGCAGTAGGGCGTGACTCTTGCTCTTGAGAAGAGAGGAGCCTGACTGTACAGCCACATCAATAAACCTCTTGCTGTTTGCATCAACTGGACCAGAGTCTGGGTTTTTGGGGCGCCCACCTGAGAAGGTAGTACCCTGGGTCTGGGGTCTATCATGCATGACATGTGTTTGTGTGGTGTGCATGTGTGTAGTGAGTGCATGGTTGCACATGTGTGGGTGTGTGGGTGTAGTCTAATTCAAACATAGAATTGCATAATTCTCTCCAAAAATCTAAAATATTCTGTGAGTGCAAGTGACACAGTTAAAAATTCATCAGTATAATCATTGATCTTTCACATTACTGCTATGGAATTGCTTAATCACTTTGTTTTCATTTTCTATGTGAAAAATTCTGTCACCTAAGAACTTGCTTCATAACAAGTGTGAATTGCTCTTCCATCTATTCACATCACACTATAACTTTAACAAGGCCAACAATGTCCTCATTTGCCATTTAAAACTCATCTTCTTCTTGCCTGACACCCCCTTTGAATTTTCAGGATGGGTTCTTTATTTTATTTTTAGACATTTTAACATTTTCCTTTCCCAGGGCTCTGTTCTGCATGGTTTCAGTGGCTCATTAGGGGTCAATTTGACTTCTCTACATTTGCAGCCTTATACTTTTTTCATTACATTTTTTTTTTATGTCAGACAATTACTCATGTGGATATGTCAGTTTAGTTACCATATTTAAGCATTTTTAATTTTCAAACAAAGACAATTATAGTGGCTAATAAATTACTCCTTCTAAATTGATGCAGTTGATGATGGTGATTTGTATATGTATTAATGCAATGCATATTGGATACCTAGAAAAATATAATTTTCCTTGTTATTGTCAAAATAAAATATGCATAATAGAAGAATATGAATAAAAAATTTCTGCCTTCAAGGTTTTCACAGGCAAGTAGAGTCATGACAAGTATAAATCCAGAAATGTCTGGCACAAGATTTATAATATTCAGTAATCACTGTGCTAAGCCTCCTGCATGCAGCTATATGGTTTTATTTCAGAAAAAAAATTACATAGCTTTGCCACTTAAGGTGAAATTATTTTATTGAAAATTATTTAAAATACACTTTGGGATATTTATATGACAATTCCTTCTTTGTGGCAAGCCACAAGGATATGCTATAAGGAGTCCAGATGTATATCAAAGCTATACCTTGACCAGGCCAAAGGTCAGTCAAGTGGCAAGCCATCTGCCATGAACTATTAGGTGTTACACAGCCTAATATTCAGCTGTACCATGTTATGAATTTCTTGTGTTCACAATTCCGATAGAATGTGTGTGTGAACTTCCTGCTCTGTCCAGTATGTGAATAAGGTCACATAGGCAAAGACAAGCTGGTGGAAACACTTAACATTGTTTCTTATGCTAATGAAGCTCAGACCATCCCCCTTGCCTTGAGACCTAGTGGCTCTCTAGAGCAATTAACTGAGGACAAAAGAGGCTTTTACATATCAAGGTGGAATGTAGGGTAGAGCAACATTCTGCATGGCAAGTGGAGGAAGGAACAGGAATGTTCTGTAGAGGAGACAGAACTGCATGACCAGGGAGAAGGGAAGAACACAGAGATTTTGTAAATGGTAAGGCAGAACTCTTGTAGAGTTCATCAGAGCCAGGAGTAGAGAGCAAATAGAGATGGAAGGTGAAGAAACAGAGGATGAAGAAGGCAGAAAGCATAAGAGCTTAGTTTTTAGCAGGACGATGAGAGGGCAGTAAAAGAGGACAAAGAGAAACTGAGTGTCAGGATGGAACTGAAGCCATGTAGACAGTTTTTCATCCCAGAGAAACATAGTAGATGGACCAAGAGCTTGGTGTATCTAGATTTATTCCTGCCCTGAATGCCTGACAGAGCTGTAGCTGTATAGATAGACTTTTGTCTTAGAGGAATAAAGTTAACAAACATAAGAGCATAGTATACGTGGAATTTTTTCCCTCAGATATCCCACGCCAGACATAGTGTATGATCTGGATCCTGGGTAATCCATACTTCTTACATTAAATGTATACATAATCAAAAATATCAAAAATTAATGTTAAAAATCCAGTAAAACTTTGGCCATTTTTTGGAATGCATCTGTGAAGTCCTGGAGTAATTTAGTGTTTGTCATTAGTGAATTATTTAAAGACCTGATTTGGTAGGTCTGTATAAATTTATGATAACAACCACCTAGAAATCAAGACTCCAAGATTTGTTTATAAACTGTTTTAAAATGAAAAAGTATGAAGAGAAAAAGGAAGTAAGTATTAAGCAATGGAAATAAATTTTATCACATCATTTAATTGTTTTGTAGTATATATATATATATTTTGGTTTTTTCAAGACAAGGTTTCTCTGTGTAGTTTTGGTGTTTGTCCTGGTTCTTGCTCTGTAGACCAGGCTGGCCTCAAACTCACTGAGATCTGCCTGCTTCTGCCTCATGAATGCTGGGATTAAAAGTGTGCACCACCACTGCCCAGCTACTGTTATTTTTTTCAATCATGAAATTTATTAGAATTTGTGATAGTGAATAATGTCAAACAAAGTTATGATGGCTTGATATCAATTTTTTAGTTAATTTGGATGATGTCATAAAGAAGATATATTCAAATAAGTATCCAGACAAGATAAACCTAAGGGTACAAAACACTGTTTATAAAATTGATGATTTTTTTGATACTAATACCTATTTCATCAAAAATAATACTTAAGTAATGTTAATTTATCTAGAAGCTTCAAACATTCATAATGTGGTCAATAACTCAGAAAAATGTGTGTTTTATTTCATGAACAATTAGTACATTTTGCAAAATTAAAACTCATAAAGACACAGTGTACTGAATATTGTGACTACTAAAGGATATGATTCAAATGTCTGAAAATTTATTTGTATAGATTTGATCAAACTTAACAGTATTAATGAAGTCAAATAGCACCATATTTATAAAGCCAATGGGCTGGAATTCTAAAATTTCTTTTTCAGATCACATGTGAAGTCAGTTTTTGTGATAAAATAAGAATTTAATTTAATTATATATGAATGAAGACATTTTAACTAATCTCAGGCACAATTTACCTTTATCATATTATAACTTCTAACATTTATATTGAAAATACACCATAGCAGCTGTGTTTTCTATGCTGTAGTATAAAAAAGTTTACTTTAAATTCAAAATAAATGAAGGAACTTAAGAAATATTGTTCTCAATTAGTGTAGCTAAGGACAGCTTTCTTTGCATGTTAAGATGGAATGGGATATTTGGTGAAAAATAAGTTACTTCTGATAATTGTTCAATATTTAGAAACAAACGATTTTACCATTAAGAAATTGGTTATAAGATAAGAAACAGAGATGTCCAGGTTTGTCTTACAACATTCTTTGAAATCATAAATGTATGGTGATATTTTATTTGTACTGAAATGTGATTTTACTTGTATGTTAATAAATAAAGTTGCCTGGGGGTCAGAGATAATAGCAAGCCATAGCAAAAGTCTGGCAGTGGTAGCATACACCCTTAATCCCAATCACATGACAGGCAGATCTCTGTGTGTTCAAGGATACCACCAGCATGAAGACACACACCTCTAATCTCAATACCAACCATAGAAGACCTGGAGGTCTGTATAGATGGGCAGTGACGAGGAGGTCATGTGGCTGGGTTTACAACCAATGAGAAGGCAGAACAGAAAGTCTATAAAAAGACAAATACACAGGAAGTAGCACTCTTTCTGAGAGGAAGGACAGCAGCAGCAGTGAAGGGTAAGCTCAGCTTTGACCTCTTGGGCTTTTAACTCTGCAATTGGCTCTGTGTTTCTTATTTAATAAGACTGTTCAGCTACATAAATGTGTTGGGGTCACATTTTTTGAGTCCTGTCAAGAAGCCAATGTCCTTACCCATGCTGCTTAAAGACAAGGTCCTTGAATACTACCCTTTTTATTTTTATATGTTTTTCAAAGTTTAAATTCATATAAAAATATAAAAATATGTCTTTTCAGAACATGCAATGTTTTCTTTTCCTTGAGTTAAATTTAAATAGTGTCATTTTCAACTTCATTTTCTGAACATTTTAAAAATTCTGTAGAATATCTGATAATTGTACATCTTCTTAAATATTTGGCATTTTTGAATCTAGAGACTTAAAGAATGCAATTTCTTCACACGATTCAAATATCATCATATCCCCAAACACACATTCTACCAGTTTCACACAAACTGAGCAAGTTGTATTTAGAAATATGCAATGCACAAGTAACAACAACTAAGGAAAAAAAGAGGTCATTAATTTGAAAAAGAAAGAATTTGAGATGGTTTGAAGGGAGGAAAGTGAAGATATAAAGATGTAATAATATTATCAAAAATAAAATTAAAAAACAGTAAGAAAAAAAAAAAACCTAGCTCCTTTAATCCCCCAGATATTTTAACGTAAATTTTAGATTGACAGCTTAGTAAACCCACTTTAAATACAAAAATTGCCAAAATACTCTTTGTTGTGGAAAATCTCGGGTTTGAAATAGATACACTTGGGTCAATAACAAGTGTCTGATGCTCTACAGGAATTCCTTATCATGGCTACTCTTTGGGATTTGAACAACTGGTATTTCTTTTAAGACAATCTTTGGAACTGATTGTTTATTTTCATGGTAGACTATTTAAAGGTTAAGGCACACAAGAATAATTTCAGATAGCCATCTGGAAAAATAAAGAATATCTGTGACAATCAAGTTCTGAAGCCATTCTTTTAAGGAGTTGAATTTAGTGAAATGACCAAAAATCTTTTGAATAAGTAATATGTAAAGATAATCTTTCATTTTCATTTTATCAGTTGTATTCAAGAGACATGCAGTCTTTAAATAATTAATATATTGTCCTATATTCATCCATGTTTACAAATACAACTAAATTTTATATGTGTGCATATATGGAACTTTTTGTACATATAAACACAAAAAGGAATTCTCAAGAAAATGAGCATATGTGCATGCTTTAACATATTCACTGTCAGAAGAATAAAACAAGATAAAATATAGTCTAACATATTAGAAAATATAATCTTAGAGGAATGAAACAATATTCTTAATATTAAACAGCAAGTAAGTAAAGATAATTCTAAGTCTGTTTAAACCCAAAGGTATCATTTTGAAGATAGTATATCACTATGTACCTAGCATCTGCTAATGCTATAAATAAAATATTGGAATTTTAAATTTTAGGTGTGCGTGCATTTGATATTTTGAGGCAGGGTCTCATATAATCATATAATCCAGGCTAGCATCACCTTTGCTATGTAGCTGAGGATGACCTTGAACTCTCAACCCATCTACTTCTGCCTCCTAAGTGTAGGAATTATAGGCCAGCCTGAGTCACCAAGTCCTGAAATTGCACATTTCTTTTGTCATTTTAAATTTGCCGTTTTTTCCTAAGGTCTTATTTCTATTACATTTGACTTCTTCAAAAGGTTTAAATTCAGAATAATCTCTTTGATTTCAAAAGGACTTATTTCAGATTAATCTATTAAATATTTTGTAAGTATATTGAGGAAAACAGTGTAAAATTTCAAAACACAAAATAACAGTGGAGATGGGCACCTTGGCCACTTGGGTGTTGTCAGTGTACATCATACACAAGTATGGTGTATTAGCTACTTTTCTGTTGGTGTGATAAAATACCATGACTGAAAACAAATTGAAGAAGGGTCTTATTTTAACTTACAGTTTTAGCAGTATGATGTCGATCACAGTGGAGAAGGCATGGCGACAGGCAGGAAAAGCTGAAGGCAGGAGCATACATGGCTGGTCATGTTTTGAGCCACACACAGGAAGTAGACAGATGGGAAATGAGAATCAGGTGAGGCTTTAAATCTTCATACTTGGTTCCCAGTTACATATTTCCTTTGCCAAGCCTGCACTTTCTAAAGGTTCCACAACTTCCCCAAGAGTGCTGCCAAATGAGCCAATGGGGGATATTTTCCTTTCAGTCACCACATGTGGAAATACCATATTGTGCCTTGTAAACAGGTGTCAGTATAATATGATAAAAATTTTAAAAAGTATAAGGAAATGAAACACCCCTCTGATTTCTTGTAAGCTTACACATTATCAGGCTGTAACCCATAAATGTGTATCTGCAAAGTAATAATATTTAATGGAGATATTAAAACTTTTAAAAATCACTAAGACTTTGCTTAATTTGAACCCTCCTATCTAATGAAAAAAATAACTTATTACAAATATTTTGAACCCTGAACTTTTATTTCGTGTTCACTTTTGTAAAATTAAAAATAGAATAGAATCCTGCTGATGCTGGGAATGAGAGCATTATTAACTGCTGTGTAGCTGAGCATAGTTATAAGAAATATTCCTACATAAGATGATAGTTTGTAATATATACATCAACACATGTTATACCTGAGGAGAAAAATTCTCACCTGAAATATGAAATAATTTTGCTTTTAGTCATTATCAGAAAATCTCCAATATATTCTAAAGAACAGCATATAAAATTTATGGCCACAAAAACTTATATAGGTGGTTTTGCTGAAACATTTGCGCTAAAACATTTGCTCTGATGAACAATCTGTGTAGTTGTAGGCACTAAAGTGACTTAGTTATTTTTACTTCAAGTTCTAGGAGAAAAAGTTATTCTTTAAGTTTCTACAGACTCTCACTTTGTACTAAAGTCTGTCTCCTTCTTTTTAGACCATTGACTTCCTAGCAATATATTAACTTCATGCTATAAATATAATTACAGTCTGCTCAAAGATAGCAGAGAATGGTCATATGCAATTTGCACATGGGGACTAATAAGAATACTTCATGCTGGATAAGGGATTGTGATTTCTCTTTTGTTTTCACACTGGGGAGAGCTGTTATCAGTGTGCCTTTGGTTCACCATCTCAGAGTAGAAATGAATGTTCCCAGAACCATTTATTATTAAATGACCAAAGAAAATTAGTTGCAACAATTCTTCACTTAGAAATTTTAGTTACTTAGGAAACGTTTATCTTTATCTGAAATTCAGTTTGTGGAAAAAAAAAATCAAGAAGGTTGCAGCATTTAAATTCATTTTCAGGCTATAGTATGACACAAAGGAAAGAAGGACTACTCTCTCCAAACTAATGTTATTACTTTTCTCAAGAAAACTGCTAGGCAACTGGGGAGGTGCCCGGAGGAGCATGGGCAGCTGTGTGTCTGTGGAAAGAGAAAAAGATGGGAAGAGACTGAGAACAAGGGCAGAGGGACAAACAAGCTGAACTGAGCAGAGATAAACAACAGTGGCAGTTCCTGCAGCATTCTTGCAAAACTTTCTGGTAGTCTACATCTAACTTCTTTGTTACTAGGGAAAAAAAAAAAACAGAACATTAAAAAGTAGCAATAGATGAATTAAGTAACCATGTAGTTTTATGTAAATTAATGAATAAACTCACATATGTCTTTGTGCAGCCCCCCGTTTCTCTTACAAAGGACTCAATTGCATTGCATATTAATGATGTATTGATGTATTGTATATGTTTGACAGCAATTAAACACATACTCTTCAACTAGTAAGATATCCGTATAAAAAGAGGCAAATAACATCATTGATTTAAAATTTCCTTTCTCAGAGAAAATCGGGAGATGAAATAAATAAATGAATGAATCTCACAATTTAGAGAACTGTGTTCAGCCAGAAAACAAGTGATGATCAACATAGACATTTCCTGTTTTAATAGTTCATTCATCAAATGGTTTCCTTCTCATTTTCTTTTTACTTTAAGGTAAATTAATAAGCATAAAATTGAGAATGTTTCAGTTTAAGTTCTACCATGAACATAAATCCTTAAACACTGATTGCAAATTTTATGAGCCAACTTCCTGGATATGATTTTTTCCCCCTGGAAAAAAAAGAAGTGAATTTCAAGTCCTTTCTACAGTTAGTCATGCATATGGATGGCCCTGCCTTTCACGACAATTTTCAAAGTTATGATCAATCAATAGTTTTTATTCTCAAAGAATTCTGCTCTCATCTTTTATAGTTACAAGGATTTAATCAAAACACTCAACACTTCAGAATTTATTTTCCATAATTCAAACTAGTAATAAAGGGCTCTTGAGTTTGTGCATTGAACTGTTTTTTCTTGAAAGTGATGTTTATGAGAAAGTTAATATAAAAAACCCACCACATTTATGTAATACTAAATTGAATTTTCAAAGATGTATAAAATCAAACCATAACCTTTCTCCTATAATAATTATGATTTAATTTGGCTCCACTGAATGAAGAGCACAACTGGCTTCTGATTTAAATAAGTGCTGGTTTAGATGCTACTCTAAGATGGTAAATACCTCTTAGAGAAATTATGCACTTCCCCTTCTTGTTGTCAGCCTCATGAAAGCTTGGTCTACAATACAGCTAAGAAATTTCTGTAAATAACGTTTTGAACTGATAATATTTTTAAAAACTCACAGTTGCTGAAACCTAAGTTATTTCTGTTTTCTTTTTCTATTCATATTGATAATTATATTTATAAATTAAATTAAGAAAGATTTAAATTTATTTCCCAGAACCAAATACAAACATATATAGTATGAGAAGTTGAGTGAGAGATAATACCAGTTATCTGATCCAAAAATAATATGCTGTTTTTGCTCCTTTACATCAAAAAAGCATTATATTATAGACTGTGTATTAGAACTGAATCATCTCAGCAAATAACTTAAGACAACACTGCAGGGAAATGATTTCCAGTCAGTATTCAATTCTATAATCAGGAGATCCTTTTGCCATTGTCTTCTAAGGCATACATGTTTAATTGTACTCTACCTATTGTTGCTTGAGTTTTCTGCTTCCACATTCAGGACAATCTCTGCCCCGCCGTCCACAGCCCTCAACCCCAGTAACACAGAGACTTTATATTGCTTTCAATTATGTCGTTTTTTAATGTTCTTTACTTAAATTTATTTTTCTTATATCGACGTGCTTGTGCTCCGCATTCACATGCTTTTTCATAGCGCACTGTAGTGTTTGTCATCTGCTCTCTTTTGCGGCTGCAGCTCTTTGCTTCTGTTTTTTTATTTTCTCTCTGTTAGTGCCTATCTTTCTGCTAGCCACGGCGATACGTTTATTTATTGACCAATCAGAACAACTTGACATACAGACCATCCCCCAGCACAGCCAAGTGCAGACCATCTCAAACACCTGCACTCAGGCCCATGGTCCTAATCATCCTCTATACGGACCTGCTGGGTAACGCCACAAGGAACCCAAGAAGGGCTCCCACAGGACATACAGAACATCCCACAGCACTTCCCTTTTCTTTTTTTTAAAAAAGGAAGGTTTTAACTTTTACACATCTCCAAAGTCAGCTTGGTATATTTGGGAATTTGGGCGTAGCTTCTCTTAACTACTTCCTGCTGGAGGGGGGCGCTGTATCTTATGGGAATACAAAGAATATTTAAGGATCATGGAGTAGTCCGTGAGGCTGTATCGTCTGAGCCAGTTGCCTTGAAACAATTCTGGATGTTGAATCATCTGGGCCATGGTGTCATCAGAGACCTTTCAGGTGGTCTTGACTGGTCAAACCTGATGTATCTTAATCTGGAACAAATCCATAGCCTCTGGCTTTCTGTAGAGACAAAAACAGAGTCTCCTTTCCAAAATAACACATCCTTATATCCAAATTTTAAAGTTAAGATATCTTTAATATATACATATTGGTTTAACTCAGCATCTTTTACGATCAAATGTTTTTCTGCAGTTAAAAATCCCAAAGACAATATAATCCAAACTCTCTGTGTGATATCCATCTTTACATGGCTTATTTTTATATTACTTTTACTTTCTCTTTAAAGACTTTATTTTTTTAAACTTTCTATTTCTTTATATAACTGTCTATGTTCCTTTTCCTCTCTCTTCCAAGCCTATGTACATTTTTACACACATTGTAAAGCATTTAAAGTCTTGTTCCATCTGAATCTGTCTTATTGCAAACTTATTGCTTTAAACTGTAGCCTTCTAAGCCTGAAACAGCTCTGTGGCTGCTGGCTCCGCCCCCTTCAGCTTCCCAACATGGCGGTGGTACGTTTTCCACCAGCTCTGGAGCCATCGTGGATCTGTGCTTTTATCCAAGCAGCGTGTAGCCCAGAAACCTTTTTTGTTTTGTAACTAGCAAAGGCTAAATCCACCACGCAGCTTAATGTGCCACTTGCAGAGGCCTCATTTCCGCCTTACTGCAGGTTAAGTGCACACGCCAGGAACCCGCCAGTAACTCAAACCGGCGGCTGCCGCTCATTTGAGAGAGAGAATTAGGAACTGTGGGGCGTTTACCGACGTCACCGTTCCTGGAGAACTTAAAGACGTCACCGCTCCGTGTGTTGAGTTCTGAATCCTCTTTACCACCACGCGAGGATTCTTCTCAGATCACACTTTATTGGAGCGCCTCTTGGTTAAGGGACTTTGTCTTTAGTATTTTTTTTTTTTTTAACACCGGCCTTTATCCCTGTTCATTTGTCCTTTTTCTTTAGTCCCTCTTTTTTTTCTTCCCTTTTTTTCTTTAGCCCTTTTTTTCTTTAGCCCCACGTTGGGCGCCATTTGTTGCTTGAGTCTTTCTGCCTTGCCCACATTCAGGACAAATCTCTGCAGCAGTACAGCTAACCAAAGTAAAAAGACTTTATATTGCTTTCAAACTGTATGCGTAGCTTCTTTTATTTTTTACTTAATTAATCATTTTACAATCTATAACCTATCTATCAAGTGTTTATTTAACATCTACCTACATATCTCTCTGTCTCTCTGTCTGTCAATCTATTACCTGTATATCCATTACCTTTCTTTATATATCCATGTCTAGATTTTTTAAAAATATATTTTTAAGATTTATTTTTATTTATATGATGTTTGTGTGTCTCTATATGTACGCTTCATATATACGACTGCCCAAAGAGGCCAGAAGAGGATGTTCGGTCCATCATAGCTGGACGTACAGGCAAGTGTGAGACATCGGACATACATGATTGGTACAGACTGAACATGAGTCCTCCAGCAGTACTCTTAAACACTGAGACATGTGTCTGCTTCTGAGTGAATGAGAAAATAAAATGCCAAAAACTATGTATTTTGAGTTAACACACACACACACACACACACACACACACACACACACACACACAGTTAACAAATGTATTTGTTCCCTTTATTTCCACTAAATAAATTTAAACAACTATTTTTATTTTCCTAAAATTATTTACTCTAAACATTTTACTAGCAGTAATGACATTGCAACACTTCCTTCTAGTTTTTTTTTTTTTTTTTTTTTTTTTTTTGTTCAAGCTCCACAAATCAAACCTCTTAAAATAATTCTTCATCTCTCTTCAACTACAGGCTCAAGCATATTTCAGCACCAATTTTAATACTTAGGTCTTGTATTAATAGCTAGAAGCTTCGATTCTCATCAGGGATAGCGTCCAATGGCTATATAAAGAAGAATTAACATCACTTTCATTCTTTACATTATCCTCATCAACTTCCTGCAAAAGTAACTCATGAATTCTGTCTTCACACATTTGTCTGTCTTTTGTCCTTTCAACAGAGTCACTAGACTCAATAAAAAATTCCCTGATATCAAAAAGATCTTGCTTGGTGTAATATAGAAGAAAATCTTTACAAAAATGATATTTGTTCATACTGCTAAATTCAGTACCTTTGCCACAAACCAGAGACTAGAGGAAACTAGATTCATAGCAATGAATTCATTATTCATTTTTCAATATTTATTTTTTCCTCTAATCAAACTTTCCATCTTTGAATTGCTTCCTTTTTAAATAATTTTTATATTTATTGCAGAATCAAAGAAATACAGATTAAAAGCAATTAAGATAGGTAGTAAATTGATAGAAATCAGTAAGATCATTAGACAATCCCTTAATACCAAGTAGTGAATGATTTAATGTTTACCTTTTCAAAGTTCATTCATTAATTAGGAAGAGAAGAAAAATTTTGAATAGGTGTAAATTTATAGTTCATAGATAATTTGATTGTCCGGTTAATGAAGTGGAGTGAGCCATATGAATGAATTTGGAAACTGTAAATTTCTTACTACTGGTAAGATAAAACAAAATTACACATTCTCAATGAGAACATCAACAACAGACTACTCAGTGTGCCTTGAAGCTTCAAAGAATAGTTAGGATAAGTAATTACAATGTTCCTAAAGAAATCTTATACATTACCTAAGACAGAAACTAGAGAGGTAACAAAATCTCACTCTTCCATATGGCTGTAAGGACTGAGCTAGAAAGTGGAAAGGGGAAGTTTAAGACATACATAACAGCTCTCAGCCTGCTGGAGGAGAGTGAGTTTTTTGTTGTTTTTACCCCAAAGGATCCCACACAGCTGCTGCCCTGTGAAGGTAATCAAAGGACTTATAGCCAAAGCATACAGGAAAAATTATAGCAGTGTATGAACATGTCAATGCATAAAATAATATGCTTTTATATTATACCTTTTATAAATGTATAGTGATTTTAATAATTTTAAAAGTCATTGTTTGGGGAGGATGGCAATGTAGCTCAGTAATGGAGTGCATTGCTGTCCTTATTTTCAACGACACAGTCCTCTTCAATGGTTTCCATACAAATGATGGTGGTTTCCACAGAAAGGCTTGTTTGTGACTGGACTTACTTTCCTCTCCCTTCACTCTGAGCACTTCACCAACAATATTTTCTTCACTCGATGAAACAGATGATTTCTAATTTTCAGTCATCATCTGAAAACATGCACTGGAAACTATCCTCAAAGAAATGTTAAGGGATAAGTGAAGATTGATAGCTGGCTTCTGAGGGCAATGAGGTCTCCCTGTGATTGTCCTAATATGAAGAGTTTGATTTTGTCAACTTTACATTACCATCTTTAAGCACCTCATTGCAAGCTTAAAAGAATATTTAGGCCTGAGAAGATGACTCAGGAGAGTGTTTGCTGTGGAAACAAGAGGACCTAAGTTTGGATCCTCAGAATCTAGGGAGTCAGCCCAGGGCTACAGTTTGTACCTGTGACCCTACTACTGGAGAGACCAAAGCAGGATGGTCCCTGTAGCTTGCTGAAGGAAGGCTAGCAGAATCTGCAATTCAATAGGTCAGGAAAAGACCATGTCTTCAGAGAATCAGGTAATGGGCAAATAAGAAGATGCCTAATGTTAACTTTTAGTTAATTGCCAGCTGTCAATATTCACCTATCTTTTGACATTTATTTGAGGATAGTTTCCTAATGTTCTCATGCACCTGGACACATTTGTAACTACAAACACACACACACACACACACACACATACACACACACACACACACACACACACACACACACATTACTTATGTAAATAAAAAATCCTGGGTTTGGAGAGATAACTCAATAGCACATGCTGCTCTCTTAGGTGGAGTTCAGTCATCAGCACCCATATAGAGCTGGCCACAACCAATCTATATCCAGCTCCAGGCCTCCAGCACCTTCTTCTGGCCTATAGACAACTACATGTAATGCATATGCATAGACATATGCACATATCTATAAACAAATAATTTCTTTAAATATTTGGAGCATGAAATTTCTATCTCATTAATTTTGTGAAGGAAAGATACGTAAGTGTCCTAGAAAATGCTCCTTCTTACCGAAGAAAATGATAAATATATCCCCGAACAGAAGTAGATTTTTTTTCCTTTCTTTTACTGAGCTGTCGATTTTCTCATATCTAGTCTATATTTCAGGATATAAGATTTTTATGTCCTTAGAGGTCACCAGACATAAGCTTCATTCCTCTTAACACCTCCATTTATTTTGTAAGACTGTTGTATCCCATGACTTAATGCTTTTTATAAGATCGAGATTTTGTTCTTTTTCACTCCTATAAATAAGTGACAGGAAGATGGACATATAGTCACCTAGTTCAGATCCAATTTTTTAAGATTCAGGCTAAGATAGATGCCAAGTCCCCAAATGTTCAGAATTAAAATAAAGCCATTGCTCTCCCAGATACCTTGTCTATACTGAAAAGGACAGATATTTAGCATATTGCCAGCCTGAGTGAGTTCAGAAGCAGCTGTCACACAATTTTAGCCAATATTCTACCTTCACATAGAGAGACAATGTCACCATAATAACATTTTATAATTAATAGTTTCTGGAATTTACATGTGCTACTTGCAGTATTTCCATTGGAATTTGTGTTATTTCCTCAAGAATGCATTGCTTAAAAAAAATAGATCAACAATTTGGGGCATTGGTAAATAGTTTCTGTTACATAAAACTATCAAAAATAGTTTGGGCATTTCTAAAATTGCATATCTCACACTTATTAATTTCTACTGTGAAATAAAGAATGGGAATGTCAGTACTGTTAATTTTACTGCTATATGGACAATAACAAAGCTGCTTTTACTTTGCATTTAGAATTTTAAAAGGGGTAGATAATACCATTCCGTGACCTAAGCAATGAAAACATGGAGTAACAATGTGTATGCGTATGCTAGCATATGTCTATCTGTGTGTGTGCATGCGCACGTGCATGCGTGTACACTTGCTCATGCCCACACACATATATGTGGAGGCCAGAGATCACTGGGTTTTTTTCCTCAGGAGTCATCCAACTTATATTTTGGTTCTCTCACTTGGACAAGGAACTTACCGATATGGCTAGGCTTGTGGCCAGAGAGCTCTAGGGACCCTCCTGTTCTTCCTTCCTGATTTCTGGAATTGCAAACTTACACCATCACTTCTTGCCTTTAATGGGGATGCTAAAGATCAAACTCAGGACCTCATGCACTTTATAGACTAAACTATCCGCCGGCCATAACAAATTATTTTCATGTAGAAAATTGTACTGCCCTGTAGACCATAAGAAGACATTGTTTTAGTAAGGTTTTTTTTTTTTTTTTTTTTTTTTTTAATCAAGAAATCTCCTGGGATCACAGTGGTAGGGTTTTATGATTCCTCCATTATTAATAATGTCACTATTCTGTTGTGTTCTGGCTGCCTATGTTCCTCATCATTTATATATTGAAACCAAGATAATGGCATTCAAATACAGTACTTTTATATAATAATTCAGTCAGGCAAGGGTTCCCTTGTAAATAGGGTTATTGCCTTTATAAAGTGGGATTAATACCCTTAAAGCTGGGGGGCAACATCTCTGAAGAAAGGACCGTTACCAGACATTGAATCACCCACTGCCTCCATTTTTGGTCTTTCCGAGGTCCAAATTAACTGTGGGCAGTAAATTTCCATTGCAAATAACCTCATTTTTGGTAATTTGTTTTAGTGTGCTGAACAGCCTGACACCTCATGATGCTACTTGTAATTTCCATTTCAGTGTATCAAATCAACAGCCCAGTTCTTTGGAAAGCAGACACAGTTACAAACATAGACAGCTGATGGCTTTGACCTCAGTTGGAGTGGAGGTGGTGTCCTAGCATACCACAGCACACTGATGACCTAAAATTCTAGGAAAAAAATTAAAAATCCTAAAACAAAAAGTGCTATAAAATAACTATGTAACTATAAAATACAATGAACTATTTTAGATGAAAACTTCTATCTCTGAGAACATTGTTAAATTATGCAATGATCATTCAGTTCATCACTGGTAAAATTTAACATTGGATCTTTTTGCCTAAATGGGGGCATAGTATAAACTCCAAGAAGGCTCCTCTGAGGTCACAAAAACCAAATTGGTTAACCCAATAGCCAGGGAGGTGGATAATGTAAAAATATTAATATAATTTGGGACATATAACCACATAAAACTTACTTAACATTCCCCTCCCAGAGGAAAACTAGTTCAAAGATCCAGTTCTTTCTAAATGAATCCATTAAATGCATCATCGATATCCAGTATGTTGTTCTTTAATTCATCAATTGAGACATTCATAAATTTGTCAATTTTGTAGGCATTAATTAGCTTGGTAATTTCACATATTTCACAATAATGCCCCTGAAGACCACACTTTGCCTTGAACTTGCATGGAACATCTGTTGCTCCTGACTTTGTACCTCTGCAGATCACAAGGCAGCGGATAATTTGCTTTTCTTTTGGCTTGTGTTTAGAAACATGAAAACATTCAATCTGCAAGTCAGAAAATGCTGTGAGAAAAGGCTTATTTGGGGCATAATTCCTCCCTGTGGTTTAATTAAAGACTGGTAATTAGGATTATTATGTGTTGTGACTTATCTGGAATTCTGATCACTGTGTTTTGTTCCCAGTTGGCTCTTTTGATCTTTTTCTTCATGCTCCAAATACTTTAACAATTTATTTCTAAAGTAAAATAAAAAAAAAAACCAAAACTTTGTGATTTGATTTATAAAATAAATGTGCTACAGTGGTTTGTGGAGAATAATAAAAAAGATGTAACAAATTTTATGATAAAGTTATTTTATTTGAAGTGTGCTCTGCTAAAATTTAATTTCCTTATCACCTTACTTTCATTTTAATACATTATAATCACTTTGAACTCTTGTCGGTAGATCACATGGCTGTGTTAGTTTATATGTTTTACTCCAATATTATTTAACCATTTCACTATGATTTTTAAGTTATAAGTTATTATTTCAATAATTTGTAAATGAAAAACTCCATTTTTGTATTTTTAAAAGGAATGCAGGTAAAGGAAAAATTTCCATAGACTTGGTGGGTATCAGATACTAAAGTTTGTGTTTCAACTTAACCAGGGTTATTATTTGTCTTTATACAAGATCAGCTAGAAACTTTGTTGAAGAGACACATTCTGAATCAGGGATTTGAATGTTTCGAATTATTGGTAGATTCACAAATGCTGTGTTGAGTTTCTTGGAGGAATAAGATTATATGTTAGAAACATTTGTTGAAACTACCTTCTTACAGTCCTTGTAACATAGTGGGGAAATCCCCTGTATCACCTCAATTTCAACCTCAAGGAACATCAATGACCACTGTGAGAATTCCAAGCTATAATCTTTATTAACCTGCCTGATGCCAAAGAAATCAGATAGGAAAACATATCTAAGCAACTAGTTTCTTCTTTTCACTAAAAAAATTCATCTAATTTGAGCTTGAGTTTTTATTTATTTAGTTATATTTTTATATCAATTTGTATTATGTATTTCAAAGTAAATTGCAATTTGCTAGGCAGCTGAAATTGTCCTTGAACTACAAAATCCTCCTGCTTCAGCCCCTCAAGTACTAGAATCATATGTACAACCGTCTTTGCCAGGCTTGAGCTTGAGGTTGTTTTTTTTTTTTTTTTTTTTTTTTGGTTTTTCGAGACAGGTTTCTCTGTGTAGCTTTGCGCCTTTCCTGAACTCACTTGTAGCCAGGCTGCCTCGAACTCACAAAGATCCGCCTGCCTCTGCCTTCCGAGTGCTGGGATTAAAGGCGTGCGCCTCCAAATATATGCTCTTTGTGTTATAGTTCAAAAGGAACTGTAACCTGTATCATTTTAAAAATAATGGAGTGCCAAAATAATACCAAAAAGAAAATCATACGTCTATGAAAAGTTAGGTTTCCTTATGCTCCTGGTAGAAAAAAATAGCTGAAAATGTACATTAAATTATTTCAGTATTTCTTTTTGTGTGTTTCCCCCATGTACACATGTGGTGTGTGTGTGTGTGTGTGTGTGTGTGTGTGTGTGTGTGTATGTGTGTTTGCTATATGGATTGGTGAATGCATGTGAGTATGCGAGTGTGTACATATGTGCCTTTGTTCACCACTGCCTATGGATGCAGAGGCTGGAGCAGGGCCTTGGATGTCATTCTCTATTATAATTTTCTGCCTTAATTGTTTTGAGACAAGATATTTCAATGAACAAGAAACTCATTCATTGTTTTGGCTCAGCTGGATGGAAGGAGAGACCCAGGCCTCAGCAGAATTGCAGCCACAGCAAAAAGGCATGAGCAGGATGCGCCCCTCAACTCCCTGACCTTTTGCCCTAGCGACAAAGAGAGCCCTCACCCCACAGGGGAGGGCCAATCAGAAGCAGAAAAACAACTCTAGGTGTCCCTCTGATGAAACTAAAATGTTGCAATTCCCTAGATCAAAGAGAGCCAGTCAGCTCAGTCCAGGCACTTGTAACCAGGGCTTGAGACTATCCCAGGTCTGTAACTAGGTAGTTTTGTAATCCCCAACCCTCCCCTTGTCTAGCCACTACAAAAACCCTCGCTGGTGTTGCTTGAGGACTCTCCTGTTGGACAGAGAGGCCTGAGTTAACTCATATTGAAGACTCTTTGTTATTGCATCAGATTTGATCTCTTGGTGATCCTTTGGGGATTGGGACTTTGGGCACAATATTTGGGGGCACATTTGAGATCCCCAAGCCCACCACGAACACCCTCCACTGAGTCTTCAGGCACCAATAACAAACAGGTACCTTTCTGAAACACCTGTGCAAACTCTGTACTCTGCATTCTGTATCTGACCAGTGGAGATCCTTCTGTAAAGCCTGTTTAAGATCTAAGCAGGCATGCTGGGGCATCACAGGCTGGGAGACCAGAGGATGCCTCAGGATCCTGCTGGTGGATCAGAGGACCCTTCTAAAGGGGATTGGATCTTCCTAGTACCTTTGCAGAGTTCCTTTGCAGAAACTGAGTGAGTTATGACTGCAAACTGTTAAGATCTGTACATGGCGGTTTGATTTGTCTGTCATTATGTGTGTGTGTGTCTTTGGTTGCATTTGTCCTGTTTCTGTGGTTGGAACATCCTAAAGTAACGGACAAAATTTCAGCCATCTTCCTACCCCACTAAGCCTCTTCCTTGACCATTTTAAAGATTTCAGGGACCGTGGTTGATGAGACAGCTGGGAACACCTGGAGGCTGACTGACTCTGGAAACTCTGTAAATGGTTGTGGCCATTCTTTCAGACTAACTGGCCCATGGAAGGGATAGTTTTAAGCTCTCTCTGATTAGCAGGGCTAAAAACTGTCATCTGTGCACAGCTTGGACACCCTGCCCAGGTGCCCTACATTAACATCTGGGAGGACCTGGCTGCAAACACCCCATCTTGGCTGAAACCATTACTCACAACCAACATGGGAGGATCCTCAAAAGTGTTCACCTTGGGAGACACCAAGAATTAACCCAAGGATCCCAAGCCCTCAGCCCCACAACCCTTGACATTATCAGGTGCCTCTGGGGAGGCTGAGATCATTCCTAGTCCCCCTCACACCCTCAGAAGAATGCTCTGGGAATCTACCACCCAAGAGCCAGACTCCACTGCCTTCCCTTTCTTGAGAAGGGCCCACCTGATGATCAGAGCAATGAGGTTTATCGATATTGGCCCTTCTCCACTGCCGACTTGTACAACTGGGAAAACTAGAACCTCCTTTCTCTGATAACCCCAATGGTCTTATTAACCTTATAGATTCTGTCATTATTACTCATCAGCCTTTGTAGGACCACTGCCGGCAGCTCCTTCAGGTCCTTTTCACTACAGAAGAAAAGGAGCGCATTATTGTTGAGGCTCAGAAGTTAGTTCCAGGTGATGATGAATGTTCCTCAGCCAACCAGGCTCAGATTGACACAGGCGTTCCCTTGACCTGACCACAATGGAATTTCAATTCCTCAGAAGGTAGGAAGCTCCTCAAAGTCTACTGCTAGATTCTAATGAGAGGTCTCCAGGCAGCTGCTGAGGGCCCAATTAATATGGCTAAAATTTATAGTGTTCAGTAGGAGATTAACAAATCACCATCAGCCTAGCTTGAGAGATTAATGGAGGCTTTTAGAGCATACTCTCCCATGGATCCTGAGACAGCTGAGCACAGATCAGCAATGGTCCTAGCTTTTGTCAATCAAGCAGCACCAGATATTAGTAAAAAGCTCCAAGAGATAGATGGTTTAGCTGGTAAGTCGATGAATGACTTGATGGAGGTAGCAAATAAGGTAACGAATTCTGAGGGTTTAAGAGATGTTGTCTAAGGATGTGAAAGCTTAAATTTTGAAGGTATATGTAAAGCTGCACTTCATGTACTCATATAGGAACCTACAAGTGTTATAAAGGTCTGAGACTGTGAAAGCTTAAGTAAGCACTGAGAGTGAAGACAAGCCAGACTGAGGCTGGAGGAAAAGGAAAGGCAGGAGAGGGTTAGGGCAGTAGAAAGGGAAAGGGACAGAAGAACTAGAGCAGCTGCAGATGAAAAACAGACTAGAAACATGGTTCGAATCCTGCTGGCAGCATCAGGTGTGGATCCAGAGGAAAATTAAAACAATTCAGCTGCCTGGCCCAGGAATGAGGTAAGGTTCCCCGGGAGAACAACGAGCAAAAGGACCAATGTGCTTGTGGTAAGGAGATTTGACACTGGGCTGAGGAATGCCCCAGAATGAGGGAACATGAGGATCCCTGTTACCTACTGATGGTGGAAGCAAGGGAAGAAAGTGACTGAAGGGGATGGGGTTTGGGCTCCCACCCCGAACCTAGGGTAATTCTACACTTAGAGAAGAAGCCTGTCACAATTTGTGGTTGATTCAAGTGTCCAGCATTCAGTTCTGATAGTCCCCATGCCCAGTTCATATTTCAAAGAAAAAAATCTTGGGTACAGGGGCCATAGGCATGGACTAATACTCATGGACTACCTGAAATAGGTAGATGTTGGATTGGGCCAGCTATCCCACTCTTTCTGGATCATGCCTAATTGTCCATATCCTCTTTGGGAGGAGATTGCCTTGCTTGTCAAAGATGCAGACAAGCTCACCCTAGGGCAAGAACTGACTGTGACCGCACCACATGAGCTAGAAGGAGTCCTCAAATATCCCCTTGAGTGCTAGTTGAACAATCCAAAGATGACCCACTACCAGACCCTCCTCCTTAACCCCCATGCATACATTTTGCCTCACCAACAGCCCTAAACCTGGCCACCCTTCTCCCTGACCTGGACTTGGATCAACCGATTCATGACTGCTCTGATATACTCAACCAAGTTCATGGGACATGACAACTGATCTGAGGAATCAACTGATGCCAGACACTGAGCTCACCTGGTATACCAATGGGAGCAGTTTTGTCAAGGAAGGAAAAAGCTGTGCAGGCATGGCAGTGATGATGGAGGGAGAGAATTTTGGGGATGAGGTTCTGCCATCAGGGACATCATCCCAGAAGGCAGAATTGATTGCCTTGACCATGGCCTTATAGTTAACCAAAGTAAAAGACTTAATTTATATTCAGACAGCCACTGTGTATTTGCCATGGCATACATACATGGTGCTATACATCAAGAAACGGGATTTCAGACAGCTGAGGGAAAGACCATCAAAAATAAGCAGGAAATCCTAGACTTTCTGAAAGTCCTATGGCTCCCAGCTAAGCTGGCACTCATTCATTTTCCAGGACATCAAAAAGGAGACTCCACAGTTGCTTGGGGAAATCAGTGGCAGACAAGGCTGCTAAGGTAGCAGCAGAACAAGCTGCCTCTATACTAACTCTAATGATGTCAGACTTAGGTCCCCATGAGCTGACAGACAAACCAGCTTGTACTGCAGAAGATGTGGCCCTCATCCATAGCCTACCTCAGGCCTGGCAACCCAAAAGGCCAGAAGGATGATGACTGACAGGAGTGGAAGACTAGTCCTGCCTGCCAAAATAGCAATGGATTTGTTGAGACATATCCACCAAGCTACCCACCTGGGCCCCAAAAGACTGAGGGACTACTCAGATGGTCTCATCTCAAAATGTTTGGTCTCCAGGATAAGGTGGAACAGTTAGCCTCCAAGTGCCTGAACCAACACCAAGCTGACTTGGGGGGAGCAGCTCCTAGTGTGGCTAAGAGACCAGCCTGGGTCTCACTGGGAGACTGATTTCATTGGTGAAGCTGAGAAAATACAGCTACAAACTATCTGTTAGTTTTATAGATACCTCTTCATGCTGGGAAGAGGCTTTTACCATCAAAAATGAAACTGCTCAGATGGTGGTCAAGAAGCTGCTTTCAGACATCATTCCCAGGTAGGGTACACCTGTTCTGATTGGCTCAAACAATGGACCAGCCTTTACAGTACAAGTAACTCATGGTACAGCTAAAATGCTTGGGGCAGATTGGAAATTGCATTGTGCCTATAGGCCCAGAGTTCTGACCAGACAGAGAGCATGAATTAAACCCTAAAAGAGACCCTTACCAACTTAATCATGGAAACTTGTGGTGACTGGGTGGCTCTCCTCCCCTTCACCCTGTATCAGGTGTGAAATTCCCCTTACACTATTGGGCTTACACTGTTTGAGATCATGTTTGGTTGACACCCTCCAATTCTCCCCAACTGGCATTCTGACTTGCTCACTGAGTTCAATGATGTTAACTTGCTTTGCCTCCTTAAGTGCAGCAGTCTTGGTGTTCAAAGACAACTGGCCGAGGTTGTAATGGATGTAGAAGACGGCTCTGCCACCTTGTCCACATCATTTCCAGCCCAGGGACTGGGCTTATGTCAGAAGACACTAGCACAAGACCTTAGAACCTTGCTGAAAAGGACCCCGAATCATGATCCCGACCACCACCGGACTGCCCATCAAAGTTGACGGTATCGCCCCCTGAGTTCACAACTCCCACACCCACGCAGCTCCCTGGCAAAACACCAGGTGCTTCCATGACAACTCAGTCTCTCTATCAGGTTGTTACATCCCTAGACACACTCCGTCCCCCTCTGCATTATGTGCTCCAACCAAACTAGAACTCCCTGGCTCAAGTAGTACTGCAACACAAGTAGAACTGGGCATCTTGTATTTTATAACAAGGCGGGCTTTGTGCAGCCTTAGGAGAGGAATGCTGTTTCCATGTTGATCATTCAGGAGTGGTAAAGGAATCACTGGCCAAAGTTATGAAATGCCGTCTTCTGGACATGATGGGGCCATTGCACTCATGAATTAACTGCAGCCTCAGTTATCTGTACAGGATATGCACACTGTCAAGCCAGTAACCCCAGTTAACATTACATCAGAGAGCACACACTGGGCTCAGAGGAATACAAAGTACTCGAGTTTCTCAGGCCTCTGCAGCCATACACTGTGTCGACTTCTAACCTGCTGTCACTTCTGACACCACATCTAGCCACACAGCAAAGAAAGAAGTTTCTAGGAAGAATTGCACTTGAGGTGTCAGAAATATGCTTGTTCATCTTCCAGCTGGTGGTTAGGCTGAGCCTTAAGCTATGGATGCCAAGAACAGACAGGAAGAAGCTGGCCAGCCGAGAGACAGACTGAAATCCATAGCCAAAGCCAATTTCTCTGTATTGCCAGTGAGGCATCTTGAGATGCTGTCTTCTTAAACTAAATGCATCACAAACTTGGATGTGATATAATATGTAGCCATGTTCTCTAAAAGTGACTTAATTTTATAGCAACTGTGAGATCTTTGAAAACAGCTTTCAAGACTCCTCATTGGTAAGGTATTTGTTTGGGTGCACAGGCATGTAACAACAGCCAGCTATTGATGATGATTATGACTGGATATGTCATGTATCTACAAACCTCCATCTCTATGAGAAAGAACATACCAGCCTGTCATTGCCCACCTTCTGAAGATATGGTCTAAATCAGTTTCCCAAGGGGTTGTTCTATAGGAGTGAGAATCTCTTCTATATTCTCATTGGCTTACTCCCAGGGGCCAAGGTCTTTCTCTGCTAAGGGGAGTAAACCTTAGGCAGTCTAGTAACACTATAGGTATTGTTGTTTGTTATTATTATTAGGGTTATTAAACAATGACAACATAGCATGAGTCTTTACTGGATGTCATTCAGGAAAACTTAAACTATTACCACACAACAAATTCTGGGCTGATGCACTGGAGATGCAGGCACAAACAGTATGCACACAATCCACACCAGCACAGAGCTCATACAGTTTAGTCTTGAGGTTCACACAGTGTGTTTCATTGCTTTGGACCGTGTTTATAAACAACCCAAACACAAATCTAGTAAATAATTTAAAGTTTTGTGATCTCACACCACAGGAAAAAATAGGCTGGATTCATATCAAGGCAACCAATAGCCTGCTGGCTGCTCTCAAAGGATTCTTTCTGTAGTTTGACTTAGTTCAGGATGCCCTCCAGGCAAGCTGTACCAGTTGGAGCCCCACACCCTTGGGCAGCTGGTGTTATGGGAGGCATGGATATCTACAGTATCCTTTGACTCTTCAGCTAGGAAATGATTCATGGCATTTCCACTCACATCTTCTTGCCCCAGCAAGTCCCTAGTGTTGAGTAAGGCTAAGGAGTCGAATGCATGTAATTGCCCAAATTTCTGAAAGGAAAAGAGAACCAGTAGTACATATTGACAATAGAAATACATGAAATACCTACTGATATTTTTGTTTACTTTTAAATTGTTACTATACAGTAATTAAGTATGAAATTATTTAAAAAGCAAAATTTTAAATAAGTAGTTTTCATGATTGTGGTGCACTTTGGGGAAAGACTGGCAAAATTTCTCATTTAGAATGATGGCAAAGATGTCCATCTTTGTGAGCTATGCCATCAGCAAACTTTCCTATTTTGTTGTGGCATAAAAGTAGCAAAAAGAGACACTAAGTAAATAGGTGTGTCTGTTATCCAGCAAACCTGTTTGTGCTCTGCAAACCATACTGTACTGACCTCTGACTTAGAATAACTCATCCCTTCTGGTACCCAAGGGCCTCTGGATCCTACGCTTCACCATCCTTTCTTCTTCACTTATTACAGGGCTACCACATATAGCCATGATGGCATTCAGTAAAAAAATTCAAATATTTTCTTCTCCTTGGGAATCCAACCTTCTACACATCAAGTAGAAGTTATTTAAATTTCCTCACACTTATTTTTGGTATCAGTGTTTTCTCTAATCAATCTTGGACATAATAGCTGTTAGTAGAATGGACAATGTGTTGGGGACCCTAACGTGCAGTAAAGCACTCTGAGTGGGTTCATGTGATAAAGTCTACTTCTGACAGTGTTATGTAAACAAAACACTTGTAACAGAAACATTACACAGACTATAATAGTGTTTTCTTTATTTCAATCTTGTGACTCAAATATATGAAAATTGAAGTGACATTATATAATAATTTCATTCTTTTGTTTTTATTTCATGTTCCATCTTTTATACAGCTATCATGACTGGAGTGCCTTCAACTTACATGGATTGAATACAATTTCTTTAAACAATGTCGTTTTTAGAAATATGGCATCTTTTAAAGTGTTACTAATACAAAGAGTATTGAAATAAAAGTTACAAATAATTCTTTAAGCACATTTTAGGGTAAATTTCTAAATTATAATTTTTTGGACACAACTTTATATAATCCTCTTAAGTTAAATATACAAAGAAATGATTAATGTTTGTATTGATACATGTGCTGACTGCCCTGATATGATCAATACATGTTATAAATAGACTTTGAATGTCATATATTCCATAAGTATGCACAATTAGCTTGTGGTAATTAAATATAAAAACATATTTATGAAAAATCACGTGCACCAATAGTGTATATATATATATATGATACATATATGTATCATATAGATAACTTATTTGGACATACATTTGGTTATCTGAATACCCATATCTGAAACTGATATGGGACAGTTTTTCTGTACACTGTGAATATGTGTTGCTACCATTGGTTACTAAAGAAGCTGCTATGGCCTATGGCAAGACAGATTATAACCAGGCAGGAAATCCTAGCAAAGAGACAGGGAGAAGGAAGGTGGAGTGAGGGGGGATCCTGAGGGCTGCTGGGGGACAAGATGTAATGAAACACAGGTAAAGCCATGAGATACAAGGGAATACATAGATTAATAGAAATGGGTTAACTTAAGATAACAGAACTAGTTAGCAGTAAGCCTGAGCCTCAGACCAAACAGTGTGTAATTAATATTAAATCTCTGACTGGGTTATTGGGGTACCAGAGAGCAGGAGAGATTTATCCATCTACAGTTTCCTAGTTAGAAAAATGACTAATTTATCTTGCAATTTCACTGAGCAAATTATAGAGACTAAGAATAATTTTTCAGTGATTAGACTGTGATTATTGGAGAACTTCTCTTTACTATATTCATGTATTAGCATCTTTATACAGAGGAACATCTTAAGTTCTGGAATAGACTGTTAATACCAATGTTAATACACATCCATTTACTATTACATAGTGTTAGACTTGGTCCATCTTGTGTAGCACAAATCTTAAAAGGTCTTATTAATAAAAACAAACCCAGAGGCAGATATTGTGGTAAATTCTGAAAGATCAGAGAAGCAGAACAAGACACAGCTAACCTCGTCTCACCCACTTCTCAGCTGTTTCTGTTTCCTCAAACTGGAAGTCTCTGTGTCCTCATCTGAATGGATCTCAGCTGAACTGCTGCTCAAAAGCCTTAAAGCTTAACCAGGCTCTAGTTCCTGGTCCTCATGCCTTATATACCTTTCTGCTTTCTGCCATCACTTCCTGGGATTAAAGGTGTGTTTCACCATGCCTGGCTGTTTCCAGTGTGGCTTTGAACTCACAGAGATCCAGATGGATCTCTGCCTCCAGAATGCTAGGATTAAAGGTATATATGCCACCTTTTTCCAGCCTCTATGTCTATCTAGTAGCTGTTCTCTTCTCTGGCCCCAGATAAGTATATTGGAGTGCACAGTATATTGGGATACACAATATCACCACAATCTTGAGGGTTTTTTTGTAAGAAAAATTGGAGCTAAATAAGCATCTGCATGGGAGTTCTAACTGCTTTCTCTTAGGAAAATCAATGCAGCTGTTTAACTTTGTATTCATAGTGGACATTGGACAGGTGAATGTTCTGTGTGTGCTGAGTAATAAAGCATGATGAAATTATCAGAGAGGGCTTGCTAGTGATGGTACAGAACTGTGTGCTCAGAGGCCGTGCATTTGACAGTTGTGTATTTAAGTCTGCTTTGTAGGGACTTGCTAAGAGCTCTGACTTCTGCAGGATGGTCATTTTAAGCTGCTTCTGTTCTGTCATATTTGTGTTTGATGGATATTTCCAGTTATCTTGAACTTATTTTTCTATACCATGCTTTACTACATTTTCCACTTAAATCATTTTTCCTGTATTTTATTTGATTAAATAAGGACAAATTTGCATTATTTCTTTGAGAAAGTATGAAAGGTTGCTAGCATTGATAATTATACTAATTATTATTAATTGGAAAGTTTTCTTTGGAATTGTAAATCATTATCCACTACCTAACCTGCTATTTTATGTATTGGACATAAATATTAAAAATCTAGTATAGGAAATGCCATGATAACAAGATGGAAGAAGGGTAAGTAGTGATTAAAAGGGATATTTTATTCTTAGGGTAGTATCAATAAAAAGGTCTATATTTAAATATAATATGAAAATATACAACTGGGCAGTGGTGGCTCACGCCTTCAATCCCAGCACTCAGGAGACAGAGCTAGGCAGATCTCTGTGAAGTCAAGGCCAGCCTGGTCTACAGAGCGAAATCCAGGGCAGGCACCAATGCTACACAGAGAAACCCTGTCTCGAACCACCCTCACCCCAAAAGAAAATATACTTTCATTATATATCAGTCAGTAGACATGGAATCTTATTACTACATCTGATTGTCTTTTAAATAACTGAAAGGAAACAGGTCAACAATGTTAGTACTAGAGACTTATACAACCTCTAGCTTCAAGCTCATTATATACATACATATATATATATATATATATGTAGATAGATAGATAGATAGATAGATAGATAGATGATAGATAGATAGAGATATGTAGATATATATCATTAGCCCAAAAGGCTGGAGTCCTCAACCTCTGATAGAAAAAGGAATTAGATGTTCAAGTTTTGTGCATCATGTCAGTTGACATCTGGGTATTGCAGAATGAGAATGATCCAAAATGCTGTAGGCACTTCTGGTTGGCATGCACCCTTTTTATTCTCACTTTTTACGTAAAAAGGGACTTTTGTGTCAAGGTGAACCATGTGAGGAAGCCATTGAAGGCATTGTTTTTCTCATCTTCTCTAAATTTTCGTACAGCTTCATTCCTGAGTTCTGGGAAACAGGTGCCAAAAAGGTGATGAGAATTACCTTATGACACACCCTAAGAGGAGAGTGTGTGCCTTACATTTTTCCTTGTTTGTCTTGAGAGCTGGGTTGTGGGTATTGTAATGGGGCAGTCACATCACATACAAACTGTGTGTGAAGTGTTTCAGACCATCAGTGCAGAAAAATGATAGGACCCAATGATTCTGCAGCTACAATGCTCATTCCAGAATACATATACTCTACACATAACAAAGAATTGACCTCTACAATACTGCTATTTTATTCTTTGCTATGTAGGAGAGCATTTTACTTAAATAAATCAAGATAACACAGACAAAAAATATATAAATTCTGGAATAAGTAAGAACAAGGAATTAATATTTTATTAATTGTTTCTGATTTTGAAGATGCTCTCTGTAGACCATAAGGCAGTAACGGTAACTTTATCATGTATCATGTAGTAGAAGAAAAGCTAGGATTAAAATGGAGATAAAGAGCTAACTCAACAGAATAAGATGCACCCATGAAGGTAAATATAAGGACTTATAATTGGGCACGAGATGTCCCAACTAAAAGATATGAGGAAGGGCAGGGATGTGGGCTATGAGGGCAAGTTGGTGGATCCTCTGAAGCCTATGGGAACAGAGGTGGCACTGTTGACCTTTATCATATTCTTGTTCTAATACAGCTGTTGCTACAGGCTAAATTGCAAGTAAACATGGTTTCTAACAAGAAGGTTTCACCTAGGAAGCTACCTCTGATTATCCATTACTAGAGGCCAAAATACTAGATATCCAGCAGAGACTGCTGTTACATCTTGGCTATAATATAAATTGATGATGAATCGTGAGAAGAAAAACCTTAGTACATCTAACAGCACTTGAAATGCCTGTAAATCCAGAGTTTGTTGGTTATTTCCAAGTGAGTAACACACAGCAGACAGTCAAGGTCAATGCTGGAGTTAGATGAACAGAGGGGTGCCTCAAATCCCCCTGACTGGTCTGGCAGTGCATGAACATCACATGATCATCTCCTTGGTTGGGCCAGGGGAACATACATAATGTGGAAGATTCATTGGCTTTGCCCACGAGAGGTCAGAAAATCAAGTAATCCCACAGAGATTACTTCACCCTTTGTTCAGTTTTTGCCCTGGCCCCACAAAAAGTCCCCAGAAAAAAAAAAAAGACTTTTTTTTTCCTGAAAACCCCTCATTCTCTTAGGCATTTTTCTCAGTTTTCCTCAATGTTTCTCATTTCTGAAAAAGCTCTTAAGAAAGTTTGCTTCCTCCTTGCACAGCTTGCATGCCTGTCTTCATCTTTAATTTCCAACCTTGTGAGAACGCATGCACAGAGCCACTGTCCCATCTCTGATGTCACTTTAGAATAGTGCCATGCCATCAGAAAGAAACAAGATTGCATTGTAGTTACAGCAGTATATGCTGGGGAGCTTCTAGGGGTCTCCTTTCTGTATTAACTGGATCTGAATGATAAGAAGAAAGGATTCAAGTTTTGGAGCTACTGAGAATAAAAGTAACAACTTAGGCTAGAATTCACTCACTTGTATAGCCATTTCCTTTGGCTAAACAAAGAACAAGAATTCAAAACTTTCCAAATGCTAGACTTTTCCCTTTGGAGGGAAGGACATGTAGTGTGGGTTCAGCATCTGGAAGTTCAGTAGTTCCCTCGGGTTGGTTTCTGTTGGAGCACTGATGAGAACAAGCCCACACTAGCAGCTCGGGCAGCTGGATGCAGAGTAGGAGGTTTGGAGAAGTGCATGTTTAGCAAACCAGCCTATTCTGAAACAATGAGAAACTCACAGTCATGAAGAAAGAGATGTCCAAGTGAGCATCCAAAGTTTCAACTTTCAGGGGCCTCTAGAGAGGGTGGGATCCATCTCTGCCAGAATCTAGTAGATTCTGCAAGTCTGGAGCCTACTGGGAAGAGAAGGGGAAGGGTAGAGTTCTGCTGCTTCAGGGATGGGCAGTACAGCAAGCAGACACCAGAGGGAGCGAGGGACTATGAACTCCTCCAGGAGAAGGTAGAACTGTCTCACAGGGGGACTCTGCAAACACAAGTACAGAAAGACTCATACATGGAAACATGAGGTCTCAGATACCAAGTCAGGCTGACAAGCAAGTGCTTCTGTGGAAGGAAGCCAGGCCATACATTCTGGGATCTGTCAAAGTTATAGCTGCCAACTCCAAGTGTCAAGGACACAAAAGTGCAGGGATGTATAGCTGAAGAAGAAAAAAAGTAAAAATCTGTGAGTGAATCTTTAAAAAATAGGATGCTTCAGTGAACTGAAAAATACACAAAAATAATGATCCTAATAGTGTTTTAAAGTATTTAGTTAGGTCAAGAAAATGATGCAATGAGAGTGTTGTAAATCCCCCTTCCAAAACAAATAAATAAACAAACAACAACAAAAATTCCACAATTATAACATATTTCAAAAATCTTTCTTAGACACAACAAAAATGAATGTGAAAGCCAGTGGGCACACAAACTATTTAATTTTATACTTGTGGGGTTTTTTATAAATGGATATAACTTTGTGTATGCTGTAGAAGGCCAGAAGAAAATGCTTCTAAAACATGTCCATCTCTTATACTGTAGCGTGGACTAGAGTGAGTTCTTATAGCTTATTTTGGAGGTAAGCTCTACATTTACCTATTACATGTCTATATTTATTACTACATTTAATACTCTTTAAAGCAGGATTTTTCTAAGAAACACAGAACCTTACAGTTTTTAGCCAATGGTGAAAGATCTGCAGGGCAGGCCACTAGTGTTGATTTCACAGTCTGTAACATGAGTAAGGTCATCATGTCGTTATTGTAGGCTTCACCTCATGGCCACACATCCTGCCCGTCACCCAGTGTATCTGAAGCATAAAACAAGGAGAGAGGAGCCAGCACATCTTTCCATCTCCAATTTAAAAGGGAAAAACAGGCCTATATTTTTATGTGACTTTAGTCGGGATTGAGTTATGAGACCACATGTAGTTAGAATGATTGAGAAAATAAGTAGTGCTGAGTCCCATTATTGGTGAGAGTTATGGTCTAAAAACTTGCTGTAAACATGGAATTGGTGGACTCTGCGCCATTCATTCTAGAGGACATGCACAGTGAGGTGACAGGAGCCGCTGATCAATATACAACTGTATTTTATGTGCTTCTGTGTAAAGAGCCCTTACTTAATACATATTACTAATCCTTAAATATTGAACTTGTAGCTGGTAGATCTATAACTCGTGCTTGAAGGAAACATGACACCCTCGTTTTTCTCATGAGTGCATCACTGTCTTTATGGCTTTTGCAGTTAGGCAACACCTCAGTACTATACTTTGGACTTCATTAAATGCAAAGGCATAAAATGGGAAAAATACAGTCCTAAGCACACTGTTCAAGGGATTCTTACCTTTGAGTCTAGAGCTGGGAACGAAAGCAGTATGTCTTATGGATTGGACTTGGTCCACAATGTATATCAAGTTATTTTTAAAAAATGCCACCCTGCAGATGCTCACAAATGGGAAGTGTCCAAAGTATTAATTTGGGATTATAAGCAAATTTTAAGCAAATTTTGGTTAGTAGGCCACTATGAAAATGCAGAGTAAATTGTGATAATTGACTGATAGGCATGTCCTTCCTCACACTAAATCAGGGAAGAATAGGGATTGAGGGACTAACTAAGAAGTAACCTATCTTGCCACAGAAGTGTGAAAAGATGTACCAGATGTGAGTGAGCTGTGTCTAGATTGTAATGTAATATGACATTATGGCTATTGCTATGGCACTATGGCTATGTACTTTGTCTCATTCATTAGCTTGAAGTCATGGACAATGGGACTTCCATCTGCCGAAGGCAAGAGAAGCAACAGCAATATAAAGTATGATCAGAGAATCTTTAAGGGAAATCCCTCTCATGAGTAGAGGTGGCCGACCAATGCCGAAACCAAAATTATCTGCCATTTATCTGTATTTTTCATTTTGACATTTTTGAGACCCTAGTATTATTCTCAATATTTAGTAAGGTCTGTCAGGTAGAAGTTCAGAGGCAAGATTCAAAAGCAGAGGCAGAGACTGCATCTCTTGAAGTATGAGTGTGTAACTGGAGAGAGATGCAGGCTCATGCACTTTGAATAGATGGGTAAAGAGCTAAATTGTCATTATGTGGGTGTATAGAAAAGTCAACATTTACATGTCCTTTCTGTTCCACATAGACATAAATAGCTGAGCCTGAGAAAGTATAAAAACTGAATTTCTAAATGGCTTTGATGAACAGTACATTGCTCTCAAACTAAGGAACTCTTAACATTGTATGGCAAGGGGCAATTCAATGCCAATGTTCGTCTCTCATCTAGACCACACAAGGTCTCCTGATACATGGGGGGCATAAGGCAAAGATTGTATGTTCCTGTTGGATCTTTAGCAGAGCTGAAGCAAGATGGAGGACACAGAACTGTCATATTCTTGCAATAAGAGGAATTTTAACTTCACAGGACAGAATGGAGAGCACACAGAAGGGAACTGAAGGCTTCACTCCTTAACCAGGGGACATGTTGACATGCAGATGTGTTATTATTTCTGTTAAAATATTTAAAATTGTTTCATCTGTACTTACACCCATTTAGGATCCTGTCCCCACACTTCACTATGTCTCACTATCTTCTACACCCCAGGAAGCACCTTCAGAGTCATAATTCCTTTCTTTCAATTTTCATGTATAAGGTTATATTTAAATATTGTTAGCAAAATTCCTGTGGTAAACTAAAAAAAATTTCCTTTAATAAACTGTATTTCAGCAATTAATTCATTTTTAGCACAGAAAGGGAAGACCAGGACATCTATTATGATAATTGGATCACATGGTTTATAGAGATTATAATGCTATAAATCTGTGCAATGGAAAACCAGGAAATTCAGTGCTGTGATACAAAGGTGAGGAGTGGTTGCTGTAAATCTCAGAGTCTGAGATCTGAAAAGCCAGAAGCACCATTTCATAGGAAGGAAAAGGTGGTTATCCCTGATCAAGGAAAAAGAGAGAGAATTGTCCTTGCTTTCACCTGCCTGCTCTCTCTGACCCTCCAGAGACTGAATGATGCCTCCCCATGCTAGTGAGTGCAGATCACCATACTCCGTGTATCACTTCAAATGTTAGCTCCTTCCAGCAGAACTCTCTTGAACTCATCCAGAAAAATAAATCTCTCAGCCCACCAGGCATCTTTGACCAGATAAGTGAACACATAGAGTCAACCATAAGAGATACTAGGTACCTATGTGGGTAGTTACTGGGTTCTTTAGTAGGCATGCGGAATTGAATAGTGAAAAAGATCAAAACAAAAACAGAAACCTCACTTTTGTGCAGGTTCACATCTAGAGTGGGAGACCGAGCACCATGATCATCAGTAGGTGCCTTTCTGGTGGTGTTACCCATGTCTCAGTGTATTGAATTATCTGATTTAGTATAACCTAAGTATGACTGTAGGCCAGGCAGTCCAGACTTCTGAAACAAGCAATTTTTCAACTGTTCTTGTATCTAGTCATAAAGAATATATGAAAATAATATATACACATAAAATATATATTACAGATATTATGTGTTCATAAAGTATTCAATGTATGGTACTTAAATAATAACAATATATCACAAAGATAAGAGGATGTTTACTACAAAATGTACATTTGTGTTGAACATCAAAGCATCCGTGGCAGGATATTGAAAAGGGAGGTGAGCATGAATGCTGCAGAGCTTTTCATCACTGAAGACATTGAAAAACAGAAACCTACTTAACCTACTTCAATGTTTTGTTTTCCTAGTTTTTGTTGAGTAAGAAATGACTATGAAAGCATGGGAATAAAATAATGTTTTTTTTTAAACATTGCTAAAACTTTGTCCATCTTAAAGTGAAAGATGAGATTTCCTGTTAGCTATTACATAATGGTACTAGATTAATATGAATTAAAATGTGTGATGATACAAACATCCTATGCCAGAAAATAAGCTATGAGTATTCTCAAAATATTTACCCACAATCCTTAAACTCCCAAGGCAACTTTTATATTCATTTGTAGTATTAGTAGAGTGCTGTCAGTTTTTAAGAATCTGTTAAAACTCGAGCTTTTAGCTAAGTTTGCTTTTATTAAAATGTACTGGGACTTAATATCTCTCGCTAATACAGTCCCTCCTCTCTCTTGCCAATTGGACTCCCAGAGCTCCACCTGGGGTTTGGCTGTGGATCTCTGCATCCACTTCCATCAGTCATTGGATGAGAGTTCTATCATGACAGCCAGGGTGTTTGGCCATCCGATCACCAGAGCAGGTCAGCTCAGGTACTCTCTCCACCATTGCCAGTAGTCTACAGAGAAGGTATCTTTGTGGATTTCTGGGGACCTCTCTAGTACTCTGCTTCTTCCTATTCCCCTGGGGTCTACATTCATCATGGTTCTTCCGTGTTCTTCCACTCTGCTCTTGATCCAGCTGGGACCTCCCTCTCCCCTAAGCTCTCTTTCCCCTGACCCTTGCCCTCCATTACTTTCCCCCTTGCCCCCAGTTTGCTCATGTAGATCTCATCCATTTCTCTGTCACTGGGCGATCCTTAGGGTCCTCTTTACTAGGTAGCCTCCCTGGAATTGTGAGTTGCAGTCTAGTTATCCTTTGCTTTACATCTAGTATCCACCTATGAGTGAGTGCATACCATGTTTGTCTTTCTAAGTCTGGGTTACTTCACTCAGGACAGCAAGAGATAGTGAGACCATGATTGGAAAAAGCACAGGGACAAATAGCCAAACTATTTGAAACACTTGAACTGTGGACCAATATCTGAGGAACCCCCAATGGAACTGGACCAGGCCCTCTGGATAAGTGAGACAGTTGATTAGCTTGAACTGTTTGGGAGGCCCCCAGGCAGTGGAGCCAAGACCTGCCCTTGGTGCATGGGCTGGCTTTTTGAAGCCTGGGGCCTATGCTGGGACACTTTGCTCAGCCTTGGTGTAGGGAGGAGGGGACTGGACCTGCCTAGGCTGTCTGCCAGGCTGGACTGACTCCCCAGGGAAGACCTTGCCTTGGAGGGGGTGGGAGTGGGGGGTGAGTTTGGGGGGGCTGGGGAATGGGAGGACGGAGACGGAGGACGGGGGAATCTGTGGCTTTTATGTGGAGTTGAGTTGATTATAAAATAAAAATATTAGATGAGAAGGGGAAAAAGGAAAAAAATGGGCTGGGACTCACTTTGCAGGGACTTTTCTTACTCTGCAGATATTGTGTTCACTTCTTTCCTTGTCCTTTCCTGCACACTGTCACTTGTATGTTTCTTGTTCTCTCTTAATTTAAAAGCTAAGTTGTGAATTTTTAATATTAATTGTCAGTGATTTTTATCAAATTTGTCCAGGATTAAGCTCTTATTATTATCTTTAAATTTCCAAAACAAATTTCTACAAACAACACTATTGTTTTGGAGACTTTTCCTCTTGTTCCTTACATCCTGTCCTAGACTCAATTTTAAAAATGTACTCTGTGTTTTAAGGTGTGCTTAAAAATGTGGTGAAACTAACATTTTAGCTAATTTACTGTTGTGCAGCATTGTCCTGCTACCAGTTCTCCTGAGCCATGCAGCATTCTGCAAGCTTTATTCCAACCACAGACGCTCTTCTACAAAGACTGCTCTGCAGGAGCACTTCAGATAACTGTACTTTTAACTTTTTAAGGTTATATTTCTTTGTTTCTTTCATAAAAAACAGTCCCAGATGCTAATGTTGTGCCCAGATCGTAACCCCCAGAGAGACCACCAAGGATGAGCATACCAGAATGCAAAAGCAAGGTTTATCTGTTACAAGTCATGACAGGGAACTCAACTCAAGCCATCTCAAGTGAGGCAGAGAAGAGTTACTCTTTCTTGGGGAAGTTAGTTTTTATTGGCAAAACCCATAAAATTTCTTAGAAGGGAGGGTGTTAGTACGGGTCCATCCTTGATTGGTCCAGTTTTTCCCGTGCCTGGACTTTATCTTATTCTAGCTTATCTGTTTGCCCTGTCAGGAGTTTTACAACTCATCTCCGGGGTCTGGTCATGTTATCTCTGGAGAGGGGCATCTTGTGGTTAATTGGTTACCATCAGACATCCTGACTCTGTTCTTTTGTTGCTGGGCTGGCACCGCCATCATTTCTGGGGACTTGAAACTGGCCTGGGTCTATCTATATTGAGATATCTTTGTCTAAGGCCCCCTTTTTGAGACAATAGAGTGAGGGTCTTGTTGTGCCTAGATCACGTCCCCAAAGCCACCACTGGAGACTTTAGGTACAGAATGCAAAAGTAAGGTGTTTTCTAAGTTTATAAGCCTCCAAATCTCTCACTCACAGCAGGGAAGTTGGAAGGAGCACTCCCCTTTCTTTGTGAGGCTAGTTCTTAAAGGCACAGACCATATAATTTATTTTAACCCGCCTCCCTTTTCAGTCTTTTGGTGGAATATCCTGACTGTGTTTTCCAAAGTCCCTGTAGCAGATACAGCCACCTGGGGAAAAGGGGTCTAAGTTCTTATCTACACTTAGGAATCCTGGTTTAAGCTTCTCTTTGTCTGTAGGGGATAGAGTGGGGGGTTTTACTGAGGTATCACACTAACAGTATTTCATTTTTGATCATTTTAAATACTACTCCATTGTGCAGATTCTTCCATAGCTGACCTTGAGTTTCAATTTGATACTTCTTTCCTTTGGAGTCCTTTACCTTTTCCTGTTGGAATATGTAAAATATACAAATAACTGTATTAAATGAGTATTATCATGACCAATAAATTTTAATTTATATCAAAATATTTTCAAAATGAGTAATGTCTTTATAATTCACTTAATTAATAGGTTAAAAGAGACTTTCTATAAGACAATTTTGTGAAAAACCTTCTTGCTACATTAAACATTGAAAGCAAAAAAAAAAAAAAAAAAAAAAAAAAAAAAAAAAAAAAAAAAACTCTTACACAGAAAAAGAATAGGAAAAATAGCTTACTTCCCCAACATTGTGGATTATTTCTACTAGGAATTTACAGCTAACAAATTATGAGTCATTAGCATTAGTACTAGCCATTAGATAAATATGCTCATCTATAATTCTGAGTAACAACAGCTAAATATTAAAGTCATTTATGTGACAAAAAATGGTTCATAGAATTAAAATTGGAAATAAAGTAGGTAAGTAGGTGTCAAGATTGGTTTGATAAAGCAGATTTGTGGGTATTTTTTCTGTAATTAGGGAAGGTGTGCCTCTCACCTCCCCATTTGTATAACAGAAAAAATGTTTATTATTTCAATCACTTTGCCACCACACCAAGGTACACAGAAGATCAGAAAGCATATACTCAGGTCTGTAGTTTTCAGAGATGAAAATGCATTTCTGGAATGTTCAAGCAGATCAATACTTGTGTTTCTTAGTCTCTAAATTGTTTTCATATTCAAATTGTCTCTCCCTTTGTCTGAGGGTAAGGACAGATATATAAGCTTACAATTGAATAAATGGTTCTAATACTTTCAAGTGTCTTGCATTGCTCTTGAATAATCGAACTTCACGATGAAATGTGATTTTGGTCAAGTCTCCTGGAAGTAACTGGGATACACTGGACAATTCTAGATAGCTTATTGTTGGAACAGGCAGAGTAGTTATCAATATGATTTCTGCTCTTATTACCTCTACAAATATTCATAACTGGACTACAATTCACTTCTGATTATGACCTACTTTATAGGAACCTTCAGACATAGAAATTGATAGAAATATTGGAAAACAATGATTAAAAGAAGATGTAAAGTCAACATTACGCAGTATCATCATCATACATGAAATAAGACAGAATTCAGAAAAACCACACTATTATGTAGAATGATTTGCTATAGGGTCAATACTCAGAAAGTAGCCTTTTATGTACTAGTTTAAATGATCAGAAATTTTACCAATTTTATATGATCCCATTACATGCTACTAATAGCAAAAAAAGTATACTTAACATTGAAATAACTTGATGTCCAATTTATAATTGTAGTACTCACATTTTTTAAATCATAAAACTTCACTAAAAGACTTAACTTGAGTCAAGAATGGGCATCATTATTAACTATTAATACTTTGTAAAAGAAAATACAACATAATACAAAATAATACAAACAATCTTCATTAGTATTTCATCAAAATAAGCATTGCAAAATTATCATCTTCTAATTGTATTTATCTATCTATAAATGCTTTATGTAGAAGTAAAAGCCTCAGTTTTACAAGAAAACATTTATAGTGGGTTCATAATGAAGTCTTTGAGAGAGCAAGGAGAGTGCCTTATATAGATGTACTCAGACTCAGCAGACTATATTTCTGGGGTACCCAGGCCATTAGAATTTTTTAATGCTTCCCAGATGATTCTAAACCCACAATTGACAACCCCTGGTTAGGTTTTCTTCCACAGCTTATATGACAGTGCAGAACTGCAGTAACAAGAGAAACAATAGCAAAATCCAGCAAGTCATTGCTCTAAATTTGCAAAACAGAATGGAAGTTCACGAGCAAAGCATTTCAACTATTCATGGCACTGTTTTGCAGAAGGTATTAAATGTTTAATGAAAAGGATAGGACATTTTAGAACCAAACATATATCATTCTTAAGAAATTAAAATTGCCTAGAAAATGAATTCCAGCTTGTTGGATGAATGAAGGATTCTATAGAAGGGCCCATTTCCTGAACTTGACAAAGAAGGAAATGGAGGAAAGTGTAGAGACAGGGCAGTGAGTCAGCAAAGGCAGAGTCGAAGAAAACAGAGGAGAGGGTGTAGACAGTGTGACTGATTCAGCAAGGGGTGAACAGATTAGGACCAAAAAGCTCAGTTATAGGGAAAATCCTAAATAAAGCTAAAAACAGAAGTTGGCCGAAAGTGAGATTTTTTTTTTTTTAATTTTACAATACAATTCAGTTCTACATATCAGCTACGGATTCTCTTGTTCTCCCCTCTCCCACCCCCCTCCCCTTTCCCCCACCCTACCCCCATTCCCACCTCCTCCAGAGCAAAGCCTCCCCCAAGGACTGAGATCAACCTGGTACATTCAGTCCAGGCAGGTCCAGTCCCCTCCTCCCAGGCCAAGTGAGATTTTGAGATGGATCATTGTTTTCTCTATGCAGTCCATGACCCTTAACAGTGATCCTGAAACAGCAAACTCTATGTTCCAAGAGATCACTGCTCAGCAATGGCTCTTTCAGAGAGCTTGTTCCTTGCTTGCATCTAGTACCAACTGTGAGCATTTGAAAACAGGTTAGTTTGCAATCAAGAAATTACAGTGTCTTATTTAGGCACATGACTGGTATTACTGCAAGGCTATTTCCAAATCTCATTGTGCTCATTAAAATATATTGAAAATAGTTTCTTTTAAATGGAATCCTTGCAAGTTACATTTTAATTAAAAAATATTCTTTGTTAGATGAGTTTGAATAAGCTTTGCTCTGAAGTACATTTTAAAAAATTATTCTGGAAGATACTTAATACATAAATTCTTTGTCTCACATTGTTATTTTAGCAAATGAATTCAAATAATTAAATCCTGTGGCTTTTGACAGCATGGTGGGTCCTAAAAAAAGGTACACTAAATGAAATTGATCAGTCACCTAAGAACAAACACTTCACTTTTCCCAATGATGCTAGAAAAAAAAAAAAACACATTCATTTAAATTTATTGACTTTACCTGTTACTACAAAGAATATATGTGAGTGGAATGGGATAAGAGAAAAGATTTGTAAGAAGAGAAGGAAATAATCTATATTTTCAACTTGAAAGTGTTATCTAATCTTTTTAATTTTGTTAGAAAATATATCCTCATAAAATTATCTATTTTTTTTTTGTTTTCCTTTTATTAAAAAGAGCTTTTATTTCTCACGTAGTATTTCCTATTTATGGTTTCCCCTTGCTCTAATCCTCCCATTTTCTCCATAACTCCCCTCCCACCCAAATCCATTACTTTTCTGTCTCTCATTAGAAAACAAACAGAACTCTAAGAGATAATAATAAAATAAAATGTAATAAGATAAAACAAAAGCTAGCAATCAGAATTGAATAGGACAAATCAACCAAAGGAAAAGAGAAAGATAAGGCACAAGAATCAGAGACCCACTTGATCACACACTACGGAATTCCATAAAAACACTAAACTGCCATAATATACATAGAGGACCTGGTACAGACCAGTGCAGGCTCTGTGCATGCTGCCTCAGTCTCTTTGCCTTTATATGAGCTTTGATCATGTTGGTTTAGAAACTTGTTAATTAATGTCCCAAATCACCACTGGCTCTTACATTCCTTTTGCCTCCTCTTCTGTGGGGTTCCCTGAGCCCTGAGGGGACAGATTTAATAGAGATGCTCTATTTAGGGCTCCAAGACCTCTCGTTGACTGCATAGTTTCTGGCTGTGGACTACTGTATTTGTTTCAATCTGCTACAGGAGGAAGTTTCTCTGATGATGGCAGAGCAAGGCACTGATCTGTGAGTATAACAGAATGTTATAAGGAGTCATTTTATTCTTACAGGTTTTTTTGTTTTTTGTTTTTTGTTTTTAAAGAGGAGTAGTATTCAGTTTTACCCTAGGTCCCTGGAATATATAGTCTCTGGTTCTTGGTCAGCTAAGCAGTGTAGGTACCTTAAGTCAAAGCAGACACTGGTTGGTTCCTTTTACCAATTGTTCCACAGTTTCCCTAGCATGTATTGCAGGCAAGACACCATTGTAAATCAATGGCTAGGTTGGTGTGTACGTTTCTCTTTTGGTAGCCAGCAGAGTAATTTCTCATACCAAAGAATCTAGAACATAGAAGAATTGCTCTATGTAGGCACCAGCTCGACTTTACCATGTTCAATCAGTTGTGGTGTTGAATTCAGCAGCAGAGTTTGCTATCAGTTTGTGGAGAGCAACCTGTAGTCTTGGCCACAGCCTGAGTTGTTTGGGAACTCTCGTGGGACCCCTTTGGCCAACTATCCAGGAAACTTCATTTGGTGACAAGAGGCAGGCAATTAGGACTCTTTTTCCACCATTATTTGGCAATTTCATTTAGATTACATATATACATATATAATTTTAGGAAGTTTCTACTATATTCGGATTCTAAACTACCTTTCAAATGGCCCTTAATTTAAGCTGCCTCTCCCTGTACCCCCTTCCTTCTTTCGCCTTCCTATCCCCTTGTTCCAGACCACCCATTCATGCATAACTAACTATTCTATTTCCATTTCCTAAGAAGAGCTGTCTGTACTCCTAGTCCCTCATACAATACCTAACTTCTATCAATGACTTAACAGCTACTATCTACATATAAGCAAAACATGCCATATTTGCATTTCTGGATCTAGGATACCTCACCCAGGATAATTTTTTTTCTAGTTCCACTCATTTACCTGTGAATTTTATTTTTTTAATGGGTGAGTAATACTCTGTTGTGTTGATGTACCACATTTTCATTATCCATTCTTCTGTTGAGGGACATTGAGGTTATTCCCAATTTCTGGCCATTATGAATAGAGCAGCAATGAACATGGTTGAGCAAGTGTCTCTGTGGTAGGATGAAGCATACTTTGGGTATATACCCTGAAGTGGCATAGGTAGATCTTGAGGAAGATCAATTCCTATCTTCCTGAAGAACTTTTATGCTGACATCCATATACAAATTTGCACTCCCACCTGCAATGGAAGAATGTTCCCCTTGCTTCACATCCTTGTCAACATGAGCTGTCACTTATGTTATTCACCTTAGCCATTTTGACAAATGTAAGATGAAACAATGAAATTACAAAGTAGTTAACTAGTAATTGATGTCTCTCAATATCAATGGTCCCAATTCCCCAATAAAAAGACACAGACTAACAGAATGGATGTGGAAACAGCATCCATCCTTCTCTTCCATCCATGAGGCACATTAACATCAAGGATAGACATCACTTAATGGTAAAAAGACTGGAAAGATATTCCAAGCAAATGGACCTAAGAAGTAGGTTCATATATCCACTTTAATATCTGACAATATAGACTTCAAAGGAAAACTAATCAAAGGCTACATTGCTCTGAATATTAAGATATATTTGCTTGTTTTTTTCAGATACCTAGACATACATTTAAATCTCCATTCTAGTTACTAGATTTATACTAACAGTAAGAGAAAAAGTAATAACAATTTTCAGGAATATGAGTTCATTTAGACAGTTCACATGCATCATTCTTAAACTATAATGTATAATGTATACATACTGCACAGTTGTGATGTTGTATCTATCATGCCATTAATGTATAATATATAAGTAATTCTTTTACTTTTATTATTAATACCTTCTTAAATTTTATTGCATTATTTTTATTTGTTGAGATTATAATATAATAATAACATTTCTCCCTTCCCTTTACTCCATCCAAATCTCCCATATCCTCTTCCCACTCTCCTTCAGATTCATGGTCTCTTCTTTCATTGTTATTGCATTCAAATCTGTATATACATATATACTCTTAGATGTGTTCAGTCTGCATATTGTTACCTGTATATGTGTTTTCAGAATGGACCATTTGGTACCGGATACCCAATGTTATCCTTTTTCCTGCAGAAGGCCACCTCTCCCTGCCTCAGCTTTTTTCAATTGCCTATAGTACTTTTTTGTAGGGTTGCAGCCTTTAGAACTTTTTTCCCATGCAGTTTGGTATGTCTGTTGGTGTCATCCTATTCAGCTCATGTTTGGGCAGACATGTTGTTGAGGCTTTATGGGTGTAGCTTTGGATGTGCCCAGCACACAGAATCTCACAACAAAGCCCTCGTCTGCTGTGGGATGGTCTGTATGTCAAATTGCTCTGATTGGCCAATAAATAAAACACTGATTGGCCAGTGGCTAGGCAGGAAGTAGGTGGGACAAGGAGAGAGGAGAATGCTGGGAAGTAGAAGGCTGAGGCAGAGAGACACTGCCAGCCGCCGCCATGACCAGCAGCATGTGAAGATGCCAGTAAGCCACCAGCCATGTGGCAAGGTATAGATTTATGGAAATGGATTAATTTAAGCTATAAGAACAGTTAACAAGAAGCCTGCCATGACCATACAGTTTGTATGCAATATAAGTCTCTGTGTTTACTTGGTTGGGTCTGAGTGGCTGTGGGACTGGCGGGTGACAAAGATTTGTCCTGACTGTGGGCAAGGCAGTAAAACTCTAGCTACAAATGGCGCCCAACGAGTTGGCAATAGTTTCCACTTAAAACCTGAGAAAAGATTCTAAAACGGAACTAAAAACAGCTTCGTAATTGTCTCTCTCAAATGAGCAGCAGCTGCCGGTTTGAGTTACTGGTGGGTTCCTGGCATGTGTGCTTGACCTGCAGTATGGCAGGAATGAAGCCTCTGCAAGTGGCACATTAAGCTGCATGGTGGATTTAGCCTTTGCTAGTACAAAACAAAAAGAGGTTTCTGGGCTACACGCTGCTTTGATAGAAGCATAGATGCACTATTTCTGAGAATTAATGGCTCCCAGAGCTGGCAGAAAATGTACCACCGCCATGTTGGGAAGCTGAAGTGGGCGGAGTCAGCAGGCTTAAAAGGCTGCAGTTTAAAGCAATAGGCTCAAGGTAATATAAAACATAAGCCACATAAAGATGGCTACCACAAAGAGAATCTGGATTATGTTCTCTTTGATATTCATAACTGAAGAAAAACATTTGATTGCAAAAGCTGTTGAGTTATGCCAAAATATGTATTTTAAAGGTACCTTAACTTCAAAATTTGGATATAAGGATATGTTGCTTTGGAAAGGAGGCTCTGCTTTTGTCTCCAGAGAAAGCCAGAGGCTATGGATTTGTTCCAGATTAAGATACATCAGGTTTGACCAGCCAAGACCACCTGAAAGGTCTCCGATGACACCATGGCCCAGATGATCCAACATCCAGAATTGTTTCAAGGCAACTGGCTCAGATGATACAGCCTCGTGGACTACTCCATGCCCCATAGGATACAGCGTCCCCCTCCAGCAGGAAGTAGTAAGAGAAGCTACGCCCAAATTCCCAAATATACCAAGCTGGCTTTGGAGATGTGTAAAAGTTAAAACCTTCCTCTTAAAAAAAAAAGAAAAGGGGAAGTGCTGTGGGATGGTCTGTATGTCAAATTGCTCTGATGGTCAATAAATAAAACACTGATTGGCCAGTGGCTAGGCAGGAAGTAGGTGGGAAAAGGAGAGAGGAGAATTCTGGGAAGTAGAAGGCTGAGGCAGAGAGACACTGCCAGCTGCCGCCATGACCAGCAGCATGTGAAGATGCCGGTAAGCCACCAGCCACGTGGCAAGGTATAGATTTATAGAAATGGATTAATTTAAGCTATAAGAACAGTTAACAAGAAGCCTGCCACGGCCATACAGTTTGTATGCAATATAAGTCTCTGTGTTTACTTGGTTGGGTCTGAGCGGCTATGGGACTGGCAGGTGACAAAGATTTGTCCTAACTGTGGGCAAGGCAGGAAAACTCTAGCTACACTCGTCCTCTGGCTCTTACAATCTTTCCACCCCTCTTCTGCAGTACTTTCTGAGCCTTAGGGACAGAAGTGTTTTTGTAGATGTATCTATTGGAACTAGACTCCACAAGTCTGCATTTTCATTGGTGTAATTGTCTTAAATGGTCTCTATCTGTTACAAAGAGAAGCTTCCTTCATAAAGAGTGAAGAGTATGCTTACTATTGTATAAGGATAAATGCTTATGAATTAACTGTTGGGGATTGTGACAGTTTAGTAAATTAAGTTTGTAGATTCTCCTCCTGTCTTCTTTATAAAAGGAAGGGAAAAAAGAAAGGAGTCCTAGTATATGAGAAGGCATACTGTTTGTGAATTTAAACAGCATAAGAGAAAAACAAGCTAGACCTGTTTTTCTGTCTTTGTAGGTCTTGCAGATTTATCCTGATTCAATCTCATAATCTACGTTAACAAGGTGAATAAAAGAAAACAGAAAAATAGTACAGTTATAAAAGAAATAAAATGTCAAGAAAAGGGAAATATAGCTCTATTCTTCAAGCACACACACACACACACACACACACACAGAGAGAGAGAGAGAGAGAGAGAGAGAGAGAGAGAGAGAGAACACAAGCATACAAGCTTCTTGAAAAATTTGTCTATACTCTCACACTCCAGAAAACACTGAGGAGGAAGTTGAGGGAGAGAACAAATATTTCAAATATTTCTGTTTGTGTATGTGTCTTACTGTGTGTGTGTATAGTGCATATATATGTGTGTGTGTGTGTGTGTGTGTGTATTTGTGTGTAAGTTTGTGTTTATGTATATGTGTGTTTTATGCATGCATGCATGTGTCTCATTGTGTGTGTGGGTGTGTGCACATGTGCTTCAAGAGCTTCCAGAAAAACTGGGCTTGCTATACCAGAGCAGCTTGCATTTGTGCCTTCGTGGGCTAAGAATTTAGGTGGAGGTAGATGTTTGCTATGTCTTTCTTTTAAGACCTAGAAGGATTAGGTGATAGCTTAATAGTTGTCTGCATTGAGCAGTGGGCTGACAATATGGGGAATTTATATGAAAACATAGATGTCCTTTGAATATTATCTGACTTATCAAAAACCTGTGGTCTCCTCAGTATTTAAAAGAAAATACTTCCAGGAATACCATTTTTTTTTTATTCAAATAGCAAGTATAAATTCCATACACCACACAAGGATACAAATTGTCCTGTTTACTTACATATCCTGTAGAAGGTGGGTTAGATGAGACTGGAGAGAAATTTTTTTTAATCTCAAAATCATTCAAGTCAAAAATGAGAAGTCAAATTTTAGAAGGAGTTTGAGAAAGAGGAATATAAAGGAAAGAATGGGTTATGTGCAACTTTCAGTTTATGGATATATATACTTCAAAGAAAGTGAATTTGTTATACTTCTCAGAGCTGTAAAAAAAATACCTGGCAAACAACTTAGGAAAGGAGGGTTTGCTTTGGCCCACATTTCAGGGTATGAGCATCATAGTAAAGAAAGCATGGCAGCAGAATCATGATTCGTCTGGTCACATGGCTTCAGATAGCACAGCGACACAAATGCTGATCATCTGCTAGCATTCTACATTTTATGTAGTTCAGGACTCAGTCCAAGTGCTGATGCTACCCATGTTGAAAGGGTGGTACTACCCGTGGTCAAAGAATAGTGCTACCCATGTTCAAGGTGGGCCTTCTCACATTAGATAATAGTCTGTGGAGACAATCGCATAGCCACACCCATAGTTGTGTCTCCTAAGTGACTATAAACTCAGTTAATTGTCCATCAAATCAAAATTGTGCATCATAGGAAATGTGTGGAAAGTAGAGAGACCAGGTTATTACATGTAAGATATGTTTCTGAATTCTAATTTCAGACCATCAGAAAGATCTGTTTTGAGTATATAGCTGTAATATATAAGCAGCAAAATTTTGTGTTTCTTCCTTACAATATTGTGAATATATATGAGTATTCATATTTCATCTATACTATTTCTAAAGGTCTTGGGTTAATTTTGAGTCCTTTAGAATTTCTTAATACTGACACAATTAATGGAGAAAGTCATTTCACAATTTAGAGGAACACCAATGAATCAAAAATTCTATATTTTATCAACTAACTTCTTGGGTTCAATATTTCTTCATGATAAAGCTTTCAGGAAGTCAGCCCCTCTTAACATTTTGACTTCATAATCTCTGAAGTTTACCCAGAAATCATTTTTACAAGGTAGGAAGTGGAAACTGCTAAGTAGTCTTTTGTCCTGTCTCTGGGATTGCCTTTGCTGATTTTGTAATCCCAATCCTTGTCAGTTTCTACAAAACCCAGTGTTTACTTCATCATAAAGTATGATATATTTTGTATTCTTCATTTTAGAAATTGTCAGGAAACATTATCAATATTGTAAAGTTTAGCATGGTAACCTGAAATTGCATTAATTATTGTCATTCAGTATCCTGCAACAAAGAGCCAAGAATGGCCAGTGTGACTTCCCAGTTGTGTAACATGGGGCCTTCACTTATTTGGTTTCTGTTTCAATGTTTCAGTAATACAATAGAAATAATGGTCCTATATTCATTACTTTTCTCATTACTATAATGAAATGTCTAGTTTAAAAAAAGGAAGGGTATATTCAAGCTCATGATGTGAAAAGGAAGCAGCCCAAGATGGCAGGAAAGCAGAGTAGCATGGACATAAGGAGGCAGCTTGCCCATAGTATCTTCAGACATGAGAAGAGAGAGTTGAATGATGTGATAAGCATGCTTTTTCTCTTAATATTCAGTTCAGGACCCCATCCTAAGTTTTGATGCTACCTACATTCAGGATTAGTTTTCTCTCCTCAGTTAAACTTCTGTGGACACTCTTATAAACATACTCAAAAGTGTATCTCCTGGGTGATTCTAAGTCAATTTGACAAGGAAGACTAACCACCAAGTACATATCTCCTACTGCTGTCATGATTAGAGAAAATTATCACTAAAATTACATGTTATTTTCCTTTTAATTACATTAAAAAGTAGTATTTCATTTGTTATTTTCATTATTTTTTTTATGCTCAATGTAAAATAACTGAAGATGAATGCACAGACCCATTGATATTTTAAAGTATTCTATTCCTGTACTTTTAAAGCATTTTAAAAACAATTAGTTTGCTTAAAATTTATATATGTACCCATGTTGGGTAAGTCAGAGTGAAATTAAATATTACTTGTAAAACTTGAGAATAAGATATAATATTCAAGTAGTTTCTGGACATATAACAGGGGCATCTAAATTTATGCTGGTGAAGAGTGATCTGAAAGAGCTTCTGTGGACAGGGTTTCTCCATAATTCTCTACCAGACAAGTTAAAACAACCAGTACTCTAAAGACAAATGATGGATGAAGGCATTGTCTATCCTCTTCCCAGAACAGATTATCTCCTGAACTCCTCAGACATTGTCTGCATTTGTTTATTCGTTGCAAAACAACATTCAACAAAAAGTATAGCAAGAACATTTTCTTAAAGGATTCCTAGGATTTGCCTGTGTTGGATGCTTGATTCCCAATGGTGTAATATAATCCGTGACAGAATCTTTAAGGATGAAACTTCATGGGACATTACTAGAGGATCTGTCCTTGGAAGGAGACAATGAAGTTGTTATGAGTCTGGAAGTTTGTGGGAGATTGTTATTTGAGATCGAGATTGGGTCCCCCCTTGTCTTTCTGGTCTCCTGTTCTACCCTATGGTCTCTGCTCTTATAGCTGTTTTATTTTGCTATCATCTACCTTTAGGCCCTCACCGGAGGCTGAACTGAAGGATCATCCCCACCAATCTTTGTGTAGCTGATGTTTTTTCATCCCACCTAGTCTGCAGCCACTCAGACCTAAGTAAACATACAGAGGCTTGTATTAATTAAAACTTCTCACAGGCCTACCACTGACTAACTACTACACTTAAACTCAGCCCATTTCTGTTAATCTATATGTTGCCATGTGTTCCATAGCTGTACCTATGTGCCATTACATGCTGATCCCTGGACGCCAGGCTAGCATCTCCTGACTCAACCTTCCTCTTTCCAGAATTCTCCTGTTTTCTTATCCCACCTATACTTCCTGCCTGGCCACTGGCCAATCAGTGTTTTACTTATCAACCAACCAGAGCAACACATTCACAGCATACAGAACATATCACAGCACCTCCCCTTTTCTGTCTAATCAAAAAGGCAGGGTTTAACTTTAACATAGTAAAATTACATATAACAAAACAGTTAACAAGCAAGAATTACAGTTATAATATCTAGTCTATTTGTATTTTGAAAATTAAAGAAAAATTTATACCTATCCTATACCTATCCTATGTTTGTGAGTCTAGGGTTTCATATCTGATTTATCTTTTATCATAACCAAGGAAAATTATAATTATAACTATCTAGTCTTCAACTACATCAAAGACCTCAGAAGGATATAATATTACCTAAGTAAACAGGAAGAGCATTGTAAGAAACTTTCAAAAATCTAGAATAACAGAGACAGCTGCCAGCCTGGACAGTCATCCACTGGTTTTTTTTGAAATGTTGAGGCATCCATTTTTCAGTTTACAAGCCTAGAGTCTCTCAGTTGCTTCTCTCTGTGTCCTGTAGAATGTCTGGCAGTTTCCTCGGTGAAGCAGGAACCTGAAAGACCATCTCGTCTTGCAAAGTTCAGTGGTTACCTTCCCATGGGTCCTGCATGTCCAGTCAAGACAGCATTTTTTTCAAGCAGTCCAGGAAAGAACAGTTTCTTGCCCAAATGACTATTTTTATCAAGAAGAAGATAAACTCCATATGGAGTGTCTTCAATGCCCATCTTTCTCTTTGAAGTAAATTGGTGCTGCCAGAAGCAGATGTGTCTCACTGTCCAGAAAGTCTAAGTTTTAAAAAACATTTTAAGTTCCATATTCTGTAGGTAGGTATTTGAAGATTACCCTCCTAACTGAATTATATATATATAATATATATATATATATGAAACTTAACTAACATGACTAAAAGTTTGGTTACTATAGATGACTAATTATTAATCTGTACTTTTCAACTATACACTAACATGTATTGAGGTAGACAAACAATATACTTTAAACAAGAGTAGAAATATACATACAGTATAACAAAATTAACTTTAAATTTGTATCAATGAACTAAAATCTATAGCAATTTAAAAAAAATTTACGTAAGTTGTCACTCTTTAAAAGTAGATTTAAAATAATCTACCCTTTCATCCTATCATATCTATATCTTACCTCCCTTTTTTCTTTAGAAAGATATTGACTATGACCAATAATAATTTGTAACCAACAACCTAAACAAAGACAAACATCCATAATCCATTTTTTGGAAATGTGGGTGTAGTTTTCTAGACTACTTCCTGCTGATAGAGGGTGCTGTATTCTTATGGTATTCTTATGAGAAAATTAAGAATTATGATAAAGTCCTGACTAGAGTAGTGTGTAAGGCTACACTGTCTGAGCCAGTTGCCTTGAAACGGTTCTGGATGTTGGGTCATCTGGGCCATGGTCTCATCGGAGATCTTTTAGAGGGTCTTGGCTGGTCAAACCTGATGTATCTTAATCTGGAAAAAATCTGTAACCTCTGGCTTCCTGTAGAAACAAAAGCAGAGCCTTCTTTCCAAAGTAACATATCCTTAGATCCAAATTTTGAAGTAAAAAATTTAAAATATACATATTGGTTTAACTGAGCAGCCTTTACAATGAAATGTCTTTCTGTAGTTAAAAATCCCAGAGACAACACAGTCCAGATTCTCTGTGTGATTTCCATCTTTAAGTGGCTTATTTTATTATTATTATTATTTTATTTTCTCTTAAAGGCTTTATTTTTTAAAACTTTCTATTTCTTTATATGACTGCATATATTCTTTTTTCTTTTTCTTCCAAGACTACATACATTTTTATACACACTGTAAACCATTTAAAGTCTTATTTTATCTGAATCTGCCTCATTGTGAATCTATTGCTTTAAACTGCAGCATTATTAGTACTGAAATAGCAGCTTTGGCCGCTGGCTCCACTCACCTCAGCTTTTCAACATGGCAGTGATACATTTACAGCCAGCTCTGGGAACTGAGTTCACCATTGACTCTGGGAAGCAGTGGGTCTATGCTTTCATGAAAGCAGCATGTAACCCCAAAATCTCTCTCTCTCTCTCTCTCTCTCTCTCTCTCTCTCTCTCTCTCTCTCTCTCCTAGCAAAGGCTAATCTACCAGGCACTACACTGTGCAGCTTGGAGATGCTTCTGTGTGCTGTGGCAGGAATCAGCAACCATACCATAGGTCAAGCCCACATGCCACAAACCTGCCATACTGTAGCTTAAGCCTGCATGTTGTGGCATCTGGCCGCCCATATTAGACATGAAGCAGGAACCTGTTTTTGGCTCAAATAGAATCACTTATTAAGTATTCTCAGGTTTCAGGTGGAAACTCGAGCCATTGGGAGCCATTTGTAGTTAGAGTTTTTCTGTGTCCATCCAGCTCCTGCAGTCCCTCAGACCTTCCTTTTTGAAAAAAAGAAAAGGGAAAGTGCTGGGGATGTCTTTCTATTTGCTCTGAATGTGTTGCTCTGATTGATTGATAAATAAAATGCTGATGGGCCAGTAGCCAGGCAAGAAGTATAGTATAGGTGGGATAAGCAGAGAGGAGCATTCTGGGAAGTGGAAGGCTGAGTCAGGAGACGCTGCCAGTCGCCGCCACCATGAGAAGCAAGAAGTAAGAATACCGCTTAGACACGAGCCACATGGCGAGGTATAAATTTATAGAAATGGGTTAATTTAAGATATAAGAACTAGATAACAAAAAGCCTGCCATGCTATACAGTTTATAAGTAATATAAGTCTCTGTATTTACTTGGGTCTGAGTGACTGTGGGCCCTGGCGGGACTGGAGAAATCTCCAGCTGTACCTTTGTCTTTTAGCACCTAACCTTGAAGCTTTACAAATCTCTCTATGTGATACTCAGTTTTCAGCATTCACTTATAATAGTAGAAAATTAGCTAGCATGAGAACTTTCACTGTGGAATAAAACATAGTTTGCTAATTTAAGTCACTTTTTGAACAGCTCTCATACAAAGCATAAACAATGACAATGACATAACAAATCTCCAAGTCTCCTTAAACCCTTTCCTATAGTATGAAATATTTGTTACACAAGTGATGGCTGGAGCAGCAATATCTGCAATGCTTTTTAAGCACTAAATATCACACTGTTCCCCAAGTCTATGTCAACCAATGAAACGTTAGTTCAGTGTATTAAGTGAAATGAACTCTAAGTTCCCTGAAGCACACTAAGTGACAGTTGTGTTAGAAATCTTGAAAATGCTGAGTTTGCAAAAATGGCAGACACTGAAGGGCACTCTTGGAGGAAGTGGATTTTGGTGCATCCTTCTCCAGTTACCACAAATATCTGGGGAAAACAACATGAGGCTGTTTGCAATAGTTCTTAAAAGTCAATTAAAGTGTAGTGCTGGCTGTGCATTCCTGGGGGATTGCATTGACGGTTCTCTGTAAGGTGAAGCTATGATAGCGCAATAAAGAGAGCAAACCCTCTAGTCAGTAACAGGCATTTATTTTATGCATTTAAAAGTGGAAAAATTCTAGTACTTGTGAAACTAAGTTCCAATACTAAAAAGTAAGAAAAAGAGGTCTTATAAGAGGAAAATGTGTTTTTTATTTTATAAATCCTCCTCAGTCCTGACTTTGTCAGATGCAAACATCCATGTTTTCAACTGCCTTAGGTCTTTTGAACTGTTGACAGGCCTCTTACTTTTAGATTGCATCAGTCTTTCTCATCTTCTGAACAACCTGTCTTACTCCACTAGTGAACAGTAGAAATTAAGGTGACATACCACTCTACTTTTCTAGTAAAACTTTTCAATCAGACTGTTTGAGTTTGCTTCAAGAACTTGAAATCTCCCATGATTACTCTGCAGTAGTCCAGGATATGCAGTCAAGTTAGTTAACGAGTTTACCTACCATAAAACAGCCTCAGTTTACATTTTTGTTTATTCCTTGAACATTTCTGTTTGAGGTCTCAGAGCTAAGAATTTTACTTACATCAGAGAAAAGTTTAAAAGTCACCATAGTACATATTGTTAACCACATTTATCAAAGCATAAACACATGGAATGGAGACTGGCAAATGATGCTTTGGAGCTTGGTGTTCACTGTCCTCTGGGTAGAAAGAGAATCCTTATATCATGATTTTAACTTTGCATTGGTGACATATTTGTGTGGTGATATTGTGTTGCCCCAAATATTGTGCACCCTAATAAACTTATCTGGGGTCAGAGAACAGAACAGCCACTAGATATAGAGGCCAGAAAATGGTGACACACACACCTTTAATCCTAGCATTCCAGAGGCAGAGATCAGTCTGGATCTCTGTGAGTTCAAGGCCATACTGGAAACAGCCAGGCATGGTAACAAGAGCCTTTAATCCCAGGAAGTAATGGCAGAAAGCAGAAAGTTATATAAGTCATGAAAATAGGAAATATCCTGGTTAAGCTTTTAGGCTTTTGAGCAGCACAGTTTAGCTGAGATCCATTCTGGATGAGGACACAGAGGCATCCAGTCTGAGGAAACAGGATCAGCTGAGGAATTGGCAACATGAAGTGTCTGTGGCTTGTTCTGCTTCTCTGATCTTCCAGCATTCACCCCAACAACTAGCACCAGATTTGATTTTATTAATAAGACCATTTAAGATTCGCATTACGAACTTGTGTTTTTCTGCTTTTAAGATCATACTTTGTTACCATATCCCATTCATTACCTCAGACTTAACTTGTGTCACGGTCATGGCCTACAGTAGGACCTTAATACACCCTCACATGGCTATGCCTTTAGAACACGTTTAAAATGTAGAAAATATTAGTAGGTATCATTACCTTTTATCTTTTATCTTCTAACTACATATTGTAATGGCTAATAAAAGTTGATTATTACTGCCCAGAATGTGGGAGCTAGCTCCCACTTTTACCCAAGGTACTCTTGAAGAGAGGGATGAGAAACTTGTAGATAGAAAAATTGTGGAGATTGAGACAGAAACACAGGTTAGCATTGGGAAGACCTGAACAATATCCACCATCCCTTTCTGTCTCTTCAAAAGGGCATTTTATAACAATAACAAAAGGCAGGACCAAAGACCTCCCCCTTGCTAGAACAAAACATACTACAGAGCCAAGTGTAGACCCTTCTAAATACCTGGTAACCACACACGTGGTCAAGCAATCCCCTTATGTAGCCCTGCTGAGCAAAGCAAGCACAGATTCAACTAGGAAACCTCAGTAGGCCTCCACAGCTACCCCTTCTTAATATATTAAAGAGCCCCTCAGACTCCTCAGATACTGTGTCTGCCTTATGTCATCTTCTTTAACTAGATGAGACTCACCTTTCTTTGAGATACACTTTCCCTCAAGCAGATTCTGTCTTAGGTCAGCAGATAGCAAGAAGAACATTGCCCATCTTTTACTACCAGCCTCTGGCAGTAGAGGGTACAAAGCTTCACTCAGCTCTGACTCAGGTCCCTACTAAGAGCTTACAACAGTTGGAGCAACCACAGTAATCCCTAGGCTGCCACACCCACCAGTAAAGGAGTAGAGCATAATAAAGACGGAATTTTCTTTATCGAATGGGTCTAAGATATCTATAACAGCCTTAGCTGTGCCAAGCCCTTTTTTAAATCAATAAACTCTTGATGCAAATGCATCAAATAAACTGCATCAAACTTAAAGATTTCCTTAGATTCACCAAACCATGATGTGTTAATATTAACATAATTCTCATATGAACATTACTATATATATTTACAACTAGCATGAATATTTACTATAGATATTTATACTTCTTACAAACCTACATTCAAAAGCAAACTCTTATAGGATTACTTTGCAAACTTTAGCAAACATCTAAAAGACCTCTTAACTATTTACATTTTCTTCTAACAAGACAGAGAGTACATAAATTATGAGTCACCACACTTAAAATTGCAGGTAAACTCAAAACTGCTTCATTCTTGAAGTTTGGAGTGAGAGTCAGTTTTTCAACTGTTTGAAAGAGGAGCCGAATTTGTTAGTGGCCCTAGGTTTGTTGTGTCCAGCTCCCTCTACCTCAGGATTGGGTGAGTGTTGTTTCTAGGGGGCTGTAACACTTGGTCACCTTTCTGCCGGGCCCTCTCAGCTATTCTGGAACTGGCAGAAGTGCTCCCAGTGGTGGACAGTTGCCAGCGGGGCTGTCCCTTTACTCGTTGCAGCTCCCCTAAGTGCCAGAATTCAAATAAAATGATGTTGAAACTTCACTCCTAGCTACTGTAACACTTTATGACTGTCTTTCCAAAGAAAGTTGCTTTCAGGGAAAGGATGGTTGCCATAATAACTTTTCTGCTCCATTAGAAAGACTCGGGAAACCTCTTAAAGGGGCCATGCATTAATTTACCTCTAGAAGCAGTGTGGCTCCAGGCTACATTTCATTCCACATTTTACTTAAATGGCAAAAAAAAAAAAAAAAAAAAAAAAAAAAACCTTTGTCCCAAACTCCTTAGCAGTCTGAGGCCTCCTTAGTCTGCTTTTCCCTGACTGCAGGATGGAACCTCAATATCAGGAACATCGGTTCTGCTGCTCTCACTCCAGCTCTTCTGGTGGAGCATCATTGAAGCTGACATTCTTCTGTTCCACATATTGCACCAAGTGCTCAGGCAGCCATCAAGCTTTATTTGATGGCTGAGGGTACAATTAATTTCCCCCTTCTTAAATTTTTGAAGCTGCATCTTAAGACTGCCATGAGTTCTTTAATGATGCCTTGTCTTTGATATATTTCTATCAGCCCAGTGGTTCCTTCTTCATCTCAAGCATAACCCAAGTTCTTTATTCACTCTTGAGCTTTTTCCATAACCAAAACAATTTCCTGGTATTTGGACCACTTTCCCATGCTTTCTAAAGGGTCTCAAAATGGCCTGACAAGTGGCATTAGCATTTTAATTCCCTCCAGACAGGCAAGATTTGTTCACCTCTTTCCTGTTCACAGGAGGTAAGCTAAGATTTCCAACAGCACATTCTAACATTTTGGGTTGTATCTATACCAGCAACAAGCCATTTTTAACTCTTTAAGCTGTTTAAAAGGAGTTGGAACATGTATTCACATATTTCCTGGGCATCTTGCTGCTCTATTATGGGGAACATTTAAAAGCCTTGTCTGGACTCACCCTGGTCTAAAAGGGCTCTTTTTTATTTGTACTGAAATCAAGATCAAGCTTTTGCTTTTTTGCCATGAGAGGTTTTTTTTTTTCTTCCCTGAGCTTGTGTTAGGACACTTGTGTTACTGTTTGACAGGTGTGCCTCTCCAATTAAACTCTCTACATGGCACTGCCCCAGAGTGGGTCATGCCCACCCACATGCATGGAATGGCTTTTGACACCAGAAGCAAGAGCCTCTCAGGGCTTTGCCTTACCAGGTCAGTGAAAAAAAAAGTGGGAACTTTTGAAACAAGAGTTTTTCAGAGAGATCCCCTCTGGGATAGATCTCCTTTGTCCCTGCTTGTCTCCTTCTCCCAGATGCAGAGTCCCTGATGCCTCAGCCACAGCTCAGCCCTTTGCTAACTGCTTTCTGTTCTGGGGGGTAGGGACTAGTATCCCTGTTTCTGCCTCATTTGTATGGCCAAATGCAGCCTCAGCTTTTTCTGGGCTGCCATTGCAGCTACTGCTAGGGACTTAGACCTGGCTCTTTTCATTGCAGGGAGATTTCAAGTCCTCCACTGCTTTCTCCACACCAGGGCTCATCCAACTTGGTGTGGTGTGAGCCAGCAAATTTCCCCTAGGTCTCCCACCATCTCTCCCATGATTCTGCCCTTGAGGATGCTGACTGGTGACTGCAGGGACTCCAGTGTCTTTAGAATTGCACTCAAACTCAGAGGAGCCTGCTTCCTGGCCCTCTACTAATTGCTTCCCAAATGCTGGCTTGAAGAGGAGACACAGTGCTAACTGTGAGCATTTGCAATGCTCCAGGGAATTTTTGTGCTAGGGCAATTACAGGTGACTCTTCCATTCTGATAGATGTTCTCTCCAGGTGAGTCTAATTCTGCCCTTACATAATGAAAAAAAGAGACTTGAAGAACTTCCAGTTTTTTGAGTAAGAGAACTTACTAAGTTTTTCCTAAGACTTCTGTTCCCTAAACTCCACTTCATGACCAAGAAGAAACTGACTCTGATGGAATGGTTTTTTCAGCAAGCATTTCTATCTGGCAGCACTGGAGCAAAGGGTTTTGTTTTACCTTTGTCTGACTCAGGGAAAAATTTCCCCTGCCACTCAGGACTCAGATCTAAGCTGTCCACAGCCCAAAAACTTCCACAGGAATCTTTTCTGGCCCATTTTCCACATAGTATTTTTGCATTTCAACTCTGATCCAGAGTCCCATTAGTCAGAGAACCAAGGGCCCCATGGTCTGGCAGCTGCTCAGACCCAAGTAAACACACATAGGCTTATGTTATTTTTAAACTATGGCCATGGAAGTCTTCTTGTTAACTACCTCTGACATCTTAAATTAATCCATTTCTATAACTCTATTCTCTGCCATGTGGCTCGTGGCTTACAAGTCCTTTACATCTTTCTTCTCATGGTGGCAGCTGGCAGCATCTCCTCTGCTCTCTTTTCTTCTCCCCTATCTCTCCAGTTAGAATGTCCCATATAACTTTATTCTGCCTCACTCTTGGCCAACCAGCTTTATTTATCAACCAATCAGAGCAACATATTCTCACAGCATACAGAAAGACATTCTCCCATAACTTCCCCTTTTCTTTTTAAACAAAAGGAAGGTTTTAACTTTAACCTAGTTACATTACATATATCAAGCAAGAATTACAGTTATAATATCTAGTCTATTTATATTTTGTAAAATTAAGGAAAATATTATATGTTATCTATATTTGTGAATCTAAAGTTTCATATATAATTTATCTTTTACCATAACCAAGGAAAATTATATCTAGACATCAACTACATCAAAAATCTCAGAAGAATACAATAAGTAAATAGGAATAGCATTGTAAGCAAATTCCAAAAATCTAGAATGACAGAGACAGTTATCTGCCTGGACTGTCACCCAAAGTTCCTCTGCAATGTTGGGGCATCTATCTTCAGACCTTAGGCCTAGATTCTCTCAGTCACTTCTCTCTGTGTCCTGTAGAATGTCTGGCAGTGTCTTCTGTGAAGCAGGAACCTGAAAGACCATCTTGCCTTGCAAAGTTCAGTGGTCACATTCCTATGGGTCCTGCATATTCACTTTATACAACATATTATTAAGCAGTCCAGGCAAGAACAGTTTCTTGCCCAAATGGCTATTTTTGCCAAGAAGAAGATAAACTCCATATGGAGTGTCTTCAACACCCATCCTCTTCTCTGAAGTAAATCAGTGCTGCCAGGAGCAGACATGGCTCATTGTCCAGGAAAGTCTGTTTTTAAAACATTTTAAATGCCATATTCTAAGGGTCTTTGAAGTGTTTGAAGATTATCTACCTAATTGCATTATATCTATGTATACCTAGAAAACTTAACTAACATGAATATAAGTTTGACTACCATAGAAGACTAATTATTATTCTGTATTTCTTAATTTTCCGTTACAATTTAAATGAGTTACATAAACATAATTCCTTAAATGAGAGTAGAAATATATATTGTGTAACAAAATAACTTTAAATTTGTATTAATAAACTAAAATCCATAGTTTTATATAACTATAAATGTAAAACATTTTAAACAAGTTGCTCTTTAAAAGTAGGTTCAACAATCCATCCTTTTATCCTATTGTATTTGTATCCTATATTACCATATCATAGCTCCTCTGTACTTGTTGCTTTTCTACCTTACCCTAAGTTTTTTTCTTACACTATATTTCTATACATTATCCTGTATTTTTACCTAATTTTAATTGATAGAAATTAAGAGAGAGAGAAAAGAAACCTAGACAGAGAGAGTTACTTGCTGCAACGCAACTTCTTCTACAACTTACTTCGTCTTTTCTTTCAGCCACTTTGCTTTATCTATATACAGTTTCACTCCCCAAAATAGATACCATCACCTTTACTTTTTCATATTTCATATCTGGACATGCCCCACTGCTTCTGCAATGCCCCCTACTCTCCTTTTGCCAAGACCCTAGTCCAGGTACCGCCTGTGGGAGGCCAGCTCCAACTTTTACCCAGAGTATTCTTAGGGGAGAGGAGGAAAAACTTGTAGATAGAAAGATAGTGGAGACTGAGAGGACAGAAGCACAGGATAGCTTTGGGAGGACCTGAACCAGTATCCACCAGCCCTTTGTGTCTCTTCAAAAGGACTTTTTATAACAATGCCAAGGGGAGGGCCAAAAGACCTTCCCCTTGCTAGATCAAAGCATATGCTGCAGAGCCCTTCCAAACACCTGGTAACCACACACGTGGTCAAGCCATTCCTTTATGCAGACCTGCTGGGTAAAGCAAGCTTAGACTGCACTAGGAATCTTCAGTGGGCCTCAACATCAGGCTGAATTCCACAATGTATACAAATGAATTAATATTATATCACATACAAACTTTCTCTGACCCTCTGTGACCTTCAGGTTTCCCTCGTGTGACTGACCATTTACAAGAATTTTTCTTAAAGTAGCAGTTGCATTGGTTCAGAATGCATTAAGGTACTATAGGAAAAATTAGTTTGATTAAATCAAAATGAAATTTGTAATCACAAATTTATCCACAGAAAATGGTTTTCAGACCAAAGAATGTATTCTTGCAGTGTTAAAAGGGCTTCAGGAGTCTGAGGATGAAGCAGTATACCTAGAGAGGAACCCAAGCATGCACCAAGTTCCTTGGCTGAAAGGTTAACCTAAATCTGGAACTTTTCAGCTTTATTTGAATTAGGGACTTAGAATGACTAGATATGGATGTACAGCTGGTGTGTAATATTTTCCATCAATTTTTATATTTGGATTTCTCCAAGGTTTAGTAACCTCAAATATGTCTAAAGATCTCAGAATGAAATGAGTAGTTCAATTATAACATCATTACAAACTGCATTTTCTTAAAATTCTCACTTTGTAGCTGGGAAATGTTTTCATGTCTGGAATAAATAATTAATATTATACTATATTTTGAGATATAAGTTTTATGGACACAAATTAGGAAATAATATATGAAATGCATTTTATACAGTGGCTATAAAAATACTGGGCACCTGGACTTGGAAGTGGCTGTGTACACTTTGACCTTGCTCCAAGTGGTGGTGCACTGATCTTCAAAGTACACAATTTCTTACTTTCAGAATCTACAGTCAGTCATTCTGCCCTTAAGGTAAAGAATTTCACGTGCCTCTTTTAATATTTTCTAAGCATAGCTGAGAATCTTATATGCTCATTTGATTGAAATACACAAAAGCCCTAACTCTTCATCTTCAAGAGCTTTTCAGATGAAAGCTGATGAGCCCTCAATTATACATCAGGGGGTTTTGTTCAATGGGAAGCTATTACAGAACTTTAATCCAGTTTGAAAGAAGAGAACAAATCTTGGAGACTGTCCAGGAACTAATATAATATTAGTTTCTTTCTTTAGCTTACATGGTGTTTGCATTATTAGCATTTTGTTTTTGACATCTTGCAAACTTAGAACATAGATATCAGAACACATTTGGCAGAACAATGGCCAAGATATCCACATTCTACCCCCATAGACCTGTGAATGGTACTAAAGTAACATGCCACAGGACTTTGGTCGTGTCATTTAGATGAGGATTTGAGATAGAGAGACTATTCTGGATTGTCCAGGTGAGACTTCTATGCAATAATAGGTTCCCTTAAAAGAATGTTAAAGGTAATTTAATATAGAATAGAGAGGTCATGAGATACATAAAGATGCAAAGATGGTGGGCTTCTGATGTGGAAGGTATAGAAGGAAGTTGCTAACCATGGAAAGGAAGCAGTGCAGTTCCATATGCTGGAAATGACAGGGAAGTGGTTATCTAAAACTTCTGCTTTTTCAAATATCTACTTAAGTAGCAAAAGTGGTCCCTTGAAATGTCATGAGACTATATGACTCTTCTAAAATTATTGAAGAGGCAGCAGAAATATTTTTTATCACAAGCCTCATCTCTCTAACTCTCTCTCATTGCTTCTGCCCACACTTTCTACAGGTTATTGGACTTGACACTGACACATGATATAAATACAGCCAACCTCTGAGCAGCCAATAAAGCAAGGCATGGAATAGAAGGGTGGGGGAGAAATAACAATATCTCTGTCTTCAGTATGTGGGTTTGATCATGCACAGAAAATAAGCTTTTAGTTTATGAATGCCATTATTTCAATCAGATACATTATTCTTCCTTATCCTTTAAAAAGTGAGGAAGTTAGCATTGGACTACCTTTCATATTACTGAACAAACACTTGAATATTAATCACCCTGTGTTATATGAGGTTGACACAAATCACTGACAGCATGGTCTGTGAAGTCAAATGCATCTGGTTTGGTCCTTTATCATCAGTGGGAGCTTGACATGCAACTGAATTGACAGAGCTCTCAACATGCTTAGTGTCAAAGCCGTGTCTTTGAGGACATTCACAAAGCATCTGCCATTGGGGCTGACCAATGTGACTATTTAACAGTACTGGAAATCTCTCATTTGCCATGATATTATTAAAAACACTACTTGCCTATAGAATTCACGAGGTAGGGGCGAGTGCTTGACATGCTCAAGCTATATAAATTAATTTTATTGTTACTTTCCCATTGGCTTTTACCAAGAGTCATACTATAAAACTAACTCACAAAATACCCAGTATAAGGTCAGTGCTTGGCTCAATCGCTCTCCTCCTGCCAGTCTATTTTGCAGCCGTGGAGGCTCATTACTATGGTTTCAGAACCTTTGGCCTGCTAGTGGTTGGCAGGGATCAGATAATATGAATGCTTCATAAACACTTAGAATATGGGAGAGAAAGAGAAACCAAACTGTCAAATTTAAGTCTTCCCAAAGACAGGCATCCTTTACTGTAGTTACATTTACTCTCTACTTCTATTTGCCACCAAATAGAAGCCATGTGAATCAAGCTTCCCTGAGAGTACCATTATATGGATACCAACAACACTATTATATCTCCCTGTCTATTTGTATTTAGTATCTTTTGGTATTGCTAAAACTTAGGGGGATTCCTTTTTGCTGTTTTACTTCGTTGGTCTGTCTTTACCTGTTGTTTCTGTGTTTATTTGTTTGTTTGTATGTGTGTTTGTTTGTTTGTTTTATGTGAACTTTGACATATACTTGGGGGCAAAAATTCCCTTTTCCCTTATCTTTGAGGCTCTGTGTTACTTCATACTGTGACCTCTGGCCATCACCTCCATGCTGTATTGTTCCACTTTTGTGTCAGAATGATACCCCTACTAATTGACTTTCTCATGCATACCATGAACGGGAAGGGTGAAAATAGTCTAAATTATGATTGGTGCCTATGTTTTGCGATATTTGCCACTACCAGTTAATCAACATTAATTAAAGTAGTTTTCCAAACATCAGGAAAGTATTTTAAAGTTATAGATAGTGGCAATTTATCAGTGCATATTATCAACACAAAGTATCACTCAATATAAGCAGCCTAGTTTTCAAAAATAAAAGTCAAAACTTAAGTTTAAGAGAGTTTACTTCACAATGAAAAATCAAAGCACAGACTACAGAAAAAAGTTTACAAACCATGCATCTTGTATAAAAAGACATACATCTAAAGTGTACAGAAGAATGTTAAAAATTATCAGTAAGAATTTGACAATAAGAAAACAAAGAATTCAATTAAACAGGAAGCACAACTGTCTGCACATTATCAGAGAAGATATACATGTGACAAATAAGATATAAAAATCTGTCAACATCATTTGCAATTAGGAAAATGAAAATTCCACTTCACACTTATTAAAATGACTCAAGTTCATATAAACTTGACAATATCAGTTGCTAGTGAGAATGTGGAATATTAAACCTCATGTATTATTGTAGAGAATTCAAAATGATGCAACCATATTGGAAGAGAATATAGCCATTTCATCAAAAGCTGAATACAGAGTACAGCAATTACTCTCTGAAGCATTTTTACAGTGGACTTTGAAATCTGTTGTCATCCAACTCCAGGCATTACGTCTGAGTCATCAAGCTTTGGAATAACCCATGTTTGGTAAATAGAAATTATAGAAATAAACTGTAGATATTAAGAGATTAAATTTAAAAAACATGAAGAGATATCAGACATTCAAAAAAGAACATTAATCTTAAGTATTTACCACTAAGCTAAAAAAATAGATGAACAAATAGACAAAGGGGATGAAGCCCGTCTTAAGTTGCAAATTCTATGAATCTAAGAATGACATTGTATGAATGGTGAACAGCCACACCATTGGTTTGGGTGTAAGGTTGAGTTCCTACCTGTATACTCACTTCTTCATTCACAGATCCCAGAAGCCGTTTTCTCACTGCAAAAGACTTTCTTTGGTTTGGCAAACATTTGCTGTGGGATGCATTTAGTATTATTTTTTTGATTCTGTTTCATCAAACTAAATTCTTCTACATCAGCCAGTACATCTTGACACACCATCCAACGTGACCACTGGCTTAGAACAAATAGCAGCAGATGGTCACATTGTAGAACACTGAAGGTCACAGAAGGTCGAGGAAAGCTTGTAAATGATATAATGTTAATTCATTTTATACATTGTGGAATTCTGCCTCTGAGCAGAAACAATTTCACACCATAGATGGTGGGCTACAAAGTGTATAAACTGAAAAAATTAAGTTAGAATGAGGAGAATCTAGGATGAAGTACATGTAGAATGTTACAAAAACAATAAAAAATAAAAACTCTATTGCAAATAATGAAAAATCACACAGAGAAGGCTGGGAAAAGGTGCTACTCTTAGTCATTTGGGATATGCATGAGCTGGAGGAACCTAAAGGCAAAGGAACAGTGGTTAAGCAATGTGCAATATATGATCAATTTATATACTACACAACTTGTATACTAAATGGTCTTAAATTAAGAATATGTGTAGGTAAAGTTGTAATTAAGAAAGGGGATGAAGCAGGCTCATATGCAAGTAATTGCTAAGTTCTTGTAACAATAAGAAAGTGAAATATGCAGTTAACTGTCAATAGAGAAATGGCTGTATTGTGAAAATTAATGAGGAGAAAATGTCATCAAAATAAATCAATTTAAAAAATTCATTAAGATACAAATTAGCTACAGGATCCTTTTTCTACTTAAATTTTAAGCACATTTTGAGGAAAATTCGCATTTTTGAATATAAATTTAGTCCATAAAATATAAAGTATGCATAGGAAAGACACATGAAAATTTGAGGTGGAAAGTACCTTAGGGCATAAGTAGATGAAAGAATTGAGAATAGGGTGTAGGATGATTTAATCATATTTGTAATATTTTATTTCTTAACCTAGAAGGCGAGCACTTAGGAATCGTTTTCTATTTATAATGTCATTAAAACATTGCATTTCCACAAAAAAAGAGCCTGATCAACAAAATTCAATAAAATGAGTCATTTTAAGACTGCCATGATGCTTTTTTGCTATTCAAGCAGAAATAGATCAATATTTGATGTCCTCTTAGTTTTAAGGATGGTATATTTTCTGTAATTCCTTTATGTGAATTCATTGTGTTTCAACCTATATTCAAAACTTCATTATGACCCCATAAAGTATTCAATTTTCATTTGACACTTGAATCCCAGAGTGACTGATATTTCATACATTCTGATGTATGGGATTCTGCATGGTCACCGTTTCTCACCAAATCCTACTTGTAACATGAGCCTTACAAAGAGTAAACTCTCAATTGCAAGTGGATAACATTCAACCTGAATCTGTTTAAATGTTAAGTTTACCTTAGGCAAAAAGATGCTTCCAGATCCAGGATTTAAACTAAAACTGATGTGTCTTTGTAAATGAATGCATGGAGCTTGTGCATGTGAGTCAAGTTGTTAATGTAGGAGAATAGTGAATTCCGAATGCATTGTAATACACCACAGAACACATTGTGTGGATGGGTATTTTCATAGGCTCAAAGCAGCTCTGACTCATTTAAGGGCAAGCTTGGTTTTCAAGGTATACTCCATCTATTTGAAATTATAAGTCAAATTGATGACAAACATTATCAGAGGCCTTAGGTGTCTCTGTGTCGTGGTTAACTGATGCCCATTGGCAAAGACAGATGACAGGACAGAGGCCATTTGATGTAATGAAGACTGATGGTTTCTGCCTTTGCAGAGTGAAGCCCGAGTGCCATCAATTTAACTGCCGACAGTTCATTTCAGGCAGAACCAGACAAAATAAGAATGAAAGAACAAGGGGGAGGATCTGTACCTTCACAAAGATCAGAGTACAGTGACTGGAAATGTCAGTGAGTGGAATGTATACATTAAATACAAGTGAGGCAAATAGACAGCATGAGCTATATTTTCCTCTCATTCAGACAGACATTGCCTGCTCTTAAAAAGTTCTAAGCTTTTGCATTTTGGTGATATTTATATTTTATATGTATGATTCTCATGAGAAAAAATATGAAAAAATAACAAAATTATCTTTAAGAAAAACTATCCAAAATCAGAACTAGAACATTATTCATTCCCTTGTATATGTTTAGTCTCAGTTGTCAATTTTTTTTAGTTTATCTGCTTAAGTGTGTGTGGTGTGTGTGTGTGTGTGTGTGTGTGTGTGTGTCTATGCATGTTTGTGTGATGTCTGAAGCCAAGTCTTAATATATAACCCCACTGACAGTGCAATTATATAGCTTTAAATGATCCTCCCACTTCATAATACTGAGTGTTTTGTTTAGAAGCATGAGACAACACACCATGTCTATTCAGTTACATTTACATGTAACTGAAAAAAGCCTATGTTTTGTTTTGTTTTTATAGCTTTGTTATTAACTATACATGTTTTTCCTTTGTTACCTTTCTTTACTGTATTATAATTTGTTACTTATTTTATATTTTTATTCACAAGTTTAAAATTTATCTTTTCTAGCCTTTTGATATTTATCCTTCAGTTTTCCATGAAACTGATTAAACCATAAGCAACCCCTTTTGCACCTTCTTTAAGACAATCACATTACTAGATCCTTTTAGTCCAATGTCATTCCCTAGTGCACACCTACTGCTTTTCTGCATTGTTAGGACAATCTTTTTAGTACTCCATAAAGGGGATTTTTTAAAACTATTTTATTCAGGGAGTAGGGTTGTTCAACTATGTTCATAACAGCTTCATTTGTAATAGCCAGAAACTGGAAACAACATGGATGTCCCTCAACCTAAGAATGGATAAAGAAAATGTGGCTCATTTACACAATGTAGTATTACCCAACTGTTAAAAACAAGTACATCTTGAAATTTACTGGCAAATCAATGGAACTAGAAAATATCATCCTGAGTGAGGTAACACATACCCAGGAAGACAAACGTGGTATATATTAACTTGTAAGTGGATATTAGTTGTAAAGTAAAGGATAACTATGCTACAATCTACAGACAGAGAGGCTAAGTAACAAGGAGGGCTCAAGTGGGGGATACATGAATCTATCTGTGAAGGGTAAATAGAACAGACATCACAGGCAGATGGAGTAGGGATCTGGATGTAGATAGGTAGGTATAGGATCAGGAGGGATAAGGTAGGCAAAGGATGAAGGGAGCCATGGAATATAGAGCTTGAACTGGCTATCTCCTGTAACCAGGCAAGATTTCCAGTGGAGGGATTGGGACACCAAGCAAGCCACAAAACCTTAGACCTACTATTTGTCCTGCGTACAAGACATGCTGGGGTAAAGGTGGCTCAGAAATTGTGGGAGAGGATAACCAATAACTGGTCCAGCTTTAGACCCATACCATGAGAGGGAGTCCATATCTGACAGTGTCTAGAGGGCCAGCACTCAGAGGCAGGATAGTCTTGGGTCTGGAGACCCAAGATGTAGCCAAACATGGCTGACAAGAAAAGGGCAATGAAATGATTTCTGATTATATTTTGCTATACTCAGGGATTGGTGCCAAGCCCAATGGTCATCATTGAGGCTTCACCAGCAACTGATAGAAACAGATGAAGACCCACAGCCAAACTTTAGGCCGAGCTCCAGGAATCCTTTTGAAGAGAAGAAAAGATTGTAGTAGCCAGAAGGGTCAATGATATCACAAGAAAACCCAAAGAATCCAATCTGGGCTCCTAGAGGCTCACAGAGACTCAACCAGGGAGCCTGCATGGGACTGATCTAGGCCTTCTGCATATATGTAGCAGTTGTATAGCTAGGTCATCTTGTGAGACTCCTAACAGCGCAATCAGGGGCTATCTCTGACTCTGTTGCCTGATTTTGAGACTCTTTCATGCTACCAGGTTGCCCTGTCCAGCTTTAATAGAAGAGGGGGTACCTAGCCTCACTGACACTTGGTATACTATGGCTAGTTGATATTCAATGGGAGGCCTGCCTTTTTCTGGCAAAAAACAGAGAAGGAGGAGTAGATCGGGGATGGTGAGCAGAGGGCAGGGAGGAGAGGATGTTTATTTTTCTTCATTTAAAAATTTTCATAGAATATATAGATCACATTTCCCCCTCCCCCAACTCCTCCCATATCCTTGGCACTCTCTACCTATCATCTTCTGTCTTTGTCTCTCTTTTTCTCTCTGTCTCTCTCTCAACAAACTAAAAACAAAAACAAAAACATCAAACCAAACAGACAAAAACCAGTAAGAAAAAATATGTCAAAACAAAACAAAATGCCACAACAAACAAACAAATTCACAGAACCTGTTTTATGTTGAGCAAGTACTTCTAAGCATGGGGTCCACCCTGGACTGTAGATTACATACCCAGTGTCACTCGTTGGAAAAAAACGATCTTCTCTTTGCTTGCAGTATCAATTGCAAGTGGCTTCTCTGCTCAGAAAGGAGATTTGAATTCACTCCCCCTTTTCAGTGCTGGGATTTTGTAGGTCTTGAACTTGTCCAGGTTTTATGCATCTTGTCACAGTCCTGTAAGTTCATGTGAATGTCCATCTTGTTGTTTCTGTAAGACAATGCTTACTTGGAGTCGTCCACCACTGGTTCTTAGAATCTTTTTACCTCCTCTTCCCCATAGATCCCTGACCCTTGAGGGAGGGTGTTTGATGAAGCCATCTCATTTAGCCCTGAGTGCTCCAAAGTCTCTCACTTTCTGCACATCATTCTGCTGCAGATCTCTTTCTTAATTACCATCTACTTCAAAGAGAAGCTTCTCTGATGTGGCGTAAGTGACACTCTGATTTATAGGTATAGTTCATATGTCATTATGAGCCATATTATTGCTATTCCTTTACCAGAAAAATAGTAGTAGATTTTCCCCTTGGCCATGCCTACTTGGTTTCAGACTCTTGGTAACTTCAAGTGTCAGGTATGGGTTCTGTCTCATGGACTGTACCTTAAATCCAATCAAAAAATGGTTGGTTGTCCTCATTACATTTGTGTAGCATGAATCTTAACAGGTCTTATTAATGAAATCAAACCTGATGCCAGGTATTGGGATGAACGCTGGAAGATCAGAGAAGCAGAACAAGCCACAGACACCTCACCTTGTCAGTTCCTCAGTTGATCCTGTTTCCTCAGACTGGAAGCCTCTGAGTCCTCGCCCAGAATGAATCTCAGCTGAACTGTGCTGTTCAAAAGCCTAAAAGCTTAACCAGGCTAGTTCCTGTTTTTCATGACTTATATAACTTTCTGCTTCCAGCCATCCTTCCAGGGATTAACAGTGTGAGTCACCATTCCTGGCTGTTTCCAGTGTGACCCTGAACTCAGAGATTCACAAGGACCTCTACTTTCGGAATGCTAGGATTAAAGGCGTGTGCTACCACTGCCTAACCTCTGTGTTTAATATTGTGGCTGTTCTGTTCTCTGATCCCAGATAAGTTTATTAGCGTGCACAATATTTTGGGGAACACAATACCACCACACATTTGTGCCATTATTGGATCAGTATATTTTTCAGTCAGGTCACTCTTGCATGTTGCAGGATTTGTAGTTGGATGAAATTAATGATTATCTTTCTTTTCCAGCTGCACGTGGATTACCTTCCAGCAGTATGAATGCTAATCAGTAGGAGTGAAACTTCTAGATGGACACCAGTTCAACTTCTCCATGTTTGAATATATCAGTCAGTATTGTTCTCAGTAATAGGGTCTTACCATCATGTTGTAGAGAAAAACAAATAGTACTGGAATAGCCTGTGAGATTTGGAACCCTTTGGGCCAGAAACTAAACAATATGTAACCTATTCCTGGCATTGGAGGTTTTACTTAGGGGGTGCATAAGCTGTCTATTTTGGCTGTCTCTATGATTATATGGTTACATTATTGAAATTCCGTTTATATATATATTGGGAATCTTTATAGCTGTGAGTTTACATATGAGCTTTCAAAAGGTCATTTGTATTAATTGTCCTTCCCCATATTCCTTCCTTGACTCTGGTCTCCCATGCCTCTGCCCATTTAATTCTCATATTCTAACTATCCCTTTACTTCTCCATAACACTGTATTCTATTTCCCTTTCCTTGGAAGATCTCCTTCTCTCTATTGGCCCCTTACTAGACAGATAAACTCTGTGGTTATTTGGATTGTAACATACATAACAAAAATGTAAAAGTTAAAATCTACACAGAAAAACGAACATACAATATATGTCTTTATGGATCTGGCTTGCCTCACTCATGTTATTCTAGATCCATCCATTTACCTCCAAATTTCATTTTTGTTAACAATTGAATAATATTCTATTTTATATGTGTGCTACATTCCCATTATCCATTCATTATCTGTTGATGGATAGTTAGGTAGTTTCCAATTTCTAGCTATTATGAGTAATATAGAAATGAATATGGATGAACTGTAATAAGAAGTAGAGTTCTGCTGGGCAGTGATAGCACATGCCTTTAATCCCAGCACTCAGGAGGCAGAGGCAGTGGTGAGTTCAAGGCCAGCCTCAGCTATTGAGTGAGTTCCAGGAAAGGTGCAAAGCTACACAGAGAAACCCTGTCTTGGATAAAAGAAAGTAGAGTTCTGTGAGCATATTCCTAAGAGTGGTGTAGTTGAATCTTGGTGTAGATCAAGTCTTAACTTCCTGAGAGGCTGTGTATAGAATTAAAACAGATTCATATCTACCACCCTACATAGAACTCAACTCCAATTGGATCAAGGACCTGAATGTAAGTCAAGATACCCTGAATCTGATGATAGAAGGAAAAGTGAGGAGTAGACTCGAACTTATTGACACAGAAAAGGACATTCTGAACATGACACCAACATCACAGGCACTAAGAACACCAATTAATTAATGGGGCATTATGAAGCTGTAAAGCTTCCGTATAGCAAAGGAAATCATTATTTTAGAAAAGTAGCAGCCTACAGAATGGAAAATATTTAGAAATTACACATTGTATAGAGGATTAGTATCTAGAATACATAAAAAAATTTTAATCTGACTATTAAAAATCCAAATGACCCAATTTAAAAAATGAGTACAGAACTAAAGAGAGAACTTTCAAAATATAAAACACAGATGGCTGAGAAACACTTAAGGAAATGTTCAACATCTTTAAACCATTAGGGAAAGTAAATGAAATAAAAATCACTTTGATATTTCCTCTTACTCCGGTTAAAATGACCAAGATCAACAAAACAAATGACAACACATGGGGGCAAGGGTGTGGGGAAAGGGGAACACATTCCTCGCTGATGGGATTGCAGACACTTATGTCAACTATATAAATTGGTGTGGAGGGGACTTAAAGCTTATTCCTGCGACACAACTGTAAATTCATATTTTGTCTTTCCAATTCTGCTTTGAGGATATGGTTATAAAATGTTCTGATTTTCTTTTTCTATATAAGAAATCTAGAGATGCAGGATTCTTTGTTAGTGATGTGGTTTTTATCTCTACTTGCTTGAAAGGATCCCCTTCCCTTTGATAACCTTCAGCATCACATTACTTGTCTTGATATGGATTTCTTAGGATGTTTGCATAGGATAATGTTATAATTTTAAAAAATAATAACACTTACTCCCTAATAAGGTTCTTAGTGCCTCATCTCTAATACATCTTACAAAACATGCATGGCCTCTTACATGTACGCCTTCCTTACAGGCAGCAAACATGTCCACAGTTGTATCCATAGATGTACACATACACACAAACAAAATGATAAAAACTAACAAAAGTATGAGAAGAAATAGGTTGTTTATAGATGAATGGATTTTCATAAGGCTCTTAACTGAGATACAAGCAAATAAAAATCAGTGAAAACATAAAAAGTGGACAGTATTGGCAAAGTATCATGAGGGTTTGAGGATATAACTCAGTGATAGAATGCTTACCTAGCATGCTTCATGTATTGAGTTTCACCCTCAGGACTGCAAAAATAAACAAAACCAGCAGAGATATTGACAAACCATACCATGAGCATTTGAATTTCATCAAGGTGTTTGCATAGCAATAGAGAATGAATTATACCTTTAGTAACAGATGCTGTTGTTGATTGTGTATCAATGTGAATAAAATGAAATTTGAATGCCACTTTATATCATACACACACAAAAATTACAATTTGGAAAAATTCCAATACATCTATGATACGTATACAGCCAACTCTCTTTAGGATTTTAATTAGGAAGTAATTTTTTTAAAAAATATGATATAATATTTCTTAATTAGAATCAATTGAAAAATTATATTACAATTAAATTGAGGAATTTTTGCATCTGACTGCTATTATACACACACACACACACACGTATATACAGTAGACACTTCCTGCATTATGACAGTAAATTTATAACATATATAAATGAATGATGTATCAGAGCATACTTACCAAAATGGCCAGAATTACAAGTACTGTCCAGGGACTATGGTACAGAAGCACAAAACAGGGGAACCTCAGGAAACTTCATGACAGTCTCCAATGAGTCATTATTCTAACACACTGAGGCCTAACACTCCAACTTCCAGGTATATATTGAAAAGGGCTTCAGTGTTGGGCACCAAAAGCTATTTGCAAACACTTTCAAAGCAGCATACTTAAGACGATCAAGAAGAAGTAATATGATGCCAGGTGGAGGTGGTGCATACCTTTAATCCCAGCACTCGAGAGGCAGAGGCAGGTGGATCTCTGTGAGTTTGAGGCCAGCCTGGGCTGCTACAGTGTGAGTTCCAAGACAGGTGCAAAGCTACACAGAGAAACCCTGTCTTGAAAAACCAAAACAAAAAAAAGTAATATGACTATCAATGACAACAGGAAAGATATCATTCTGTGGTCTGTTTTTAGAATTCAGTACTATATTATATAGGCTACTATGCTACTGGGCAACACATAGATAACAAACAGCAAAGGAGATATTCACGTTGTTCAAACTTGATGAACTTCAAAAATAATTAAAATTTTTATTGATTTATATTGTATAATTAACTAAGAGTATAGGTGTGATCATTCTGTCATATACAAAAGCAGCCTTCTTGTTTTTGTTTCCAAGCGAGGAGACAGTTGTCATCAGCACTCTATTGACAGACATGTGAGTTGGTTATTTGGATATTTGTTTGTGATATTCAAGATGCACTACTTTTTCTGTACATTTACTCTATTTGTACTGTGTATTACAAATGAAATGTTTAGAACTGAAAATGAAGCCAACTGGACATAGGAACACAGTTAATCCTATTACAAGAATATTGTAATCCTCCAGGCCAAAGTTGTCAGAACTAAAGCAAGATTTTTTTTTTTCTATAAAAAAGGAACAGGTAAAAAACAAACACTAAAACACTACAGTATCCAGGCATGATGGTGTACATTTAAAATCCAGCACCAAGAAGACTAGGGCATGAATACCGTGAGCTCGAGATGCCTACAATTTCTGATAAAAAAGAATTAATATAAAACTAGGGCAATTAAACATACTGCAAGTTTAGGAGGAAGAGGATTTTTCAGTTTTAGTTCCTGTTTCTATCATGTAACAGTGACTGGACATGAAAAAAGTTTTAAAATTTCATCTTGTTTCTTTCATTCTTTCTTTTTTCCACTTTTCCTTTTTCTTTCTCTGGTTCTTCCTTTTCCCTTTCCTTCTCTTCCCCCATTCTTTGATTTTTCTTCTGTCCCTTTCTGCTCTTATTTTTCACCCCTCCCCTTTCTTTTATCCTCCCCCTTTCTCTCCCCCCCTCCCCGTTTTTATGATGCAAAGCTGATTTATTTTCCTAGAAAATGAAAAGCAAGCCCTCTTCAGGCAACTGTAAAAGATGAAGACTAAAGTCGCTGACATCAAGACCTCTACCTCATGAAGAGCTGCTGTTCTGTTCCCAGTTGTAGTTGGCCTGCCAGGGTCTGTGCCAGGCTGTGTAGACAAGCCTTCTGTCTCCTGTGCCCAATCTTCTGCTTGCTTCTGATAAGCAATTTCCCATTCCAAGTGCTCCTCATTCCTCGTCTGTTTAATCAGGAGTCTCCACAAGTCTTAACAAATTGTGGTTGCCAATCTCAGAGGTTGAGTTATTCCCAGTCTCCCAGGAGTTTAGTTAATAAAAATCTCTGACTTCAGAGCCCACATCGGACCTTGTCTGACATGTTCCCGGCTATTTGAGGCCTCTGAATGCCTGGAATGCAGAGCCATCTCATCAGGAAAGACTTCCCTTTAACCTGGTCTTGAATAAACATTACAAAAAAAAAAAAAAAAAAAAAAAGAGGCATTCCTGTCTTCCTTTACTAGTACCTCCCTCCCTGCTTCTCAACATCTTCCTCCCTCCTACCCGAGCCTTTTGTTGCCTGGTGGGTCTTCAGCTCCTTGCGTCATGCTATCTGAGCACAGCTCTGATCTCAGTTTCTTTGTATATGATCCTGGAAAAATAATATGTGACACAGAGTTGTACATTTAGACAGAACAAAAAAAAAAAAAAACCCTTCATAATTGTGCAAATTCAGGAGTTGGTAGATTTTAGAAACTATTTTTAAATTCACTCTCCATTTAATTTCTAACTGTTATACATGTAGAGGCATTCTCAATGACTGGAAGGATGTAAATGTCATTATTTTAAAATAAGAAAATAAAATGAGGTTCTATGATCCTCAAGAGGATTGAAAGCATATAATTATTAGATACTTCTGAATTAGAATCTTTTAGGAACCTTGCCTTTGGTCATGTCTCTCAATTCCTTATTTTCTTTAGCCTGCTTAAGAGACTTGGCCAATATCAAGAATCAAATGTCCAGATTCAGGCAGGATCCTTTCCCATCCTTTCTCAAAACTGTAATAACATAGGAAATTTTCCCTATCTCATTATCTTAAACTACCTCTTCTACTTAATTTCCAGTAAGCCAGCAAGAGTCATTTGAGACTGCAGAGAAAAATAATCAAAAGGACTGAATACTTCACCTTGTCTCTTTTCTAAATGTTTAGAGAGATAGATAGATGATAGATGATAGATAGATAGATAGATAGATAGATAGATAGATAGATAGATAGATAGATGATAGACAGATAGATGATAGATAGGTAGATAGATGATAAATAGATAAATAGATAGATAGATAGACAGATAGACAAATGATAAATGGAAGATAGATGATAGTGAGATGGATAGATGATAGATAGATAAGAGATGATTCTTTAAGCAAGTGCATTTGACATATGACAGAGACCCTGTAAAAAAAATTTTTTTAGAAGCAGACACTGAACAAAAGCCTCAGCCATGAGGAGAACATTGAGTGTCTAGACTGTTTGTGTTGGTGTGTGCCTGTGGCCTAAAGTGATTGGAGTCAGCTGATGCACAACTACAACACATAGAAAAGTCCTATTTTGTATTCAAATTCATACATATGTGCATGTGCACACATACACACACATGTACACATAACACACATACAAACTCTGGGAAAATTTAATGTCCAAAATTTAAGTGTGGTACATACTAAAGAAATGAAGTCTTTTAACTAGCAAATATACATATTTTAGTCATTTTCTCTGGGAAGTATTTTAATTACCATCATTTCTGTGGCTAGCAAGGATAATTTATGGATTTTATTACAAAACAATGAACACATGTATTATTCTAGGTGTGCAGCCCAGTATGGAAGCCACTTTATAATGTGTATTGATTTACATTTTGACTATTTCTAATTTTACTGAAACTTAAAATCCTCAAATATTACCTATTATCTATTATGCAACATCTGGATATCTGTTCATGTCTCTGGCTGTTGAATTACACCACAGAAATATATTTGCCATTACAGAAAGTTCTCTTGGATAGTGTATTTGCTATGTATATGTTCAATTCAGACAACTCCTTTAGATTCTAAAATCATCCTTTTTTCCAGGTTAAGTTTTGTGTATTTTCCTAACATTAATTTATACTCTGTGTTGTATTATTTTCTGTTACTGTTCTAAAATTGGAAATATTAGCAATGACCCCAGCAAGAGGTGATACTTGAGAATAGTCCATTAAGACAATCTACCCCACAAAGTCAGCTGACCCAGACCCTTACTGTCTTATTGCTCTGCACCCTATCCATGTAGATTCTTGCTCAGACTCTGGGGGAGCTGTCTCAACTTACCATCATCTTCCTACTTATACAAACTGACAGCAGAGAAAGAAAAAAAGCTTTGTTTCCTTTAAATACGCATATCAGAAATCACATACATTGCTTCCTGTTTGGACAGAAAATGCTTCTATGGCCACACCTACTTATATGGCTACCCAAGAAGAGAATCTTCAGCTTTGTACCAATGGTAGTCCATTTATGGTGCTGTTGCACACAGATGTGATAATTTATATATAAAAAAAAAAAACCTAAAGTTTATTTAGCTAGTGGCTCTGCAAGTTGGGGAGTCCAAAAACATGTTACAAGCATCTACTTGTCATCTGGTCCAGGACTTTTTGCTGCATCATATCATGGTAGTAGCCATCACACAGGGAGACTGCTCAAAAGTCTCTCTTTTCTCTTCTTACAAAACTACAAATACCACCACTTGTTCCACTGCCATGACCTCATTTAATCTTAATTAACTTCTAAAGGTCTTGCTCTATCTGTATTTTAGAGATTAAATTTTCAACACTTAAATTTTAGAAGACTATATTTGAATCTCATTAGTATCTCTGGGACTAAAATCTCTATTCTTTCAGAGGATAAAAGGAATTAATACTGCCAAATGTCAATACATTGAAAAGTCATCTCTCTATATATACTTTTAATGATCTCTTACACTTATAATTATTTTTCTGTTTCTTCTTACTTATGACTGTTTGGATGAAGAAGATCCAAAGTTGTGAATGCAAATACTGAGAACGGGTCATTTTTATTATCCTGTGACATTGTAAGAGAGTTAATATACTAGTTTCATTTCCTAAACCCTATAGGTAGTGACTCTTTCTTCAAACCCAAAAGAGAAATTCACTTCCATTTAGCAAAAACACTGCAGAAACAAAAATATTAATTCAAAATATTCTTAGGTCTGACTAGTTTATTTATCTTGATGAGCAGTCACATAAACTTTATGCTATATATTCATTTGCCTGTGTCTTAAAGCTGGATATTTGAAACAGAAGTTTATTTCTTCTTGAGCCATAGAATAGAATGTTTTAATTACATCTTTTACACAGAGTGCACATTTTATGATAAGCATGAATTAAAGATTACTGTACATAATATCTAATGACAATTAATAGAACAGCATATTTTAATTTTTATAAACTATTCAGTTATGGAACTACAATATAAATGCAATTTAAAGTACATATACTTTATTATTATTTAATTAATAATTAATATAAATTTTAAATGGAGAAATCTCTTTTAATTCAGCTTCTTATTACTTTGAGATGGAATATTACTTTATGTTTAGGAAGGTAGATGAAATGAATCTTCATGAAAAGTAGAACAGGACGTAATTCTCCAATTTGAGAACAGAGCCTTCATTTGAGACCCTGAGTTTATGATTTACAAAGCAGCTGGCACCATAACCAGCTTGGGATAACAAGGTCAGGCTGTCTGTGAAGCAGTGACACTATTAATAGAGATAGATGGAATACTGAGTCATCTGCCAAACTTCCCATTCTACTTGGAAGTGTTCATGATTTAAGCAACCAAATACCATAATAAATTGTATGATACAATAATCCAACTTGTAAAAGTAAGTGTGCCTTTCAAAATCAAGCTCTCAATATGTGCTTTTAAGCCATTAAAACTTGAGTATAACATCACAATCCCCTTAACATTTCATGTGTGAAGTATTTCTGGATCAAATATTTTGTTGTATTGACCATTTCATTCTGCACATGCTTACTTGTTTCTACCCTCAAAATATTCCTTGCTCTCTCAGTCTCTGCTCTCACATAAAGCTTTTATTTCCTGAAAACAGGACCAAAATTCTAAGTTTTTGCATCCCAGATATTTAAAATATAAACATAGGATCATTCATAGTTTGAGTATAGCATATAAGTTTTATATAGGAAACAGAGAGGACCATGAGAGCAAATTAGAAACAATAAAATATATCTTCCTCCAGCAAATTTAAGCTGCATGTAAACATAAAAATTCAATATTTATCTTAAAAGTTAGTCTTTTTTCTCCTGAATGCAATGATTTTAAAGTTCTAATATTTAAACTTACAGGAAAACATTTACAGTTTTTGTTTCGACTTTATGTTGTTATTCCAGATATTAGTAAAATAAATGGCACCAGAAAATGAAGCATAAAATATTTTTGTTTGGTCTCCCATAGTAGCTGACCAGTAATTGATAAAATAAAATGTATAAAGAACAGTGTTTTATACCAGCTCTCTATTCAGGCTTTCCATTTATTTTTTACAATGGGAAAATGATATGTCACAGTGCTTTAACTTTCTGCTGCTACAATGAAAGACTTGAGATAAAATTTGTGAAGGGAACAGTATTATCTTGCCTCACCATTTCAGGCATAAATCAGTCCTTTTGCTTTGGGCCCCTGGGGAAGCAGAATACCTTGAGAGAGGCATGTGAGGGAGTCAAGAAGAAAAATAAGAGTGAAGATGGGGCCATAGCCCCATAATTACTTTCTGAGATACACCTTGTATGACTCTGTGATAGTCTTGTCATCTTGACTGGTTTGGGGGATGCCTCAGACTAGTGACCTTCAACACTGAATGGGTTTGGGAGATATTTGCAAAGATGATTGACATGTGGTAGAATAACTGAAGGGGAAAGTCCTCTGAATGTTGGTGTACCCTCCACTAGGCTAGTAGCTCAGATGGAAGAAGTTGGAAGAACAAGAGACCAATACATCCAAGCAAGCTCCATGATTCCCAAACAAGTACATTTTCTATTGTTAACATTGGACATTCAATGCCAAATGTCTACCATTGCTGCCATTGGTAGGTTTACTGTTTTTATAAGCATACAGAGACAGGATACACTTCTGTGTATCTTTTTCATCATATCATGCTCTTGAATCCTTTTTCTACTTGCCTACAAACCATGATTTAATTTCTGCTAGTCTTGACACAGCCTTTTAAGCCAGTTGGCACAACAAGTTGGATAAAACAGACACAAAACTGTCATCAGCACAATATTGCTGTTAAACGGAAGGTCAGGCACTGAATGTGACCTTCAAGGCTCCACACCATCAAATGATCACTTGCACATTTAATCAACCAAAGCTTGAAACATAAACCTATGATGCTCTTGCCCATTCCTAATCCCCATAAATGGCAGAAAATGAAGAGGTGAGTTAGATTTATAAAAAATAATTAATAGCTTGGTATGGCTTTGGAACATGTTGAATGGCTATGAAAAATTCAAAATATTAAGAAAAATTTATGTCATCTTAAAGAACCTAAAGTTTTGCCCACTATGCTATGCAAAAACACTAAATAACTTTAGATTAATACCTTAGAAAACCATCCTTGGAAATGTGGATAGTTGATCAGAGTGACAGACAGAGAAACAGAGACAGAGCAAGAGACACACAAAAAGACACATAGAAAAACACACCAAGAAACAAAGAGATAGAAACAGAGAGAAGACAAGACAGTTCATCTACAAGTAAGTAAGAGCTGATACTGAGCAAAGGTAAGAAAATGGCTCTAAAGAAGAAATTCTTTAAGGATAGGGTCTATTTCATATTCCTTTTTTGAGCTCTGAACACTTAAGAAAATTTTTTTTTTACAGATAAACATTTTAATTGATTAAATCTATTACTTTCAAGATCTTTTTGAAATCGTACTTGTACTAATCAGCAGCCAAAGGTGATATAAAAAAGTTTAGAACAAACTGTTCAGGTCTGAGCACGTGAAGAGACTGCTATGTAGAGTGATATACACCGCTCCCAAGAACAATATTTTTAGAAGGTAATTTCTTAACATGTGTAAGGACAAAACTGTAATCAAAGGCTGAAAGAAATATATATTAGTGCCTGCTTTTTAAAAGTTTATTTTACATTTTAAATACAGTATTTTTTCTCATTAAAAAAATCCTAACTCTGTGGTTTCTATATATACAGAAGAGCTGCAGGGCAGCCTAATGAATATTCTGGATGTAACAGCATAGACATTCGACTACTTCTGAATCAAAATTCAAAAACACAGATTAAGCACTGGTTAGGAGAAAACAATCCAGTTTCTTTAACAACCAGAAGAGAACAGAGTTAAATTCCTATAAAACCCCGGTATTAAAAACAGAAGAAATGCAGCATGTGAAAACCTCTAACAGCCTTGTGTAGTGAACTGTGCAGACTGCAGCCAGCCAATGGGATCCCTGTGGAAGTGGTCTGTGATGTCAAAAGGAAGTCTCGGTTTCAGTGACAAAGTAACAAGGTGTGCACTGTCTCTGTCACTATCTATCTACATCTCCCTCACTCTGGATACTTAACCACTCATACAAATTGAAAATAATCAATGTGGATTTGTTTTCATAAGAAAACCAAAGATGTACCTTTTCCCACCAGTAGGTCGTAATACAGATTAAAGCTGTAACATTTAAGCACGGGCCTATGCATTTCCAATTTTCTCTAGTATGTCTTTCCAAACTGGATCGTGGAGTTTGTGCCCTAATAATACACAGAAAGAAATTTGGACTGTCCCTGGCAGTGATTTTCTATTAGTGCAATGGTACTCCTCAAATGCTCAATTACATTAAAGTGATTTTGCATATTTTAATTCAGTAGGTGCCAATTTGAGTTCATAAAACTCCTGGCTGTATGCTTTTTCCAGAAAATAATTTCAATTTGAGATGTTTCACAAAGCTATATCAAAACAAAATCAACTAGTTTTGTTAGCAGTAGTGTGAATGGCAAATGGAAGAAAAGGCCTGATTGCTGAGGACCTGGTAGGAAGGATGCTGAGGTGTTCTATGTATCTTGACATGTCAATTATCTACTGAGTTGGAACATTCTAAGTTTAAGATTCTCTCAGAAAATAATTCTTTGTAACATAACTAACTAAATAGCTGTATCCAAAACAAAAACAACCTGGGTCACTCAGGTAAGACCAAAATCTTGTCACATATCCACACTTAATTGCAAATTACATTCTAAATGAAAAATGTAGCTAGTATAAAAATATAGACAAAATATGACAAAATATAGATTATAAACATATTTTCTAGTTTATTCACTAACATAAGGACACTGTTGTGATCAACCTGGAAGTGGCATTTTCATGGCCCATTAGTCTATTACAAGATTTCCCTCAGTTGGGCTCAACTGCCTTTACAATGTAAACACCCAGAAGAAAATGACTAAACTCTGTCTTGTTTTTCAAGGCTTCCTGTATTAGTCCATGTTCTATTGCAGTGAAGTGACACCATGACCAAGGCAACTCTCATAAAAAGAAAACATTTAATTGAGGCTTGCTTTACAGGTTCAGAGATTGAGTCCATTATCTGCTGTGGGATGTTCTGTATGTCAAATCTGTCGCTCTGATTGATCAATAAATAAAACACTGATTGGCCAGTGGCTAGGCAGGAAGTATGGGCAGGACTAACAGAGAGGAGAAAAGAGAGAACAGGAAGGCGGAAGGAGTCACTGCCAGCCGCCACCATGACAAGCCGCATGTGAAGATGCCAGTAAGCCACGATCCATGTGGCAAGGTATAGATTTATGGAAATGGATTAATTTAAGCTATAAGAATAGTTAGCAAGAAGCCTGCCATGGCCATACAGTTTGTAAGCAATATAAGTCTCTGTGTTTACTTGGTTGGGTCTGAGAGGCTGTGGGACTGGTGGGTGACAGAGATTTGTCCTGACTGTGGGCAAGGCAGGAAAACTCTAGATACAATTATCCTCATGGCAGGGAACATGGACAGCATCAGGCAAACATGGTAGCTGAGAATTCTACATCCAGATCCAAAGGCAGCAAGAAGAAAGAGAGCTTCTGAGCCTGGCTTGGGAACTGAACAACCTCAAAACCCACCCCCAGTGGCACACTCCCCAACAGTGACAAACCCATCCAAACAAGGCTTCATTTACTCCATGAAGGAGAATATTCCTAATCCTTTCAAATAGGGCCACTCTCTAAGCATTCAAATATTTGTCTTTTTTTTTTGAGCCTATTCTTACAAACTGCCACACTTCCCTTTTCTCAAAAAGAGAAAAGCTAAATGTTCCTTACTTAACAAATATGAGGATACTTAATTTCCTTAGCTGATAGCATAGGTTGTGTTGGGAATGATTCTCTATTGAATTCAATTTTCTTTCTCAGTCACAATGTCAGGATTTCGTGTTTGTTTTGTGTTGTTGCAGGTAAGTACTTGTCTATTTCTCAATATTCCCAGAACTTCATAATGTGTCTAAAGTAATGTTCATTGATTAGTTATAAACAGGCATATTTGGGTAACCAATATTCCTTGTATTGGCATAGAATTTGGGGAGGATGAGTTTAATGGAATATAAAGGAGAGTGTTGTCCTAAAAAGCTTTGCAAGTTTGAAGTATTTAGATTTTTGCTATCTACAGTCTCACTGTCTTCTCTTTCTACATGCACATAGAAAGAGACTGTAGTTGTGAGTGGCATGAGAACAGTGTAGTTGGATGGTATAGCTCTGAAGGGAGCTTTCTCTGACAAATCCTATCAGCTTATAGTGTCATCCAGATTAAAGTCATGCATACAGCATCTTTGATTTGGTTTCATGAATAGTTCATTGGGATTTATTTTGTTTCCTTTGTGTAATACAGCTCACACCATTATTTCCATTGTGATCATATAAATGTTTTTACTTTTCATGTTCAGTGTGATTCATTAAAAATGTTCATGACTTTAACAACCAGAGAAACTGTTGTGGATTCAGTAACTAATGCTTAGATTAGAGATAGTTGTCCATAAGGAGGGCTCACACCCCATAATACTTAGTCCAGACCAGTGTGAGAAATTTACAATCACAGTCCAGTCCTTTTGCTACCATTGGAAGTCTCTTTGTCCAGTTTTTCTGATTAACCTGCAATGTTATCATGGCAAAAATGGAGGAGAAAGTTTACATACAACAAACATTTATTGAGCAAGTCAATCTCAAAAACAAAACAAAAAGTTGGCCTCAAGTTATGACAATCTGAAAGAATCTGTGGTAGACCCTCTCAAATAAAGACCAGCTCAGACCAGTTATTTGGGGCTAAGACCATATAACCAATTCTCAACTAATGTGGTCAGATGACTATTAAACATTGTATTTACTGAAGTACTGTATGCATGTAATGTGTATTCTGGATACCTATTATAGGCTATGACTTGGAGGTTTTCACACTTTGTGATTTTACACAGTATGAAATAGCCTATCACTGCTTTTAAAGAACTTATCCCTTTCATTAAGTGACAGATTATAATTTAATTGACTCTTCAAACTTGGTGTCTGGTTTTGATTTAACCACCTTTGTCCTTCAAACAGCATGACATTTACTTTTCTTAACAAGTTAGACATAAAACAAATATTCTTCAACTTTCTTTTAAGTCATTTATTCCTCAACAAAAAAGTGTTTAATGACTTCATCTCTAAGTGTCCTGAATTTATCTGCATCTTTCTACTGATATTCCCACATATCACATTGGTGGCTTCAGTGTCTGTAGGGAGGCATCTATAGAGTAACTACTTAGCTAAGACTTAAAACCCAGGGACCAGGAGAAAAGATACTGTAATAGGACTTGTGTGACAGTAGTGTAGTGCAGTTGTTGGGGACACAGGAGATTGTGAGGAGGAGGAGGCCAGGAGTGCTTCTGTACAAAGTCTCACAACTCTGGGGTTTTGACTGGGCCTTTCTATTTCTAGTAGCTATACTAATTTATGGAGTAAAGATGTGCTCTGAGACAGCTTGGCTCTGGAGTGGAGTACACATTAGACAGGAATATCCCAGTGGGTGAAATATGAATGAGCGTAGGGTAACAACAAAGCTAGTGGGGTGTAGAAACATGGCCCAGTAATATAATAGACCAGGGGTTGGAGCACAACACTGTCAGGACGTGCAAGACGCCTCTGGAAATGGCTCGGAAATGGCTCAGAAATGGCTACTTTTTCCTGAGGGAAAAATCTATATGTGCAGCAGCTGAATGTCTCTCTTAGGTTTTCTTTGTCTGAATTGCTAATATTACCTTATGGAAAAGGTTCTAGTATTCTCTATGGAGTGGGCCACTAGCAACCTAGTGGTTCCTCCTACATGACTGACGACAATGGCCTTGACTTTCTTTTTTCTTCAAAACAATCTCCTAGTCTCCTCGGTGTGCTGAAACCACAGCAGTCTTTTCTGCTGTTATTTTCTCCCCAGTGTAACACTGTAGAATGATAAATGCAGATATTTTCCTTTTCTTGGTGTTAGTGAGGTCATTCCCAAGTCTTTTCAATATTTATTTCTCACAATACTTCAGTGGTACAGGAGCTATAGTGAGTACTGAAATTATCATTTGGGGATCTGAAAGTTATGGGGCCACCCTAAACTTTGAACTCTGACTCATATTTACACCCACAAAACATTGATTTGATTTTTAATTTCAAGTCTGAATTTGAATATAGTAATATGAAAAATTTGACATAGGAAATAAATAAGATTTTAACCATTTTCTATTTCAATGTATTTATCTATTATCTACATGAACTGTCAGGTTTTAATGTTTAGCACTAAAAAAGATTGGAGAGCTGGCATACATGTCCTACCACACCATGTATCATTATAATGAGTCTATTAGTACAAAATACCTACTGATCATTACCTCAATTTGTGTATGCAATATATTTTAAAGTTGTCACAGAACATTCAGGTTTAATGTCATGATATTTAGAAATGGCCATTTACTGGAAGCAATGTTTCCATATAGTGCCTCATTAAACTGAGAACCACATTTGAGAAAATTTCAATTAAAATATATTTAGACATTAAGCATCTAAAAATCCTTTCTTTGATCTTTCAATAGACTTATTCTTTGGTTAAAGATTGTAAGATGTTTTTATTTGATAAGATATTATATTATCAAAATAAATATCTTTGTTATCATAATTGAAAACTGAGCATTCCTCAAAATTAATATACATTAACTACTACGCAATTTTAGTCCATTTTTTGATGGATATATCAACCAAATTGTGAAAATGAAATGCATCTAAGTAACAGAGATCATGACCCTGGGGATGAAACACACACCATAGGATCCAGCATGGATATGAATGATGCAGTCATGAACATTCTTCAAATAACACAAGACTCAGAGGAAGTTTTATAGAAAACACTCAGTTTGTATGATGGTGATCTGCTCTGTATTCACTGCTGCTATTTTCATAATAGCACAGGTGGAATCCTACCAAAGCACAGATTGGACACAGCCGTGTGTTCATGCACAACCCTCACCTGTTCTCAGAAGCTCCAGCTCCACAAAGGTCTTCTGTTCCTTCAGCTTGCAGATCAAGGCACATTCAGAAGCAATATGTCTCATCTCTGTACACAGGCATAGTGCTCAGCCTCTTGGGGAACCATTCAACTCAAGCATTACTAAGTAGTTCTCACAAAACCATTTAGAAGATTTCATTCTTTCTGTAACAGTTAGCAAATAGAGAACTCAGGCATTGACCACAAAAAAAAAAATGACTTATGGTACAATTCACACTATAAAATGATATTCCCAAGTTTAGAAATTTAAGAATCTTTAAAGGTTAGGAATTTGACTTCTGGGAAAGCAAACAAATCAAGGGTAATGACAATAATGTGTACATGAAGGGTAGAGATGAATAAAACACCTTTGTTCTGTACCAACTCAATCTATTTGGAAGAGAACATTTTCCACAGAGGCAGGCGATGTCTTTGGAAGTCAGCCACATACTCTTCACCATCATAGGTATTACATATGAACCTCCTTTTAGGTGAAGTTTCCTTTATCTACAGCTTTTAAAAACATCTCATGTTTCTTTTGCAGTTTTTTTCAACACCATATGATTAATGATTTAGTCTAAGACACTTATCTGCTAATAATCCACAGGATGTCATCAAAATGTTTAGATGGATGAATAAACAGCATCCAATCACATCCTGGAAAGTCAGATAAAATGTCATGTGAGTGGAGTGAAATGAGTTAGAGTACACAGCCACACACATGCACAAATACATGAACACATAAACATAACCTTTCTATTTGGAATTCCATCTCACCATAGTAAGGTCCTCTAGATTTACCAATCATTTTGTTACTTAAACTAGTGACTCAAATTCTTATCCACTTGGTGGTGGGAAGCATCACCCCAATTCACACCCACGTCAATACCACCAAGGAATATATGGAGAATGTTGCAATTTTAAATGCTGAATTACTCACTTCCCATTTAAAGTGAATTATTGATTCTCCTTAAATCTCACATTCAATAGATGTGTGAGTTTCTCTGTTCCATGCTGAAACAGTGTCTTTACTTTCCTGTAGCCTACATCTGTATCTGAAGTTATTTTATTTTAAATACTATAACTTAAGAAAAGAACTCTAAAACTAGTTAATGAAGAGATTTATGCAAAATTAAAAGCAAAACTATTGTATATCTTCTCTCTGAAATTCATTTTATAACTGAGGGTGTGTATAGCACTGAGGTGTCTAGACATTGTAGTGATAATCAGTAATCATTTTCTTTCCTTTCCAATGCATTCTTCTTTTAAGTCCATAAATAGAATAGATCAACCCTGGAGCTTTATTGTCCCAACCAACCCAAGAACAAATATGCATATATGTTTATAGATATAGATGCAGATAGAGATAAAATCCTAGGCTGTTCTAAACTAAATTTCAAGGCCTGTTCAAATATTTCCTTTTATTCTTATCTTAAGGCTAGAGGAGTGGAGAAACTGTTGAGGGAAATGAGTTCTGTTTGTTTATCCCTTTTTTAAAAATATCTTCTAGGCTTCATTTATTTGAGTGATGGTATTTACCTTAGTTTTCTTTCTTCTTCATCCAGGATTATAACAATAACAACAGCAAAAAATGAGAAAGAATGGAAGAATACATATATTGACCAACACTGTACATACTACCTCAAGTCAGTGGCTATATTGTTTCCTAATAAAACCATAGCAGATCAGTTTTAGATTTTAAACATCTGACCTAAAAGTTTCTCACTGAGGACTAGCTTTCATGCTCCCATAAAGTGTCATAAAATCTTCCAAATGAAGGACTATCAACAGTCCTATCCAGCCAGAATGCTTATGAACCAGAACAATGACTAAGATGACATTATATAACCCTAAGAGTGCAATGGTGGTATGCAAAACATGGCAATAACCAACAGCTCTCTAATTAGACTTAGGGCCTGTTGAACAAGAGGGAAATCATGCCTGGTACTGCAAACATACCCAACTACTCAGTGTTAGTTAAGTCATGTATCCTAAAGGAAACCTCCAACAATCACTTTACTAAACCAACATAAACCCTGACTGAATTCTAAATATTTGTCCTTATACCCATCATCAATGAAATTTCTCCCTGCAACAGATGGTGACCATTATAGAAAACCACACCTAATCAAAATGGAGAGTTGTAAAGCCCATTACCAACTGATATATCTACAGAACAACTTCTGCAACCAAAGCTCGGTGATCACTGAGGATGTAGAAACATTCTAAGTTCCAAAGGAATAGAATATTGGCTATGAGATTGTGCTTCCTAGAAATGTCATAGAAACTATGCCCATAAAGTCTCACTAACATGACTGCTGAATCATGACCCAGAAAAGAGCAACACCAATAGACTTGCTAATGTGGAAAAGGGAGAGTTACTAAAGCCTCCACCCTTGACAAAGAAGCATAAAAAACTAAACATTTATAGAGCAAGAGAAAAAGTCTTTCTCAGGGAACAGTACACCAATATTAAAAAGCCACCTCTCTCTCTCTTTCTCTCTCTTCTTCTCTCTTTATCTGAATTTGAAAGATGAGGTACATAGGAGGGCTTTGTGGAAAGAAAAAGACTTGGAAAATGATTTAACTTTTATCATTTCAAAATTAAAAAAAACTACTTAAAAGTGTTACCTTAATTTTTTGAGAATTTCTTGTATCAGTAGTGTATTTATATCATTTCCACTTCTCCCTACCCCTTGCAATTCCTCCTGTTTGCCTCAATTATCCTCAAATTGACGACCTAGTCTTAATATTGCCACCTATATGTACTGTACATGCATATCTTTCTACATATATATAAATATGTACATCTATATCCTCCCGAATTTGTTAAATTAACATATTGACAAAGAACTTACTTATCTCTTTGAAAGGAAGAAAAGTGTGTGTACAACACATCTTTCCTGGCCTAAAATTCTACTTATAAGCATTTTCCTCATGTTTCCTTGAAATTTTTTTCCTCTCTGTAGGCTAAAGGTGGGTGTGCCCCAAAGATTCATGTCCTGATACACTCTTGTTCAGGAAGCCCTGTGATTTGTAACCTTTATTCTGGATGGTTGGGGGCTTTAATAGTCTTAATATCAGGGAAGGGACACCTTACCAAGAACCCAAGTAAAAGAAAGTACAAATTTCCCTGTTATATGTAAATGCAAATTTAATTAACTCTTGTCTGATTAATATACTGACAGATTTTATACACATGATTTAGAGCTAAATTCTCTGGCTTCTTAAGCAACCCTATTATTATTTGAAAGTCTCATCCAACTCTACACAGGCAGAACAGTATCATGTTTTCCATGATTTCACTGCATACATAAATTTTAAGACATTATCATCTATTTTATTACTTCAAACTATAATAATTGTTGCCCATAAAATTCCATTGTTTAGGCAGTTCATCAAATGCTAATTCATTGAAGGAAATTTATTTAAACAATGAATTTTAGAACTAAACAATGTATAATATTTCCCTTTAAAGCTTAAGTATGCTGTTATAAATAACAGAATTTCCTTTTGCATGTACATGTGTAGCATATATTCTCAATCTACTTATTGATCATTAGACATATAGGTTGATTCCATTGTCTTGGTTATTGAGAATAATGCTAAAATTAACATGGTGGTCCAGATGTCTCTCTGATGTGTAGATATCTAATTCTTCTCATAGATACTTAAAAGTGAAATTGCTGTGTATGTTAATTCTATGTGAAGTTTTAATTTGTCAACACATCATCAAGTTACAAATTATGTATTACAACAATTTGAAGAGGTAGAGTTATTGTGTCACTACTGGTAGATTTCTCCAGAATTTAGTTGACTTGTATGGAAACTAAGAATATTTCAGAAGCAGTAGGTTATATTCAAATGCATACCTTTCTCTGCCCCTCACATATTGATACCTCTTGTGCTGTCTGCCTTCCTGTGTCCTCCTTGTATCATAGCAGGTCTGTGGCCAAGGTCCCAATGTAGATGCAAGTTACTGAATCAAAAGTAGACATTCCTTAATATGCTGATAAGAAGCAGAGCCAGATGTGGTGGAACGTGCCTTTAACACCAGTACTTGGGAAGCAGAGGTATTGAGAGCTTCTGGTAGCAAGAGACTGTGGATATACAGCAGGTGACAGAGTGCTCAGCAGATCAACCCACCAGATTCTCTGATGGGGAGCCCCACCTGGCAAGAACGTAGAGTTACTGACTGATAATGACCAGTTGCTCCTGTCTGTAATTTCTCTCATATGCCATTTCATTTCTTCCCTAAGAACAGCTATGGGTGTTTTCCCACTGCTGGTGTGTTATTAGGCACTCATGTCCTTGGATCATTAGAAAGATGACTTCTCATTTAGCTGTATAAAATTGACATATAGAAAATATAGTAAGATATGTTTCATAACTAGATCTATTACCTCACAAGGAAAGTAGACCCTTAAAACCCTGCTTTGTTCCTTTTGCTCAGACTGACTCCACATATTTAGCTCATTTCACCTCAGAGCAAGTTCAAACTATCATAAGTTTAAAACTTTACAATTATGCACAAGGTTAGAGTTGCAGATGTCTAACCACATAAAGCACTCTAAGAAAAGCATACCAGTTCTTTGCTTGCCAAGTCTGCTGATGAAGACCTATGTCTGTTTGTCACACTGGGCACTGCACCCCTCTTTCTGGTCCTAAGACCTTGAAACCTTGTGTTGCCATGGTAAATGGCTCTGTCCTTATCATCTACTCTAGAAATGTGTTTTTGACCAATGAGAGATAACTCTTGTAATTTTTATTATTGCTTCAAGCCTCCTGTAAAAAAGAGTTATTATTGGGCTAGATAAGGAGAAGCATGAGGATTAGAACACAGAATTAGAGCTAAGAAATTATAGACAATCAGGACAAGGAAATTAGAAAAAGGCAGAATAATAAAGAGACATGATTTGAAGAAGACACATGTGAGCAAATTCATTTTTGCCTTCAGATACCCTAGTTCCTTTCACTTCCTGTAGTGTCTGATCTGAACCCTGAAGAGGTCTAAGGAGCTGGCCCTCGAACAACCTTGATACAGAGACAGATAAATCTCTGTGTCTTCAAGGCCAGCCTGGCCAAAAAGTGAGTTCCAAGGCAGCCCACTTTCCTGCTTTTGGTCTTCACTTTCCAGTGGGCTTTTATTTGCAGTATCATCTTTCATTTGCTTGCTAGCCATTTTATTGCTTTTCTGTATTTCACTTGTTTCTATTCTTTATCCATTTTTCCTGAGATATAGCATTTCTTTATTTGTATGAAATGCAAAGTAACTTTTTGACAGCATCACATATTGGCAAACATTTCACTTCTTTTTCCTTGTAATCTATTTGCTTATAACATTGTTTCTATGTAATACACATTTTTATTTTCAAATGAAATATTTCATATTAAATTACATGTTTTCTTCAACTTTCTTCCTTTCTTTTTTCATAAATGTAGACTAGTTAACTTGGTATCTTTCATCCAAGAGTCTACTTTTCACAGTGATTTGAAAGTGATGCTTTCTATTTGCTTACTCTTATTGAAATACATTTTCCAATACATTATATTATTTTCTCAAACCTGCATTCCTATCCTTCCATTAGCATGCTGTGTATTGATTCAGTTGCTTTAGCTTTAACACACATTTCAATGTACACTTAATATAGAGTAAAATTGGATTTCCCACTAGCTACTGGACTTTCTGAACATAGATCCTCCTGTATCTATCAATCCCTACAGACCTCTGAATGATAATTCCATCATTTAATCATCACCATTGTCATTTTCATTTCTATTACATACAAAGTCAGCATGTTATCCTATTTATTCAATCATTTTCAGTTCTGCAATAGTAATTTAAAGATTTATCCAAATAATTTATAGAATTTATTGTCATATGTGTCTTTTGGAATCTTATGCTGGTGGCACTACATCTTTTTTTTTTCAATTTCACTGTTTTTTCTAACAGGTTATTTTTAATTATTAAGCAATAGTTTAATATATTTAAAAACCACTTCAGTTACTATATATAATATTTATATTTTTTGCTTTGTGTATAATTTCTGTTGGTTTTTTTGTAGAAAGAATGAAGCTTTATAGTCCAACTTTCTCTGGTCCATAGTGCTAAATCCAAAAAAGATCATCTGTGTTCTGAAGACCCCTGAGCAATAGCTTTCCTGGGAATTCCTTCTGCTGTTTCCTCTCTTGGACCCCTGCCTCTTACCATCACACTGAGCCTCCATGCTCCACCCATACTCTGCATTCACTCCTCACTATGCTTTTGTGCTTTTACCATCTGTTGGAAAGATACTTTCCCTCAATGATTAATTTGGAATATAAGAATAATTATGTTATTTTCTCATTTTTATATGAAGATGTTATGCCCTAGAGGTATATTACTACAACCAAATCTATCATCAAATTGATTTTCAAAATATTATTTCTTTTCTTTAAGCATTTTTTGCTATAAGTTTTCAACCAGTGATAGGTTTCTGTTTGTGCATGTATGTGTATGTGTGTGTGTTTGTGCATGTGTATGTACGTAGCTGCGGGTAAATTTTTTAATATTTCAGAACTATTTCAAATAATAAAACTATGCTGCAAGCTAAAGGAATTTAATACATAATGGCTTCAGTATCCTTTGATCTAGTTATTAGTGTTATATCATACACATATTTTTATTTATTCTTATCTCATATAACACATTCTGAAGGCTGCCTCACTTCCCTTCATTCCTTCCAGTCCCATCCCCCTGCTCCACTGACTTCCCCTTTCCCCCCAGATCCACTGCTCCTCCATTTACCTTCAGAAAAAAAGCAGCCCTCCCAGGAATATCAACCAAACACTGCATAACAAGATGTAATAAGACTAGGCATAAACTCATATCATGGCTGAAGAAGACAAACCAGTAGGTGGAAAGTGGTCCCAAGAACAGACAAAGGAGTAAGAGACACTCCATTCCACTGTTAGGATTCTCACAAAAACCCAACCTAAACAACTACATGTATATGCAGATGACCTAGCTCAGTCACATACATGATCTCTGTCAGTTTCTTTCTTTCTTTCTTTCTTCTTTCTTTCTTTCTTTCTTTCTTTCTTTCTTTCTTCCTTCCTTCCTTCCTTCCTTCCTTCCTTCCTTCCTTTCTTTCTTTCTTTCTTTCTTTCTTTCTTTCTTTCTTTCTTTTTGGTTTTCTTTTATTATTTTTTTCTTTTATAATTTAATTTAATTTTACATATCAACCATGGATTCCCCTGTCCTCCCTCCTCCCATACCCCCTCCCCCCAATTCACCCCCCATTCCCATGTCTCCAGGGCAAGGACTCCCCTGGGGATTCAGCTCAGCCTGGTAGATTCAGTCCAGGCAGGTCCAGTCCCCTCCTCCTTTCACCCAGGTTGAGCAAAGCATCCCAGCATAGGCTCCAGGTTCCAAAAAGCCAGCTCATGCACCAAGGACAGGTCCTGGTCCCACTGCCTGGGAGCCTCCCAAACACTTCAAGCTAATTGACTGTCTCACTTATCCAGAGGGGCCTGATCCAGTTGGGGGCTCCTCAGCTATTGGTTCATAGTTCATGTGTTTCCACTAGTTTGGCTATTTTTCCCTATGATTTTTCCAATCATGGTTTCAACATCTCTCGCTTGTACAATACCTCCTCTTTCTAGCAGGTTGGACTCCTGGAGTTCCACCTGGGGCCTGGCCAGGATCTCTGCATCTGCTTCTATCAGTCATTGGATGAGAGTTCTACCATGACAGTTAGGGTGTTTGGCTATCTTATCACCAGAGTTCAGGCTTTCTCTCAACCATTGCCAGTAGTCTATTGTGGAGGTATCTTTGAAACTAGAGGAAAAGACAAATAAAGCAGAAGAAAACAATAAATCCCTTAAAGAAAACTATTGGAGAAATTATTTTGGCCACTCCACGTAGTTAAAAGGATATTTATTTAATGGTGTAACTCACAAATTAAGTGAAAGGTAGGTCGCAGGGTTTGGGAAAGGTGTATCGCAATCCAGCGGTGTTCTCTGGAGCTCTGCTCAGTCCACCTCCAACATTCAGTGTCCCGGCACAGAGAGAGCACACAGAGCAAGCGCTGGCCCATCCAGCTCTCGGGTCTCCAGGCGCCTCCCCTGGCCCCGTCTCATAGGTGTGACAGTTGCCAGAGTCTCAATGGGGGTTGGAACTTCCAGATCCAAGCTGGAATGGCTACCCACTACATCTCCCCCTTTTTGTCTAAATAAGAAGGTTCTAAACTAATACAAGACTATATACAAAGGAATGGTTATCATATATTGTCCAGGAATAATGAGGGATAATGACCTAGATAAGATGTAACTACAACCAATGCAAACAATATCAAGCAAGAAACACATACTAAAATCCAGAGAAGTATAGAGCATAGGTAAATGGCATGTTATAAAGATCATTCAAAGGTACCTATCCTAAAGAACCTGAATCTAATACTTAATATGTTCTAAGATATTATATATACTAAGTTGTAACTATAACTGCTAGTCTTCAGTACTGTGGATATCGCTCTTTATAAATAAAACACTGATGGCCAGTGACCACACAGGAAGTATAAGCGGGACAAGGAGAGAGGAGAATTGGGGAAACAGGAAGAAGGAGGGGGAGACACTGCAACCACCACCAGGACAAGCAGCATGTAAAGACACCGGTAAGCCACCAGCCACATGGCAAGGTATAGATTTATAGAAATGGGTTAATTTAAGATATAAGTACAGTTAGCAAGAAGCCTGCCACGGCCATACAGTTTATAAGTAATATAAGCATCTGTGTGATTATTTTATATGTGGATTGTGGGACTGTGGGGCTTGGTGGAACCTGGAGAGAAGCTCTCCAGCAACAGAAAACCACACACACAAAAAACAATGAAACAGGTAAGGGAAACAGTCCAAGACCTGAAAAGGGAAATAGAAACAATGAAGAAGACACAATCAGAGGGAATGCTGGAAACAGTAAGTCTGAGTAAATGAACAGGAAACACAGATACAAGCATAACCAACAGAATTCAAGAGATGATGGAAGAGAGGATCTCTGGTGTAAAGGATACGATAGAGGAAATGGATTCATCAGTCAAAGAAAATACCAATGCCAAAAAATTATAACACAATGTCAGTTTAGTTTCTATGAGTTCCGATGAGCCTTGCTTAATTGATTCTGTGGACTGCATTCTCCTGGTGTCCTTAACTTTGTGGCTCCTTCCTCTGCCTCTTCCTCAGGATTCCCTGAACTATGCGTAATGTTTGGCTGTGGGTTCCTACATTTACTCCTATCAGTTGTTGGATGAAACTTCTTTGATGACCATTATGCTAGACTCTGGTCTATAAGTCAGCAGAATATTATTAGGAATCATCATTTTACTGATTTGTTTGTTTGTTTTTTGCTTTTTTGTTCAGTGATGTTTGGCCCTATGATAGGTCACTGGCCTATCCTGGTTGTTGGCCATCCAGGCAGTGTAGGGCCTGGGCTCTCTACATTGGCATGCACCTCAAGTTAGATCAGTCATTAACTGGCCACTCCCACAAACTCAGAGCCACATTGCCCCAGCACATCTTGCATGCAGGACAGGTTGTAGGTGAAAGGTTTTGTGGCTGGTTTGGTGTTCCAGTCCCAACACTGGAAGCCTTGTCTGGTTACAGAAGTTGGCTGGTTCAGGCTCCATATGCTTCATTACTAGGAGTCCTGGGCAGGGTAGCTTCATCAGTTCCAGAAAGTTTCCAGTGGTGTGTTTCCACACACCCCCACACTCTCCCCCAAGTTCCAATCGCTCCTCCCTCCCTTCCCTCCCTCTTACAACTGATTCCTCCGATTTCCATGCCCACCAACCCCAGTCTCCCACAAAATCTATTCTATTTCCCCTTCCTAGGGAGAGCCATGCATCTTCCTTTGAATTCTATTTCCCCTTTCCAGGGAGACCCATGCATTCCCATTTGAATTCTCTTTGTTACCAGACCTTTCTGGGCCTGTGGATTATACCAGGGTCATCCTTTAGAGCTAATGTCCACTTATAAGTGAGTACATACCGTATTTGTCTTTCTGGGTCTGGGTTGCCAAACTTAGAGTGACTTTTTTCTACTTCCATCCATTTGCCTGAAAATTTCATGATGTCAATTTTATAACAGTTGTGTAATACTCCATTGTGTAAATGCACCACATTTTCTTTATCCATTCTTTGGTTTCATCTCAGCTGTTCCCAGTTTTTGGCTATTATGAGTAAAGCTGCTAGCTGAGCAAGTATCCTTGTGGTAGGATGGAGCATCTTTTGGGTCTATGACCAGAGTGGTATAACAGGGTCTTGAGGTAAATTGATTCCCAATTTTATGAAAAATTGCCATATTGAGTTCCATAGTTTCTGTACTTGTTTGCACTCCCACCAGCAATGGAAGAGTGTTTTCCTTGCTCCACATCCTCTCTAGCATAAGCTGTCACTTGTGTTTTTTAATCTTAGTCATTCTGACAGTTGTGAAATGGAATCTCAAAGTAGTTTTGATTTGCATTTCCCTGATGGCTAAGGACATTGAATGTTTCTTTAAGTGCTTCTTGGCTATTGAGATTCCTCTAGCATACAGATTTTTTTTTTTTTTAACAAAAGAATCCATGTGTTAGTCCTTAAATCTTTAAAATTTAATTAATTAATTAATTAATTAATTGTGTTTTAATGTTTGTGTTGTGAGTACACATGCTAGGGTGAGTGTGTGGAAGTCAGAGGGCAACCTTCAACTCAGGTCCCAGGTTTAGAGGCAAACCTTTATACTCTGACAAACCATCTCGCTGCCCAGCTTAGCTCACATCATGTAAAAAAAAAAAATAGTTTCATTTAATTCTCTTAATTCAAAAAAAAAAAAAAAAAAAAAAAAAAAAACCAAAATTCTAAAACTTGATGAACCTAATCAGGACCTGCATCTGTTCTAAAAAGAATTCCTTTGTGTAATATGGAACAGATATTCTTATTACTCAAGCATGTGACATGTGTGCAACAGTGTGAAGAAAGTATGGCTATTACAATTCAAATCAGACAAAATGGATGTCCTGAAAGAAACAGTGGCCCAAGAGCCAGGGAAGAAGAGAGATCAGAAGAACAGGACAAGCCACAACCAACCTCACCTCACTAACTCCTCAGCCTCCAAAGAGCCCCACTTCCTCTCTCCACCCAGCTACATCACTTCTTCTTTCTGCCCAGCTCTATAACTTCCTGTCTATCTGTACTGACCTCCAGACCTCTATGGTTAACTAGTGCTGGGAATTAAAGGTGTGTCCCACCATTCCTGGCTCTGTTCCCAGTGTGGCCTTGAACTCCTAGAGATCTGGATGAATCTCTGCTTCCCAAATGTTAGGATTAAGGGCATGTGCTTCCACTGCCTGACCTCTATGTTTAATATAGTGTTTTGCTTTTTCCTCTGATTCTCAGAGAAGTTTATTAGGGTGCACAATATATTGGTGGACACAATATATCACCACAGTGTCCATTACTCAGAAAACACAGACTAAGATTTTTTTACTCTGTGTGTCATGATAAGGAAAACAGAGTTTCAGTCAATACTGGTAGGGTGAAATATGAAAGAGGTGATATTTTTGTTCAGGGACAAGTTAAAAGGCCTCAGTTTATAAATTTTTTCCATATCTGTATAAAGCAAGTGCTAAGTCTGGTTGTCCTATCTTTGAGATCAGCAGGGTGCCTTTCTATGGAGTATTTAATTTCATCTAAGTGAAAATCATTTCTAGTGCACCAGAACACTTTGCTCTAATATATGCAGAATTATTTCCTCCCTAAGACAGTGATTCTGATACTGTCATATGTGTATAACTATCTGTGGAAATCTTGCAAAAATGCATGCTGTTTTCTCTAAGATGTAGATGAGGACTATGTAAACTCTGGCAATATCAATAATTATTACTGTAAAGTACATTGAGTAAAATTTTTAGGAAATCTAAAAGAAATATCTCCATTTTGGAGATTAATAGGCTATTTCTAAGTTACAAAGGCTGCACACTGTGTTATGGAATTAGACAGATGAATCAAGGGATAACAGACTGGAGCAGAGAGACATTTTAAGGACAATGTTGAATATTTTTATGATGAAAAATTTAATAATTTTAAAAGTAATTTTGAATAACTGTGCCATATCAATAGATGTCCTATATTATCTGAGGGGTCCATTGTACATAACGCAATTTTCATACCATGTTATTTTTATCTGATTTTTGGCTGTTTTTTATTTATGGTAGCTTCTACTCATTGTTGGGGAATATTATTTTAAAGTGTATTACTTGTGTTTATGTTGCATTTGTTTAACTCTGTGAAGCTATGCTACTTTGCCTGTCTAAAACACCTAATGGTCTAATAAAGAAATGAATAGCCAATAGCAAGTCAGCAGAAAGGATAGGTGTGGCTGGCAAGCAGAGAGAACATGTAGAAGGAGAAGAGAGATGGAAAAGGGAAAGAAAGAAGAAGCCAGAGAAGGAGGAGGACCCAGGGGCCAACTACTCAGCTACACAGCAAGCCACAGATTAAGAAACAAAGAAATGTATACAGGAATAGAAAGAAAAAGCCAAGAGGCAAAAAAATAAATGGGATAATTTAAAGTTAGGAAAATATGGCAAGAAACTAAGCCAAGCTAAGGCTCAGCATTCATAAGTAAGAATGAGCCTCCATGTGTGATTTATTTGGGAGCTGGGGGGCAGGCCCCCCAAAAAGAAGAAACAACCAACAACATTTTGGTGTTCTAATGTTGGCCATATTTCCACAGGCCCTGAGAAAGCTGGAAAAAAAAATAGAAAGATGTGGCTCCTTTAAGAGGTGCTGCTGTTCAGCTGGCCAAACTAAATAAAAATGACAAGCTAAGGAAGTACCGCCTGTGGCAGTACAGGTGCTGACTTCCACCGCTAGGAAGGTTGATGCAGTTTTCAGGCAGGAACCTCTGACCAGGGTTGTGAGCTGTAGGCTTTGCTTTCCCAACCCAAGAAGCAGGCAGAGCCAGCTGAGAGCCATGTGAAGGATCCAGGCCTACCTATTCAGTCTAAAGTTTGCTCATGCAGTCAAAAAATACTAGAGATATGTAGTAAAAGTAAAAGAGATCCAGACAGAAAACCTCTAAACAGGTTACAGTATGTTTAACATTGTGCATAGGCTTAAGAAAAGGAAGAGGGTATAGTCACAGAAAAAAAAATGAATAGTTTATAAAATAAAATCTTTAAAGAGAGAGTAAAAGAAAAAAAGCCACGTAAGATGGGAAATACACAGGTAACCTCAATCCTGGGTGCGCTGATTTTGCATTCTCTGACTGCTGAGAAGCTAAAGACAGCTACTAGGACACATGGGATTGTGAACTGGACTGCTAAATTGAATCAATCTAGATACTTTAGGAATGCCTTAGCATTAAAAAAAAAAGAAGTCAAAAATATATTTGTCAAATGGAAATCAAAAATTGTTTGGAGTTTTCTTGCCACAGAAGATGAGAGGCTATGGATTTGTTCAAGGTAATATGGATCAGGTTTTATCAGGCGAGACTTCCTAAAACATGGCAGATGATATCTATCAGCAAAGGTTACTGCTGGTCTTCCCAGGACTTGGTCATTATTTCAAATTTTTCTCTCTGTGACCCTAAAGATGCATCATCTGCAGACAGCAAGAAGAAGTATGGAGAAAACTACACCTCATTCCCAAGAATTGGGATGAGGTGGGAGAAGTCTTTAGTTATTTGGTGAGATATGGCTGTTTGTTACCATTTAGAGTAATATAGTATATTTATACAAATTGAAAGTTATTTTTGTCTCACTGTAAATAAGTTTCTATTTTGTTTAGAGGATATTTGTATATTGATTAACATTTAAGGTCATTTTTGTTACAGCATATTATACATATGTTCCTATTCTTGTTTAAAGTATTGTACCTATGCAGTTCATTTTAAAATGTGAGGTAAAGTTTAATTTTTGAAAGCTGTTATTATAAACTATTTAGGATAATCAAGAAACATAGGTTAGTAGTTAGTCTTTTATAACAATCAAATTTGTAGATATGTTAGGTATGCTTTCCAGACCATATAGAAGTATATTTTAGATAGAGAGATGGTCTTCAAACATTTCAAATGCCTATAGAATATGGCCTTTAAATTGTTTCATTAACTTAAAATTTTTCATGACATTGAGACACACCTGCTCCTTATAACTGAAAGTTTTTATGGTCCCACCTGGCCCCATGGTCCCACAGCTGATTATAAAATAATCATTCAGAGGCTCATATTACTTACAAACTATATGGCCTATGGCTTCAGCTTATTGCTATCTAGCTCTTTCATCTTAAATTAACCCATTCCTATTAATCTATGTGTTGCCGCATGGCTGTAGTATTACTGGTCTGCTGGCATCTTGTTGCTCTTTTGGTGTCTCTCTTGACTCTTCCCTTCTTCTCTCTGTATTTCTGCTTGGATTTCCCACCTGGCTGTAAGCTTTCTTACCATAGGCCAAAACATCTTTATTTATTATCCAATGGGAGCCACATATATTCACAGCATACAGAAAGACATACCACAGCAGCTCCTGGTAGCACAATTTACTTCAAAGATGATGAGCACTGAAAAAACTCCTTATGTAGTTTCATTGTAGGGAGTTTAACCACTAAGAAAAGAAACTTCTTGCCTTTGACTGCTGACAATGTGCTGTACAGACTACACATGCAGGACATAGGAAAATAATGTTGAACTTTGCCAAAACAAGGCAGAACAAGTCTTTCAAAATTCCTGTTTCACAGAAGTATCTATTCTGCAGGGCACAGAGAAAAGTGACTGATGAACATTGCCACAACACGATAGGACATCCCAAATTTCTTACTTCATATAAAAGTATTCTTAGAAATACTCCAGGCCAGTAGGGTGAAGATGGATGCTCCATCATTGCAGAGGAACTTTGGGTAACTGGCCAGGCAGCCAAATTTCTCCATTGTTCAATAATATTACATCCTTCTGGGTCTTGAATGGAGTTGAAGACTACACAGTTGTAGTTGCAGTTTTTCTTATTTATGATAGTAAGTAAGATGTAAAACTGTGGATTTACTAAGATAGGATAGAGAATGTATCATTTTCTTTGAATATGCTAACTATAAATGGACAGGATATTATAAATGTAATCCTTACTTGATAAACTTATTTTGTATACAGTTTTACTATGTTAAAGTTAAAATCTTTATTTTTATTTAGACAAAAAGGGAGAAATGTTGGGGAATATCATTTTAAAGTGTGCTACTTTTGTTTATGTTGTATTTGTTTAACTCTGTGAAGCTGTCTTACTTTGTTCTGTGGGCCATAGAAATATGAAGCTGGAATTTAGCTGATTATAGCAAAGACTAATACCTGCAAGAAGCTGGGCTCTTCCAGAGGAAAAAGGCAAGCCTCAAGGAGTCTTGGTGATATAGTTGTTTCCTGCAATGATTTTCTTATGCACTATGGCAACTTTCCCAATTGATTCTTTTCATAAGAACTTCTAAACAATGTGGACTGATCATTACTTGGACATATACAACTAAAATATTTGGATTCAGTCATGCAGATAAGACTTCCTGCTTCCAGGCTTTCTCCTCCTCCTCCTCCTCCTCCTCCTCCTCCTTCTTGCATTGAAATTCAGATATCTGCCTTCTGCAAGCACACAAAGCCAAGGTGAGCTCCAGACAAAAGCATCCAAGGACAAACAGCAGACAGAATAAGCTCTCTAGACCATCTCTAGATAGGTAAATATCCATGAGGAGACACTGCCCAGGCCAGGCAGATGTTAGTTACATAGCTTTGCTTCTTGTGCAAATTAATCTCAGACCCCCCTTTCTCTCACAGCCTAAGTGGCACCCTCGAGAAACTTACTTAGAACAAAAAGGTTTTTACATACCAGGTGCATCAAGCTATGAAGCAGGTTTCCTACCTCCAAGTAGACTTATCCCACCCAACCAGAAATCGGAGAGCCAGAGTATGGCTGACAGTAGGTGTAGGGACATGGATAATGGAAAGAGGAGAGGAAAGAATGAAGATGGAGACAGGAATGAAGACAAAGATGAGAAAGGGAAAGAAAGAATTTAGATAGAACTATGAGAAGACAGGAAGAAAAGGGACAGAGAGGAGCTAAGTATGAGAACAGAATTGAAGCTGTGTAAATAGAATGTTGTCTCAGAAGAATAAAGTGAATGGACCTAAGAGTTTTGTGTAAGTCGATTTGGTATTCCTCCAATTAGTAACCCATACCGCTTGTAGCATTTTCCCCAGGACTCTGGGCGAAATCTCCTCAGGGCAGGCACCTAAGGGGATTTCGATAACTTTGCTTGTCTAAAACACCTGATGATCTAATAAAGAACTGAATGGTCAATAGTGAGGCAGGAGAAAGGATAGGAGGGGCTCGTAGGCAGTGAGAATTTATGAAAAGGGAAAAGACATAGAGGAGGGAAAGAAAGAAGAAGCCAGAGAAAGACGAGGACTCCAGAAGCCAGCCACCCAACTACATAGCAAGCCATGTAGTAAGAAACAAAGAAAGGAGTTCAGGAATAGAAAAGGAAAAGCCCAGACACAAAAGATAGATAGGATAATTTAAAGTTACGAAAATCTGGCAAGAAACTAAGCCAAGCTAGGGCAGGGCATTCATAAGTAGTAATAAGCCTCCACATGTGAATTTATTGGGAGCTGGGTGGTGGGTTCCCCCAAAAGAGTAAACAACAATAACAACAACAACAACTCATCTTCTGAGGAAAAATGTATAATTCTCTGGAGTTTGTGCCAAACATGGACTACTTATATTCAAAGGCCAGTACTTAACAAATTGAGGGAAAGGATTATAATAGTTTTTCTTTATAGAGAGTGAAGTTAACCTTATAAAATAGAGCTAGTAATGGATTAATAAATTTTTGGTTGTGAGCCTAGGCTTTAACAGCTGAGCCGTCTCTCCAGCCCTGGGTGAGGCTCAGATGTCTGTGATCTGTGGGCCAAGTATTCTGTTTTCAATTCTATAGCACAGAACACTGATTAATAATGTAAAGAGACATCCACATTGATGTTCTGGTTTTGTTTTTTCAGCTGATTCAGGTGTCCCTTGAGTGACATCTCTTAAATGTTGGGGGAGTGAGGTGTCAGAACCAGTTATCTGGCTTCTGTTTTGTTTGTAGCTTAGACTTGTCCCTGTTAAAATTATCCCCTCACCCCTCCCAAAAATGGTGTGGCACATACTCACGCATAATCTGTTAAAATGAACATCTTTGTATTTGTATTTGTTTTCAACATTGTCAAGGTGCTATGGGAAATTAAAGTTACAAAATTAGAAAAAAATAAAATTATCAAAAAGCAAAAAAAAAAAATTATTCAAATTCTTTTAAACTAACAAACCAAAACTAATTCATAGTTTAAATCTAATGTAATGGGGCCTATTCCCAGGAAAGAGAGTAATAGATTTGAGGCTCCAGATTTGTAATCATGGTTTATTGGAATGGATTTCCAGAAAATAGAAGTGTGCTTGTGAGAGGAAGAAACTTTCGTAGAGAAAGCATCTGAACACTTAGGAATAACATCCATGGAGTATGACAACGATTTGTGGTTTAGAGTTTTTACTTAGTGAGCATGCCGTGCTATAGAAGACATTGCTGAATGTTCTCACAATGTAATTTGTACATGAAAACTCTAAATGAGTTTTTAATGATGTCATTCTAAATCAGCAGCACCTTCCTAATTCTATAACTGTGACGAGAGGATGAGTATAATCAATAATCATAGACTCATAGCTGCTTGTTCTTTGCTGGGAAATAAACTCCCTCTTTAACAGGCTGTTAAGTAGGATTTCCTATGAATGAGTCAGACACCAGATATTCCCTGGGTTGAGGATGTCTGAAATCCTTTATAGAAGACAGATAAATCTGTCATGGTAATATATGTTAATTCAGGTCAGTGAAAGTGCTGTCCCTTCCAGAGTGGGAGTTCTTCAGTATAATCAAGGAACCACAAAGTGGCTTCTGCCTCCTTGGGACACAGGATTGAATAACTGCTCCATCACTTTGGCCTTTGTCACTGACATGCTGGAAGTTTGGCAGCAAAAGCAATGAGACATGTTCGACATTTTCCCTCTCCTGTCCCTGGGTCAAGATGGGTACAGAGCTGCTGGTGTGAGCTGAGGAGATGCACTGGGTATCAATGGTGGATACTGGAAGGCTCATCTGCTTTCTGCTCCAATTGTGTGTATCCAAATTTGTGTAGTCCATGTGTGATGTATTTACAACAGAAATCTGTCTCACACTAATACAACAAATTGCATAACATAAATATCTGAAGATAATTTATAATTTAAGACTGAAATGCATCACACTCACTCCATAAATAAATAAAGATAGATCACAAATTAGCTTCAATTTTAATGCATTCAGTGAGAAGGGCCCTTAATTCCTTTCAAAATAATGATCAACCACAAATAACTGCAAGATGAAGATAGCAACAGTAAATTTTTAAAACATAACTTTCGATAGTATAAATTTTCTGGGAGTTAGTTTCACTGGAATTTGATTTCAAGATAAATTGAAGGCTTCAAATAGTGCTACCTGGTCACCTATTAGGCAGTGCCACATAATAGAGCAGTTTCAAATGGAAAAGAAATGAAGCAGTGATGAAAAAGAAAGGCAAAATGTTTTCAATTTCACAGGATTTCTGCATTGACAGAGACGAGTTAGTGGATGTGCATGAGAAGCATCACATTCCTGACCAGAGCCAAAGTAAACCTCAAATCTCTGTTTCAGTGGTGGGAGTACAAAGTGTATTGCACAGTAATTTTAAGTACCTGAAAGTAATGTAGTGCAGTCTAACATTTTAACACGTCATTTTATACCATAAAGCTGCTATGGACATGCCATAACTAAATTGATAAACTAGTGGCTATTTATAAATATATGCCTGGGGAGAATGGGCAGAACTGATAGCAAAAGAAATTTTAATAATATTCATCTGAATTCACTTTATATGCATATTTCTGAATTAATAGGGAAAGTGAAAATATCCAATATCTAACTTGGCTGATTAAAAAAAAATTCTAAGACATGATAAGATCTTACTTCCCAGGATTTCCCAAGAAAGCACCATCAATTACCCTTGACTATAGGACAAAAATTGTTATAGCATTTTAAAGTAGGATATTAAAAAATTTCATAAAACATGAAACATATATAAATCTAGTAACAGTGATATTCTGTCCTACTCATGGTCAGCAATCAGTGTTCAACTTCTTCTAGCCATCTTATTTTGTGTAGAACCAACTTACTTCCCTATAGCCTTAATTATGTTGAAGCAAATGCCAAATAGACATTACCACAGGTACATATTTCAATATGAAACTCAAATATATGGGCTCTTATTTTTCTAAGCAAAACAGCCATTAATATATTTTAATATTAATAATTCATGAAACTTTTCATAAAATAACTTGGATTTTTGCTTCTTGATTCATCTACAATTTCATTTGATAACTTAAATACAAATAAGATTTTTCAATCAAAGTAAGTTTATGACTCTCAAATTCCTAGGAAGATATTATTATATATATTATATTATATTTATTTACTTTTATATATATATATATATATATACTATATAGATTATACATATGGCAAAACTTGCTGAAGAAGTCAGAGGAGAAATCTTGAAATTTGTCATTGATAGTGTATGTATGTATGTGTGTATATATATATATATATGTATATATATTACAATCATGAGCCAACACACCAAGCTTTTATTTTTAATTTGTGATGGGATCTAACTATATAGCCCACAATGACCTTGAATTCATAATAATCTTACCTCTGGCTCTGTACCAGAGAGATTTGAAACACATTTCACTATGCTAGTATAGTATTTTTTATGTAGAGAAATGACTGTGCCTTTCATCAATTGACATCTATTCATATTGCAGTCTATGTTCTTTTTGGTATAACACTACTAGTCTTCAAGAAATATACTGCTTGGTGAGGACTCATTTGGTACAGTTACTACTCAGACTAAAATCAACCTAAGTACCAGATCCCCCCCCCACCCCGTGTGTGTGTGTGTGTGTGTGTGTGTGTGTGTGTGTGTGTGTGTGTGTGTGTGCGTGCATGTGTGTTTGTGTAGTATGTAATTGTATTTAGAGACCACATATGTATGGAGACCCACAGAGGCTTCCTAGTGAGAACTTACTCAGAGTCAGAGAATCTGAACTTGCTTTACCCAGCAGGGCTGCATGAGGATGATTGAGTGTTACCAGGTGCTTGGAAGAGTCTACACTTGGCCACACAGTTCTCGGAAAGGGGGAGGTCTTCTGCCCAACTCCTTGACATTGTTATAAAAAGCCCCTTTGAATAAAGCCTTGAGGCTGTTGGTTATTGATCCAGGCCCTCCCAAAGCTATCCTTTGTTTCTGTCTTTCTTCTCATCAGCTCGGTCTCTCTTTCTATCTGATATTTCCTCATTCTTCTCTCTTCCACCTAAGAATACTTCAAAGATGGGAGAGGGCTTAGACAGATGCATCCAATATGGGGCTTAGATACAAAGGATAAAGAGGGAACACCACAGAGCAGGGGGCATGCCCAATAATGAACTAAAGGAGGCGGTGACATTCTAATCTTCAGTAGTAAAAGTGTAAATATAAAGCAGAGTAGTTAAAGTTAGGCTGCAGTAAGTGTTCTATGTCTATGTTTCTATGTCTTCTCTCCCCCCCATTAAAGCAAGTCATAAAAGTATTGTGAAGATTAATTTGAGAAGTGCAGGCTTAGGTATATTAGGGTAGAATAGGCTTTAGGTGTGAAGATATCTGCCTGGGACTGAGCAGCCACTGTGGATTTGGTGGTCTGAGAGAGTAGCTTCAGAAGACCCAACCACAACCACAAGCAGCAGTGGGAGCAACAGCTGACAGCATCAGCAGCTGAGACCTGCAGGGCAGTGTCATGGGCACCAGAGTTCAAGAGAGCCAGTGCTAGAAGCAAGGATCTGTGCTGCAGACTGCAGGAATATATCCTAAGGACTCAGCTGGTTATGGCAAAGTCACTACCTGGAGGGATCAAGGATTTCCTCCAGAGGAAGCCAAATTCCAAGGAGCTTTTGGTGTTACTTGGCTTGTTATATATCAGCTGTATTCTGTTATGAAAATCATGTGTGCCTTCATAGTTTTCCCAATTGACTTTTCCCTAAGAAGGGCAAACAGTGTGGACTGATCACTCTCTGGACATACACATTCCAGGTATTTGGAGAAGAGTCTCAGGAAAAGGCTTTCTTTGGAATCAGATATCTCCTTTAGCCACTTTCAAGGACTAGCAGTAATAACAGTCCACATGAAAGTCTCCTCCTGATTTAAGGTAAACCCCACAAGGAGATACCGCCTAGGTCAGGTGGATGTTAAGTAATAGCTTTACACAATTTAGCCCAGACCCTCCTTTCTTACAGCCTTACTAACTTTATAGACCTTTAACTCCTTACCTAACCACTTCTAGGAATATCTAGATAACTTTCTGCGCTGACAGCTATGCACAGGCAGAACCTCAGTTCAAGCCTCCCTGTAATTATCATTGGCAGCATCTGGCCAGATCCATCCCCAGTTGGAGGAAAGTACCTTATCAGAGATACCTCTGTACTCTCTAAGAACAGACTTAAGCATCCAGGCTACTACCTATTTGAGAAGGCCTGGCAGATGTGCCAATTAAGCTCTACTTCCTCCTTTCCCAAACCTTACCTCTGGTTCAGATCTCCCTTTAACTATCACCAGAGGCATCTAGCTGTATACAGGTTGCCTAGCAACTGATCACACTTTCCCCCACCCTGCAGATAAATGGCAAATAATTTGGACAGATAGATAGGAGCCACAGGAAAAAAAAGAAGGCAGTTTTATTTTCTCCCATTGACCTAGCAACTTACAGATTCTTAACATTTTCTACCAATCACGTTTAAAACTACAGTGGTGCACATAACATCCCTCTTCTTAGATATTACCTGAATTTAGCCTTTAGTTAATTCATTTCCCCATTGGTCACTTCCCTTTGAGGTTGCAAATGATAATTAATGGTTATTGCCCCTCTATGTGATTCTTATCACCCCTCCATTTGACCCTGGATGCCTGGCTTTGCACTGCCAAGGGATTACTCCTTGTACATGTATATATACCAGGACTTCAGGGCACGTGGAAATGGAGAAGAGAAAAGAGAATGGAAGTACTAGGTGGGTAAGAACTTGAGAGGAACAAACAGATGAGGAGAGAGAAGGAGATAGGAGAGGAGATGATATAGGAAAGAACAAGATGGATGAGAACCTAGGAGAGGCAGAACTAAGATGAAGGAGTTAAGATAGAACCTAGAGGGGACCGCAGATAAGTGTAGAGAGAAATCAGGCAAGAAAGGAGATAAATATGAGAGCAGAATATAAGCTTGTAACTGACACAGAATAATAAAGCGTATGGACTAAGGAGTTTCATGTACATAGATTCATTTCTTTTCATCAAAGATTAATTATCAGTTGGTTGTAGATTCTTCCCAGACCCTGGGAGGGGACTATTGAGGGGCTGGACCCTCATAGTCCCCAATAGATCTGCATATTTTCTGCTGTGAAAAAAAAAAAAAAAAAAACAAGGTTAAGAGCAGCAGTGGTGGCAAGAGTTCAGCAGAGACTTGGGACCCAGCAACCAGAGCAGGTCTGTCACTGGGATCCAGACTGGAGCAGAGGAGAGATGCCCAGGAGAGTGTGGTGGAGGGTCAAGCAGGCAGCTGGAGGGTGAGCGCATAGGGCACCATAGTGGCTGTGCAAGAGACAAAGCTTCCAGGGAGAGGAATGCCCATGGGGTGCACACCAGGAAGGGCAGAGAGCAGGTGACTCTGTGTATGTGTGTGTGTGTATACATTCTGGGGATACTGCTGAGGTAGGCCTGACTAGCCATGACATGAGCAGCAGTAAGCAGTGGCCAGGCAGCATCCCCAAGGACAGAACTGTGGCAGAGGTGGTGTGAGACCCAGGTGAAAACTGCTGGCTGACAGGATGCCCGGTGTGTGTGTGTGGGGGGGGGGGATGATAAGCCTTGGTTTGGAGAGAGCAGCAGAGGTTTTGAAATTGTCCTTGCAATGAAATGTGCAGGATCCTTAGCAGAAGCATGCAGCTAGCACTCCAGGATGAACGGCTGAGACTCATTGAAACTCGGGCCAGACTGAGCTCCCAGCAGCAGAGTGAGGTGGAGCTGCCCTGGCAGACCAGGTAACAGGACCCAAGGAAGCTGCAGCTCATAGAGACTGGGTTTCCTCCGGGATTAGGGTACTGAATCAAGAGCCGTAGCTCATAACAGCTGGGGTATTTTTGAGCCCTTGTGATGTGAGGCAGTTGAGAGCTTCGTGGCCTCAGGAAACAGGATCTCTGGTCTCTTTTGAGAGGACTCTGCACCAGCCAGCTATTGTGGCAGCTAACATCTTTAGCCCTTGGAGCAAAAATTGTCTAAGCTAAAGCGCAACCGAAAACTGAGAACAAAAGTTTCAGAGGATGTTTGAACTGAGTTGTTGCATTCAGGGGAACTGAAAAAAAAATTGCTTATGGGTTTTTCATATTTGGAACTTTAAGACTGGTATTGGAAAGCTTTCAGTGGAATTTTAAGACTGGTGTCAGCATTGATTTGTTGAACTTTTTAGAATTAAGAAAGGGGATGGACAGGAGTGATTCAATTGCAATGGGACAATTTTGACTTTACTTATACATATAGACTATCATCTGTGATGACTTATTAATTGTTTTGTGTAAGAATATATGATTTGATTATCTGTGGTGACTAACAGACTGTGTAGAAATAGAACTGTTATATAGGAATGGATGGAACTGGTTTTGTGTAAAAATGGAGAAATTTAGTTTTGTTTTGTTTTGTTTTGTTTTATTATGAACTGTATGGACTAATGGCTCAGGCTTCTTGCTAGCTAGCTCTTACATCTTAAATTAACCCATTTCTATAAATCTATACTCTGCCACTTGGCTCATGGCTTACCAGTATCTTTACATCTTGCTTCTCATGGAGGCAGCTGGCAGCATCTCCTCTGTTCTGCCTTTCTCCTTCCTCCTCTCTAGTTAGAATGTCCCACCTAATTCTATTCTGCCTCACCATTGGCCAAACAGCTTTATTTGTCAACCAATAAGAACAATGTAATTTCACAGCATACAAAAAGACATTCCCCCATAACTTCCCCTTTTCTTTCTAAACAAAAGGAAGGTTTTAACTTTAACCTAGTAAAATTACATATATCAAGCAAGAAGTACAGTTACAATATCTAGTCTATTTGTATTTTGTAAAATTAAAGAAAATATTTTATGTATCCTATATTTGTGAATCTAAAATATTATATCTAATTTATTTTTATCATAACCAAGGAAAATTATAACTATCTAGTATTCAACTACATCAAAGTCATCAGAAGGATATAAAATTACCTAAGTAAATAGGAAGAGCATTGTAAGCAAGTTCCAAAATCTAGAATGATAGAGACAGCTGGCTACCTAGACAGTCACCCAAAGTTCTTCTGAAATGTTGGAGCATTTGATGCTCCAACATATTTGTTTTTTTTTTTTTTACCCAAGTACAAATGCCACTTAAAAAAATTATAAACAAAGGGGGAAGCACTAATCTTCTTTAGTCTCTTTAATTTTTTTGAAAAAAAAATATATTTTTTGTTCCATTGAGTAGAATAATGTTAACTTGTGTTAATGTACCTTTATGTTTTGTTAGCAAGAAATGCAAATAGTTCTGTTAAGAGATATTCTTTACACACACACACCCCAACTACTCCAAGATTCTTTCCACTTCCTTAGTACACCAATGTAATATTCTTTCTCCTCTCTTTTTCAAAGGAAACTAAACCAAAAAAATGAATATTCAAATAATCAAAACCAATAATACAAAAAACACCAAACAAAATGAAACAAAAAAGCACACACAATACAGAGTCTGTTTTTGTATTGGCCAGGCTCTTGGTCATGAGGCTTGCCCTGTAATGAGATTGATAAATCCAGTGTCATCCCATTAGAGATAACTGATAAAATCTTGCTCATTGAATTATTTAGATAAATGTAGATATCAAAATGCCTTAATAAATATTTGTTATACAGAAACTCCTACACACTATTTAAAAATCATCTAGTCCTCTTTCCTATTTTACAGTGCTAATACATATTACACAAGGAGAGACAAAATAATGTAAACTCACCAATTTACCAGTTGAATAAAACAAAATGGGTATGGGACAAACTATTAGAAAATGAGGGGAAAGCATCCCAAAATAACAGTTGTTATCTCTTCCTTGTTTCTGTTTTCTTTGCTACCCATCTGTTTATTACTTCTTTTGGATAAATTTTCTATCTTCTTGTAGCAGACACCAGGACTGCAATAATTTTTATTCACATACTGTACTTAATATATCAGCCTGTATGCATATCATTCAGAAAAATAGACCATTTACTTTGAGAAGACACTGTGTTAAGGATTTTACATGGCCTTGTCTGTTTTTCTTTTTAAATTCTTTCCTTTTGAGACTATAATATAGTTTTATCATTTTCCCCTCTCTTTCCCTTCTCCAAACCTTCCCTTCTTCCTCTTTCAATTACATGACCTTTTTTCATTAATTTTTGTTACATAACTATATGTATGTTATATATATATTCCTAAATATAGCCTGCTACCTGTTTAATTAGAATAAATACCCCAGAAAGTAGCTTGCATTACCAATATTTTGCAGATGAAGAAACAGAGATTCAACCCCTTAATACATTTTCATTTTGTGAGCATAAAAATCAGAGAAGAAAAAGGTGGGGTCAAAGGAGTCGTGCTCCCCATGAACTGTGAGGAGGAAAGCTATCATGTCTGTTCATGATGTCTGTTCTGGTAACTAGGGTGACCATAGTTGCCCTGTGATAATATAAAGAGCTAATGTATAAAGGAAATCATCCAATGCAAGATACTGTGCATTTAAAAGGAGATGCTTTACTTCCTGCCACTACTGTCTACTAGCATAAAATTATCTTTCCACTGCTTCACAGCAGCTCCCATTTCTGGCACCAGGGACACTTCTAGTTTTCACTGTTTCAACTGTCTTTCCTCTCAGGGAACCGACATGGCACATGTGAACTGATCAATGCTGTAAGTATTTACCGTCAGCTACATGCTCAGAGTCAACAGCTCTGAAATGAGTTCTTCTCCAAATGGAGTTCAGTCTTGAGAAATCAACATTCTGCATGATGCTTTATATTCAAGGATGAGTAGACAATGTAGTTTCTGGCTGTGCAGGGAACACTGAGACAAACTGCTGCCCTAGCTATGTGTTTCCCTAAAGCCTTTTAATGGTAATTAATTCAAAAGATAATCACCCTCTGCAATTGGCCTAATGGTTTTAGTGTAACTTTTGGTGAAAGGTCACTTACTGTCATCCTGAGTAAAAGATACCAAGGAACTTAACACTCTTCTCCCCGAATAAGACTATTCTCCCATTAATCTTTTAAATATAATTACATGCATTTATTGAAAAAAATCTGCTAAAGTGAAATAAATTTGTGTGACTTGTCATTTTAAAAACATATTGATCTCACTCACATTCAAACCAATTTTGGCAATGCATCTTATGTGACATACAAGCAAAAAATAAAGGTTTTCTATTACCATAATATCATATACTACCATAGCATATTTTTAATTACCATATTTATTATTATGAATGATTTTTTTCAGTGTAAGTAAACACATTCTATTCAGATTGTTTTTAATAATCTTATTTGCTATTACTAGAAAGATAACATGCTGAACATTAGCTTATTGAATGTAGAGATCATTGAATTAAAGATTGATCACTATTTACTATCCCCTAGTAATGGTGCAAGACCCCTAAATCCTTCTCACAGATCACCTAGGAATTTATGAATTAAAAATAGTAACAGGAGGGGCTGGAGACACTGCTCAGGGGTTAAGAGCACTTGTTGCTCTTGCAGAAGACTCCAGATTTATTTCCCAGCACTCATGTATTTGACTTACAATCACAAATAATGTTCCAGAATATCTGATGCTGTCTTCTGACCTGCAGGCATAAGACATGCAAGAGATACACATGTTGGCAAAATACTCATACACATAAAATATATAAATCTAAAAAGAATTGTAAATTGTCACAAGAGAATCACACCATGAAGTAGCTTTTGTGATACTATACCAATGACCACATGCACATGGAATCTATGCACATGGAATGAGAACATTAATTTTAAGTGTACTTTAGATTTTATTCATTCCAATTTATTAAATGCTTAATTACACCCAGTCTTCTATAGCTATTTTCATGCTGAATAACTTCTTTTTATTTTTTAAAGTCATCATTTACATTTATGAAAAATATTTTCCTAATCCATTGTTAATACCATTTCTGAACATTTTTTTTGGAAAATGTTTTGTTATTTGAGCCACCTGCCAGCTCTCTCCAGCTTCTTTATGTGGGCATTTAGTGCTATGAATTTTCCTCTTAGTGCTGCTTTCATAGTGTCCCATAAGTTTGTGTATGTAGTGCATTCATTTTCATTGAATTCTAGCAAGTGTTTAATTTATTTCTTTATTCTTCCTAGACCTGGTGGTGATTCAGTTGAGCATTGTTCAGTTTCCATGAGTTTGTAGGCTTTCTGTAATTTGTGTTGTTGAATTCTAATTTTAAGCCATGGTGATCTGATAAAATACAGGAGGTTATTCCAATATTTTTTATCTGTTGAGATCTGCTTTGTGACCAAGTATGTGGTCAATTTTAGAGATATTTCTATGGGGTGCTGAGAAAAGAAGTCCATAAACTTTATTTTCCTAGGAACTATGTAATGTGCATCTACACAGACCTTTAAAAGCAGTTCTTTATATATTTTGGAGATCAGTCCTCTGTCAGATATAGGGTTGATAAAGAAGTAAGGGGTTCTTAGCTTTCCAGTTCTGTAGGCTGTCATTTTGTCGTATTTACTGTGTCCTTTGCCTTACAGAAGCTTCTCAGTTTCAGGAGGTCCCATTTATTAATTGTTACCCCCAGTGTCTGTGCTACTGGTATCATATTTAGGAAGTGGTCTCTTGTGCCAGTGCATTCAAGGTTATTTCCTACTTTTTCTTCTCTTGGGTTCAATGTAACTGGATTTATGTTGAGGTCTTTGATGCATTTGGACTTGGATTTTGTGCATGGCAATAGATATGGATCTATTTGCAGTCTTCTACATGTAAACATCCAGTTATGCCAGCACCATTTGTTGAAGATGCTTTCTTTTTTACATTGTACACTTTTGGCTTCTTTGTTAAAAATCAGGTGTTCATAGGTGTGGATTAATGTCAGGGTATTCAATTTGATTTCATTGTTCCACATGTCAGTTTTTATGTCAATACTAAGCTATTTTTATTACTATAGCTCTATAGGAGAGCTTGAAGTCAGGGGCAGTGATGCCTCTAGAAGTTGCTTTGTTGTATAGGATTGTTTTAGGTATAATGTTTTGTTTGTTTGTTTTTCCATATGAAGTTAAGTATTGTTCTTTGAAGGTCTGTAAAGAATTATGTTGGGATTTTGATGGGGATTGCATTGAATGTGTAGATTGCTTTTGATAAGATTATCACATTTATTATATTGGTGCTGTCTACTCATTCTGATGTTTTCTTCAATTTCTTTCTTCAAAGTCTTAAAGTTCTTGTCATACTGGTCTTCCATTTGCTTGGTTAGAGTTACCACAAAGTATTTTATAATATTTGTGGCTATTGTAAAGGGTGAAGTTTCTTTGATTTCTTTCTCGGCCCATTTATCATTTCCATATAGGAGGGCTACTGATTTTTTTTTTTTTGAGTTTATCTTGTATACCACCACACTACTGAAAGTGTTTATTAGTTGTAGGAGTTCCCTGGCAGGAGTTTTGGGGTTACTTATGTATACTATCACACCATCTCCATATAGTGAAAGTTTGACTTCTTCCTTTCCCATTTTTATCCACTTGATCTCCTTTTGTTTTCTTATTGGTCTAGCTAGAACTTCAAGTACTATATTGAAAAGATAGGGGGAGAGAGAACAGCCTTGGCTTGTTTCTGATTTTAATGAAATCACTTTGAGTTTCTCTCCATTTAATTTGATGTTGGCTGTTGGCTTGCTGTAAATTGCCTGTATTATGTCTAGGTATGTTCCCTGTATTCTGATCATGCCAAGACCTTTATCATGAAAGTGTGTTGAATTTTGTGGAATGGCTTTTTCAGAATCTAATGAGATGATCATGTGATTTTTTTTTCTTTCCGTTTATTTATATGGTGGATTACTTTGAAGGATGTTCATATGTTGAACCATCCCTGTATCTCTGGGTCTCTTGGTCAAGATCACACTGGCCCCTCCACTGACGACACTGGGCTGATTGGACCTTATAATCAAGACATTCTCAACTACTCAGTTACTGGTAAAATGTTTTTGTGTCCAAGGCTGGGAAAGAAATTTGACTAAAATTTTAGGGGTCTTCCATCTCAGGAAAGTTTTTAGGGGTACAGTGATATGTTGAGCTATCCTAGGGGGAAGGTTAAATTTTTTTTTTTTTTTTTTTTTTACAGAACTTTCTATCTTAATTTTTTTTTGAGACAGAATTTATTTCTGTTCTAATTAAGCATTCTAGAACCTGGAAAAGAACTGCAGAATGGACTCAGTGACCCGCTAGATCCACTAAGGAAGACATTTAAGACAAAATTCCAACCATCACCTGACCTGCATAAGCCTCTGTTGTAACTGGAGCACAGTGACATTTGGGATGCCCTGGAAGCACTCTGGGTTCCCAGGACCTGGCAGTCCTTGAAGATCTACTCTGTGCAGTTACCCTGGTGAAAGACTGTCAGTCCCTTAGGGAAGTCTGGGAAAATATTAATAATGTATGATTTTCAGTATGATGGCATACTCCCTCCAAGGGACTTGACCTCCCCTTCATTCAGAGTGTTTTGTATCTGTAAGGAGGCTCATGTTTGAGAATTAAGAGTTTGTGGTTCTATTTTTATGATTCTGTTGTAAATTACATTTACTTGACCTAGAAAAAAAAGAAATGAGGTAATTATATTTTTAATTTAAAAATGAAATAAACTCATACTAAATTGTCATATATTTTAAAAAATTTTATTGAACCTCATAAAGTGGACTACTATCAATGTATATGAGTATGTGAGTATGAATATGTGTGCTTATAGATAGATAGATAGATAGATAGATAGATAGATAGATAGATTTATTGATCTTCATTGGACAACCTATACTTACACACTGACCTGTTAAAGCTAAGGCTAGGTTCCAGACTGATGACAGTCTTACTTTTGACCTCACAATTCATTATCTTTAATGTATATTTTTTGGTTATATTCATAGTCAAGCTATGACTTATTCTTAATTGTTTGTCCAAGTCCAGACAGTAGAATTCATCATTGGTTTTTCAAAGAGAACTCTTTTTGAAGGATCATTATGGTAATATTTTAATGAAAGTGTTTACTAGCATGCTAAATACTTTGAAAAAGAAAAGGAAATATTTATATAGCTGATCAAAAGTATTTCAAGAAATTGTTATGGGGTAGTGAGCCAATAAATAATGAAATCCATTCTGGAACACAGCACCTTGTAACTGAAATGCTTCATATAAGATTGCTTCAGTGGTCTATAGTTGGAAGTTTTCCTGTGTCCCAACCATCCAGCAGTCAGGACAAATATCCCCCATTCATATCCCCCAAGTAAACACACAGAGGCTTATATTAACTTATAAGTGCTTGGCCATTACCTCAGGCTTATTATTGACTAGCTCTTACACTTAAATTAACTCACAATTTTTATCTATATTTAGCCACATGGCTTGGTACCTTTTCTCAGTTCTGCCTTGACATCTTGTTTACTCTGTGTCTAGCTGGTGGCTCCTCTCTCTGCCCTTCCTCTTCCCAGAATTCCCTGTCTGCTTATCCTGCCTATACCTCCTGCCTGTCTACTGGCCAGTTGGCATTTTATTTATTGACCAATCAGAGCAACACACATTCATAACATGCAGAATATATCCACGGCAGTGGCCAGCAAGGCCATTCACATCAGCCCTTTCCTCATCACCCTCACCTCTCCAGAACTGCCTCTCTCCCCAGGCCATGAATCATTCTGCCTCTCTCTCTTGCATTTTCCCACCCTGTACTTGCTCATGATCATGGTACCTAACCAGACCACCTAGTGACAGGGCTCCTGGTTGAGTCACAAGTGGGGCTTGATTGAGTCCTGCCCTTCCCAGCCACAAGGCATGGAGGTGTGGAGCTTTTCTTCTCTTGCATCTCTAAGCCTAAAAACCATAGGAGGTGTTTGGTGTCATGGTAGCACCAGGTGGGCTCACAGTTGATTGTGCCCCCCCCCAACACACACACTAAGAGGTATTTAGGGGGAGCCATCTGTGTCCTCCAGCTCAGGCCTGGAAAGTGCCCAGTAGCTCCTGGTTGGTTGGGCTATTGCCCAGAGCCAGGTCTAGGTCCAAGGCCCTGAAGCAGCAAAGGGATCTATGTGGATGTCTGTGGTTCCTGTCACCACTGAGGACCATGCAGAGGCTTGTAGTCTGGGCTGCCACCTGAGGCCATATTGGTATGTGAAGACCACATGGCCACAGGGGCTGTGCTGATCTGGGTGGCCTGTGCCGCCTCCTGGATCCATGGAGATATCTGGGCCTGGACTGCTTCTGAGAACTGTGTCTAGGAGCATGGTTCTGCCACAGCCAGATTTGTGTTGATGTCCCTGGCCCACGTTGCCACCAAAAGCCACACAGATGCCCAGGGTCTAGGCTTTAATTCCTCATACCATAGAAAGACATGCTGATGCCAGAGGTCTGGGATGCCACCTGGGAACATGATGATATCTGACTCCAGGCTGCTGCCTAGGAGTTGAGTCCCTTGTTTGTGTACATGGTCCTACTACCACCTAGGTCTGTATTGTTATCTGTGACCCATGTTGCTAGCCAAGACCTCATGGATGCCTGGAGTCTAGGCTGCAACCTGTGGACACGAAGGTGTCAGAAGATTGTGCTGCAGCTGGGACCATGCTGATATGAATAGCCTGCTCTGTCACCCGGTGCCGTGATGTCATCCAAGCCAGGGCTGCTGCAGAGAGCCATGTGTGGGTTCGTGGGTGGCCCTGCACAGCTACATTCTCAGGTGATATCTGTGGCTCCTGTTACCATTGAGGACTGTGCAGATGACTGGGGTTGGGTTAGACACCTGAAACCTTGTTGGTTTCCAAGGGCCATGCTGCCCCAGGGTCAAACTGATCTGGGTAGCCTGATCTGCCACAAGGGCCATGGTGGTGTCCCGGCCTAACCTGCTGCTGAGGGCCATGTCTGGGTCCATGGTCCTGCTGAAACTGGGATCTCTAATGATGCCCATTGTCTGTGTAAGCATAGGGGGTCATTAGAACTTTGCTGTGCTGAGCCAGCCCTTCCCTTAACTGACCCTGGGACAGCTGGCCCTGCTGCTCACTGGATAATACAGTTGGAGATCTGGCCCCACCTCTCATGGAAGAGCTGGCTCCCTACTTGGGCAAGATGGTCCCACCCCTCACAGCAAGTGCACCTCACTGGGCAGCACACTAGAGCTGACACTGAGGTCATGGATACTGGTAAGACAACCCTGCTGGTGTAAGAGCAGGAGACTTGATCCTGCCCCACTTCATCTGCTATGTGGTGGCACGGGTGAGGGAAAGATACCCTCCTCACCCCAGCCTTGCTACCCGCAGCAAGTGAAACAGCTGGCCCCAGGGTCACAAGAGTGAAAGGACCGGCCCTGCCCCTCACCAGCTGCAGCACACAAGAGAGCAGGTCCTTCACCCCACCTGGGCAGCAAATAGAGCTGACCCTGTTGTTGGTGTTGTTGCGGGGTGAAGCGGGGAAATGCTGGAAAGCCAGCCCCAAAGGTGTGAGAACAGGAGAACTGACACCCCCTCACTTCTGACATCCCTTTGTATGTCCCTACAGCAATCAGGAGAGAGGGCCCTGCACCTTGCCTGGGCTTGGTGGGTTGGGTGAGCCAGATCTGGGAACCTGAGAGCGGGAGAACTGTCTGCCCTCCCCCCTCCAACTTGTTGCTGCAGACTGCACTGAGTGAGCTGGCAGAGGCAGTGCTGGAGAGCTCACTAGGCAGTGACAATGAGGGAAAGCTGGTGGGCTGGCCAACCCAGCTACCACCAAGGCCAGAACGAGGGCTATAAATTGACCCACCCCAATATCACCTCATCATCTGTGAACTGTTGGAGCATGTGAAGGAGACAAAGCTACAGACACAGAACAGCAGGATTTCCACACACAGGACAAGACCGGGATATCCAAGAGGATCCCCAGGAAAAGCCCATTACAGGTGGTGTAGCAGAAACCAGAGGCCTGAAGCCACACCATTAATTCCTGGCAATGAACACTTGTAAATAAAGATGAATGGACTAAAGAGTAAATTTGTGACTCAACAGGTCCCACTACAGCTTCCACAACAATGTTATTTCCCTTGTTGTCTGTTTTGTTTTGTTTAGTATCTGGTTTTACTTTTAAATTTTGTCTTGTTTTGGCAGGAGGTTGCATGTGAGGGCCGATGGGAGGGGGCAGGGAGATAAGTGGGATCAAAATGCATGATGTGAAATCTACAAAGAATCAATAAAGGTTAAAGAAAAGGATAGCTTAAATCTTACCGTTCATAGTAGAGTACAGGATACATCATAGCATTCATGATCAGAAAAAAATAGGACTGAACTTAAGACATAAAATCTGTGTTAAATGATAAATTGTGATGAATCAAACGCATCTAGTTTAGAGTGGCTTTGCACAAGCCAAGTTTCATGAAAAGCAATCTCATCCTTAAATCAATTCTGAGAAAGTGTGTTCGTTCAATTGTAGAGTTAATATAATTGCAAGTCACAAGGAAAGATTTAAAAAATCTTATATAATGTAAATGCCGATTTTGAGAACTGCCTAAATATTTTGCTGTCAAGGTCTTTTGTGACTACAAAGTAACTGAGATTTTACTGGAAAACGCATACACACACACACACACACACACACACACACACACACACACACACACACGAAAACCTGAGAAAATCTAAACAAGCATAATGAATAACAACAACAAAAAATACAAATGCATGCTGTTAAAGCCCAAAGTAAATACATAAATACATGCTTAATCATGTTTTAGTACCACATAGATATGTTAAAACTACCCTGGAATATCATAAAAAGTCAAATAATTGCTCTGGTTATATTTAAATTAGACTTTGTAAAATAAAGCCAATAGTTTAAAAGGAGGAACAAACCATTCTAAAATGATCTTTGCTCATTATGTGATTACTTTCACATCTTGGAAATGGTGAAGACCTATGCAGTACTCTTATCTCCTGTATTTGCTCATGATTTCACTGCCTCTTCTGGGTAGCCCATAACCCAGCAAATTAAATTTAAGGCCTTTGGAACCTCTAGATATTTAGAGGTTTGCTAGCTTGGTTCTACTAGAAAAAGTTATGTATAGGATTTTACTAGATAGTTTGAGTTTTAAAATATTCTAATATGTTACTTATTCCCTGTACTGGTGCTACAATTGGTGATGAAAACAGATAAATTTCAAAACTATAGAAATCATTTTTTTTGGAGGGTGGGGAGTCTGGTGGCTTAACAATATAATGTAATTCAGTATCCTGTTTATAAGTATGGTGGTTTGAAAGAAAATGGCCCCCAAAGAGAGTGCCACTATTAAGAGGTATTGTCTTGTTGGGGTGGGTGTGGCCTTGTTGGAGGAAGTGTGTTACTGTGGAGGTGGGCTTTGAGGTCCCCTTTGCTCAAGCTACACCCAGTGTGACAGATCACTTCCTGTTGCCTGTGAGTCAAGATGTAAAAACTCTCAGCTCCTTCTCCAGCACCATGCCTGCCTGCATGCCCCCATGTTTCTCACCATGATGATAATGGACTAATCCTCTGAAACTGTGAGAGAACCTAAATTAAATGTTTTCCTTTGTAAAAGTTGCTCTAGTCCATGGTGTGTCCTACAGCAATTGAAACCCTATCTAAGACAATAAGCATCATTATGAAGAAATCCAAATGTAATAGATTATATTTTCATAATCATAGATTGATCCCTTAAATTGCATTGTGTCATTCTTAAAGTCTTTCCTTGAATCCACTTGTACATGGCATTTCTTTTCAGCTGTTTGCTGATTTTTAATTGTTACGTTCCTCAAACTTAAAATTTTAAATGAAAGAAATACCACCCTTAATCCCAGCACTTGGGAGGCAGAGGCAGGTGGATCTCTGTGAGTTCAAGCCCAGCCTGGTCTACGGAGTGAGTTCTAAGATGGCTAGGACTGTTACACAGAGAAACCAGTGAGAGAGAGGGGGGGAGGGAGAGGGAGAGGATAAGGGAGAGGGAGAGGGAGAGAGAGGCAGAAGCACTTATGGTGCTTCTTTCATTTGACATTTTAAGTCTTTATCTTATAACAGTTTTAGTTGTATTTATGGTTATAGTTATGTTTAGTTTATAACATAGTTTCATTATAACATGATTTTAATTTTATTTATGTGTATGTGTGTCATTCTGTGTATGTGGATGCAGTAGAGACCCAAAGATGGTGTTGGATCTCCTGGCACTGTAGTAACAGGCCATTGTGAGTCCTTGAAGTGGGTACTGGTGACTAAATTCTGATCATCTGCAAGAACATTATGCACTCTTAACCTCTAAACCCACCTCTCAAGGTCTTAGTTTTCTCATTTGAAGAGTCAGAGCTGGTCCAAATGCATAGCCAATCAGATTATCGAAATTAGATGCATGATAATATTAAACTATGCCTCCCATTTACAAATTGACATTTTCAATAAATATGCAAAAATTTCTATGCATCAGGATTAGCAATTACATTTAATAAATGATCACCTTTATTTAATAATTATGTTATCATAAGACGTGATTTTTTAAATAGATGGTTGGAAAGCAGGTTAAGGATAGGAAACAAAATGTAGAAGAGAAAGATTAAGTTCTTCACTTGATGTCAGGTAAAACTGTTGAGTGTGTGTGTGTGTGTGTGTGTGTGTGTGTGTGTGTGTGTGTGTGTGTATAATGGGGCAAAGAAAGAAAGAAAGAGCTGCTGATATTTGATTTTGCTAAATAAAACTTGAATAAATATAATCAGTTTTGTAGACATTTCAGCATTGTGGGGATAGTTTCTACTCTTTTTTGTCTCTTAATCCAAACAAGCCACTTAATCTGTGTTTTTGGTATGTGCAATAGTAAAATGGGAGTATTATTATTGATGAAAACTTGTAATTGTATGTGTTTGTATCAATAACTAGTATTCATAATGTTTGTGGACCCTTTAGAATTTGTTTCTTTGTGACCTCAAAAATGAAATCAATATTTTCTCCTTGAAACCACTGTCAAAAGATTGTCAGTTATAAAAAGATTAACAAATGTCAATTCCAACACTACACCCAGGAGTGAAATTAAGTGAAAGGCAGAGGGGACTTTCCCAGGGATTGCTGGCAATAACAAAGTTCAAGAAAGACTATATTCAACTTGACACAGCTTTCCAAAGTTCTGTTATTCATAGCAGTGACTGTATGTAGGCAATGTTCTTTCTCCTTTATTTCTTTCTGTCCCCTAATGACCTATTCCTAGATCAACAAAGGTTCCAATACATGATAACTACAAGTTGATGAAGATATTCAGAAGGCATAGAAAAAGAAAATGGTCCCTCACTAAGGCTTTATTGACTTCTATCTTGTCAAGTTGCCAAATTCTATTACAGTTCTGATGTGTTACAATGAATGCTACTCAGTCTCAAGTATCAAGTCTTGATTATCATTTACAATTCAACTATGTTTACTAGTTACCAGTCTACATTTCAAAAAGAGTGGGAAAGAATTGTGAGGGTGGGAAGGAAGGGAAGCATGTCTCAGACAGAGGGACTCTCATATGAAAAAACTAAGCCTAACTCACCAAATTACCTTAGACAGATTTCTGAGGCTTTTCAGCCTCAGTTTTCAGTTGAATCTCCCAAAGCATGTGTCCTATCCAAACTTGGGGTAGCTTAGGCTGGGCTTTGGAGTTCCTCCTCCTCCTCCTCCTCCTCCTCCTCCTCCTCCTCCTCCTCCTCCTCCTCCTTTTGTTGTGATATTTTGTTTGTGTTCTAATAGATAAAGCTTGCCTGAAGACCAGAGGGTAGAGCTAGCTACTAGTTAGCTATACTGCTCTAGAGTTCTGTACAGAGAGGAGACAGGAAGTGATATGGCTTGGTGGAGAGAGGAAGTGATAAGGTGCGCAGAAACAGGAGCTCAGTCCTTTTCAGTCTTAAGAGGTGACTGTGGCTACTCCTTTGTTTCTCTGATCTTTCAGCTTTTACCCTGATATCTGACTCTGGATTTTTATTAAGTCTAATTATATTTGTGCCTCCTCCTCCTCCTCCTCCTTCTTCTCCTTCTCCTTCTTTTATTTTTTGTTTTGTTTTCTTTGGTCAAGACAGGTTTCCTCTATATAGCTCTGGCTTTCCTGGAACTTGCTCTGTAGATCATGCTAGCCTCAAATGTAGAGATTACCTTGCCTCTGTCTCCAGAGTGCTGGGATTAAGGCATGTGTCACCACTGCCAGGTGCTTTGGAGTTTCTTATTACTTAACCTTCAGCAGATGCCACTCTTTGACTTCAATTCTCCTGACATCCAGAAGTTTTCCTTGTCTTGCTACAATTTATATTGGAGTCCTCAGGTTCTTGAAGATTTTTGGTGGGAAGGAAGGGAAGCATGTCTCAGACAGAGGGACATGCCGTCTACTGTTCTCAATGGTAGCCTCCATATAGAAGCAGGGCCAGCTTCACTCCATAGGAGGCAGAAGAAAAGGGAGCAATTGTGTGGCCTTAATTATCATTGCCTTTTCAGGGTTTACTCATGAGGTGTTGGTCTCAAGTCTGGGGGCAAGGCTGAAGCGTCTGGGTTCTGTTCTTCAGCTCTCAACTTAGCACAGTGAAGTTCAGTCTACAGGAGTAACACTTGCTCTGATAAAATGGCTCTGAGATGCTGCTCTAAGTGAACAGAACAGTTGCGAGTCTGACTGACAGACTTTAGAGAAACCCAGGACAAGAAAAATATTCTACTGAGAGAACCAAGAATACTAGTAGAAGCAAGGTAAGAAGTGAGGCTGTTTGGGATACTTCCAAACAAGGAGATTCTGAGCAAAACTAGGTACTCAGAAGTGTTTGAGAGGTTGTTCTGTTCTTATTTGTATCTCTAAAATTACCTTATTATGGTTCTGACTCATTTTCTGATGTCTGATCTTTCAGTCTCTGGAGACAAGGCAAGAATAAAGTTAGCTCTTGAGTAACTTTGTTTAAAATAAAAATCTCCTTTCCCGAACTTGCTCTATTTTCTAAACCATTGCTTGTCTATCAGCCCTGAAAACCCAAAATTCAATTGAGTAGAAACAGAGTGTTTAAAATTTAGATCAGTACTGTATTTTACTTCTTTGCTTCTCGTAAAGTGTCCTTCCATCCCCACCAGTGCCATAATTCAAATAAATGCTGCTATGTTTCTGTAGTAGCTCTTTATTTCTTCTCATCTCTAAAAATGTTCCAGCAATTTGCTATGCTCTGTAGCTGAAGTCAAACATAGTTATGGCAGCTGATTTCATTTATTAAGCACCACTGAAAAGAGGGGAAAACCAAATAAATCCCATCTCCACCTACACATAATTGAAAGTTCTGTGAGGTGTTTAAGGAATGTCTTTCACTTTTCATTTCTTTAGAGTCATCAAATGCCTTGTATAAAATAACAACCAGAGAAAAGTATCTTCCAACTTTCTGTATGTGGTGCTTACCTCAGTGGACTCCTAGGCACTTACTTTCTCCAGGAGAAAGAGCTACCTCTTTCACTAGTACTAAGCAAGTAGATTAAATGGCCTTTAGACCAACTGCATCTGAGATTTAGTTATATTTTAATCTTTAATTTTGCAGTGGTTTTTTGTTATTGTTATTGTTGTTTCTTTTATTTTTTAAGCCGTCTCCACAATGCCTGAGCCTTCAATGGCACCATGATGGTGGGAACAGCAGCTCTTGGCTCTTTTCTGCACTTCTGAGGGGAATATTTCTATCTAAATCTACCTGCGTATTCAGACACTCAAACTGGTTAAGAAGTCATCTGGAATGTTCTCTCAACCTGCCCTTCCATTTTCACTCCATCAGAAAGCAGTCATTGACACCAAGGGAAAAATCAAAAATGATAGCACCAACAACAGATGGAAATCCTGATTGGCTTCCTCACTCTTTTATCAGCACTTCTAATCATTCTTCAATTCCTGAAATACCCTCTTTTCAAAATCCATTTTTTAAGTCAGAATACAGAGCAATGTTTTACTATGTGAAACAGCCTCTTTCTTCTTTGTCTCATTTATCTTTTGCTAACCCCCGAGAAATCATTCTCTTATACTGATGTTTTGTCAATAGTCCCCCGCCTCCCCGTTAAAGGTCAAAATTCATGTCAACACTACAACTTTGTGCTGTCCCATGAGCTTCCTTCAGTCCTTGCTGTTGGGACAGTGACATCATCTTCCCTGTTCCCCACACTCCGCAGTCCAGCAGAGCTAACACAGCTGAAGTCTCTTCAATACCCGAGGCTCTTCTGGGCTCCCATGCCTTGGATTGTTGTTGCTGCTTTCTGTACCAGCAACATTATTCATGGAAAGTACACACTCAGCATGATACAGATAGAATTCTGTTCCTCTGACTCTGAGGCCTGCCTGTGAGGACAGAATAAGCCAGGCTCAAGACTCCTGACCACTCTCTCAAGCCCCTTCCTTCCATACAGGGTACCATATCAGCAAGCATATGGCATTTGGATATGGAATGATGAACAAAAAATTAAAAAGAAATATGACTCATCCCTCAAGTAACTCTTTTTGGAACTTCCTAGACCACTAAGGAATCTTGCTAAGAGGTTCATTCAGTGTATCTACTGTATGTGTTTCTACTGATGGCCCAGTATGGCTTACTCACCTGAGTGCAAGGAAGGCAGAGATTAAACCATCTCTACCTCCACATCTCCAGCAATGGCCACAGAACCTGATGCTCAGTACACAGAATGCAGTTCAGATTAAAACTGTTGTGTCTGTAACTTGAGACCTCTCCACTGTTTCCCAACTGGGACACATTTATCTCTATTTAGTTTTAAACATTAAGGTGTCATGGCAAAAAGAATTAAGCTGCTTCCACACCAGCCATTTTTCAAGACTGAAAAATGTAAATATTAAGACACATATTATCCCTCCACGGGTGTTAGCTGATGATTTAGCCTCACTCACTTTTTCCTTCAGCCATCAAAACTGTTATCGTGTATTACAATAAAGCACACCATGAAATAATATTTAGTCATCTCTGGAAATCAGAATAGTCTGAAACTGTTTTTATAAAAAAATTGAATTTTATCCTTTTGGCAAAGAATATGTTTTTTTTTAAATATGTTTCTTAAAGCTACATTTACTTATAATTACTATACTTCAAAGAAATGTTTATTATGGCATTAGATTATAGTATGATTTCACAATTAATTTCTAGGGATTTTTCCTTTGATTTCAGGAAACTTCATTTGTATATTACTTAAATGGGGGAAAATAAGCAATATCAAGACAGAATGTTGATTTTGTTCAAGTAGTTTAACAATAATGATATTATAATGATTTGGTGCTCATTAATGAAAGTCAAAATAACAGACATATAATTTGCTGTAACATAAATGACAAATTTTCAATAAATTATTTGTAGGTCTGTAGCATGTTGCACAGATTGCAGTATATTTGAGAATTGGAACACATTTGGTCAATACTATGAAAAGTAGGGGAGTCTGGGTTGTTTACAGATAACTGACAGTGACTTTCTGTGCATGTAAGTCAGCAGCAGCAGCAGCAGCAGCAGCAGTGGGAAATAAGAGGAAATAAAAGGAAAATATGCAAGGAAATAAATATGCATGTCTGCCATATTACAATAACAGAGTTACAGCCTAAGGTTAAGTCTTGACTCACTATTTCCTTCATTTGACAGACACAAGATGGAATAGCACCTACCTCATCAGATGCTTCTAACAGCAGACTGCAGAGAATTAAAATGTGAGACAGTCCATTTCTCACAACAGCCTAAGTCATGAAACAAGCCTTGTATATCTACACATAAAATTCACAACAAAACTCACAGATGTTAATGACAGCAAAACAAGAGAGTGGCCATATAATTATTTCAGTGATAATAGACTAAATTCAATAGTTGTTAATTTTTTGATTCTCTTCCTGCTCCTCCTCTTCCTCCTGTTTCTCCTCCTCCTCTTCTTCCTCCTTCTCTTTCTCTTATTCTTCTTCCTCTTCTTCTTTTGTAAGCAGGAGAATTCATTTGAAGTAGGATTTTTTTTTTAAAAAAAAAAAACATGATTCTAATACTTATTGAGAATAGTAACAAAATTTGAAAAAGCATTTACAGAAAAGCCAGACACCCTGAAGCTGGCTTAATGGCTACACAGTAAAAACCAGTAGAATGGAAGTTTCTTTCATGTAAACAAGAATTAGTGTCAGGCACAAGGACAGAATCTCTAGTTAGTGGAAAAATACAGGACCCCCCCCATAAGACAGGGAACTAGATCATCTTACAGTCAGGTTGCCTAGCAATGGGACATTGAGTCAGAGCCCTTGACCCTCTCACCCTGTAAACATCCTATACAAACATCCTGTTAGCTTGCCCCACCTTATGCAGATGACAGCTTCTTGCTTCCCCCACCCTGCAGGAACTATATAAACCTTTCTGGAAGAAAATAAAGTTGCACCTTGATCAGAATTTAGATATGGTGTATTTCCTTTGTATCTCCTGTCCCTACATTCCCTCCTTAGGGTGGTCGAGAACCCGTTGTAGCTCTGCAGGCGGGACAGATTAGGAAAAAAGCATAAGAATGTTTACAGAGTGGGCCACAACAAGTACTTTAAAATTTTACATTAAGAAACTGTACATCAAAAAAAAAAAAAAAAACAAAATAGGCTGTTGGTGGTGGCATGCACCTTTAATCCTAGCACTGGAGAGGCAGAGGCAGGCAGATCTCTTTGAGTTCAATGTCTGCCTGTTCTACAAAATAAGTTCTAGGACAGCCTAGGCTACACAGAGAAACCTTGCTGCAAAAATAAAAAGTAATAAATAAATAAATAAAATTTACAAGAAATGTTTTACAGGTTTAAATAGCAGCAAATCAGTTACTTATGCATAAACTTTGTAGCACAACACACATTTTTTACATAAAACATACTATTAGAAGAATCTAGACACAAGGAAGCTTCAACCCGGCAAGAATAATGCAACAATTAGAAGGTGGGCATAAGTAAAATAAGCCCCATGACTCAGTCAGGAGTAAGTTACTATGAAGGTACACCATGACCATAGCAAGGCTTATTTAAAAAAAAAAAAAAAAAAAAAAAAAAAAAAACTCTTATATTTTTGGTTGTGAGCCTAGCTCCAGGAAAGGTGCAAAGCTACGCAGAGAAACCCTGTCTCAAAAAAACCCAAAAAATAAAAATAAAAATAAACAAAAAACTCATTTAAATGGCTTACAGTTTCAGAGGTTTAGTCCAGTATTGTCATGGCAGGAAGCATGGCAGTGTGCAGGAAGACATGATGCTGGAGAACAGCTAAGAGTTCTACTTCTGGATACACAGGCAGCAGGAAGAGAGAGACACTGGGCCTGGACTGAATATTTGAAACCCAAATCCCCACCCCTCAGTGACACACTTCTTCCTGCATGGTCACACCTACTCCAACAAGGCCACACCTCCTAATTTTTCTCAAGTATTTTTTTTCCACCACTCCCCAGTGACCAAGCATTCAAATAGATGTGCCTTTGGGGGCCATTCCTCTTCAAACCACCACACTCTGGTTTAAGGTGTCCTCCACTGAGGCAGAAAACATATAGGAATCAATAGCCTTAATTTATGGAAAACAATACCCCTGAAAGAAATCATAATGTGTTCCCCAAATTCAGTTTTCTAGTAAGTTAAAAAGAAACTTAATCTATTCTCATGTTATAAATATGATCCAACATATGCAAAAACAAATTTCCATTAATTCTAACTAAAGTTGAATTTTTTCAAGTTCTATTATTGCTTAGGAAATTAATTTTTCTTCTGCCACTGTATATTCAGTAAACCCAAGATTCCTTTACTTTCTTTTGTCTCCCTCGATGTTGTATGGGTGTGAAAGGTCTTTAAATCCAGTGCCCTGGAGAGAAAATTCATCTATTCTCAGTAGAGAGAAATACAGACTAGAAAGGAAGACAGACTTTGCAGATCCGGTGATGCAGCCTCACCAGACTGACAGACAGCACAACCATCACAGTGATGTTCCCGGCTGCGCTTTGTTGGTGTCAGGCCTCACCTAACCTCCTTCTATCTCTTCTGTAATGATGGACCTTATAGATTACAAAGGGCACGTTCATAACATGCCTGAGCAAGGACCTTTGCCAAGAAGCAGCAGCTCCCAGGAGAGTACAAGTTGTACTCACATTCACTTAACCTGAAAAGGGTCAAATTTTTTCAAATGAATTTTTCTTAGTTAAGGCTCTAAGAAAACAGAAAATCATCATTTTAGAGAAATCCAGTTAGGTTGTTGTTTTTTTTTTTTTTAACCTTACTATAAAGTAAGAAGAGTTTTACATAATCATGGGTCTGTACACACATCTTTCACAGAAGCTAATTTATCTTTACTTTGAGGAGAATATGTAACTTAGATTTGTTTATGTGTGATTACAAACATCTCAAACCATAGAAATTATTTTAATTAAGTTATGTACTCTTCCTTTTGCAAAGCTATTATAATTCTCCTTTAGGTTGTCAATGTAGTTTTAATTCCATTGCTGTGATCAAACACCCTGCCCATAAACAACATAGTAGGAGAAAGAGTTCATTTGGCTTTTAAGTCCAGGCCATCTTTGAAGAGAGGTAAAGGAAGGAATTCCAGAGTCCAGAGCACAGAGAAATGGATGCCTGCCCTCATGCTAGCTGCCTTCCCCTATCCTGTGAAGTTCAGGCACCCCTGACAGGGAAATGCTGCCCACCAGGGGTGTCTTTCTATATTAATGAACAATGGAAGCAATCCCTCACCGTCTTGCCTACAGGCCAACCAGATTTTGACAATCCCCGAGTTGATGCTCTCTTATGATTCAAATCAGCACAGTTCTTCTGCAAAAATCTGTCTCCTGTGTTTGTGTTTGTTTTTACTTATGTTAGACCCAGTTAGTCTCATATCTATTGAGAGTTGTGATCTGACAAGTTGCTCTAAAAGAATAAAAGGATAAATTTTGGATTTTTCTATTAAAAATGCCCATCACTTTATACTAATATGTTTATATTGACTAGAATGGCATTTAGAATATGAAACAATTACCTAACTTTGGGGCTAAGAAAATTGAAAAGACAGAGAATGGGTGCTCAAAGTATAATGATTTTTACTAGAAAATCCTTGCAACTTCAAACATAGATAGCTTGGCATAATGTGAATAACACAGAAGTTAGTTCCTAATCTGATCAAGCAAAATCTTAAACATTGAGGTAGGTGTGGTGAGATATTACACAAAAGCCACAATTTGCAAACATCACAGCTGAGTTTGCCCCTTAGTTCCTGATCTACACTATCAAGAAGTAAGAGACAGTTCCACTTTCATTGCTTTAAAAAGAGAGATAATGAGAGAACGGCCACTGAGCAATGTGAGCAGACTTCAGCAGGTTGGGATGTCTCTGGCTGGGAAAGCCTTTTCAAAATACCCAACAAACAAGCCTCTTTGCCTTTGTTCCTACATCTTCCACGTGGATGTCAATGCAACGTGTAAGAATATGGATGGTATATTATTTCTTACAGGATAAGCAATCAGGCAAGTGGAAAAACTTGTCTTTAAATAAGCATCAGAGGATTGCTATTAAGCAAAATATGGGGGGAAAGTTAAAAAATCGAGGTGGCATTTATATAGGACCACTGACGGTCATTGTAGCCAAACGGTGTTTTAAAAATATTCAGGATTGCTGCTTTAAAGAAAGAGTTTCAGAAAACAAAGGGGAAGTATTGATTTTTACCAAGTATGGAAACAGAAAGACCTTGTGAAGCCAAATCCTATCAATTGTTAAGCAGGAGGCTATTGATCCTTGTTATATGAAGACAAAAACATTTGGCCCAACTGCTGCCTGCAGTAGAACCACGTGAGCTCAGAGGTAACATTTATGAAAATAGTAGGAAAAATTCACAGTGTAACCAGGCTCATAAAATACCTACCAGGAAAGATGAATCCTCTAGATTTGATTTATTAAATTTGCAAGTTATAAGCGTGAAGATCTTTGTAACTTTGTAACTATGTTGACTAATTCTTATACTACGAAGCCTTATGAGACTTGAAAATGATAAACTTAAATTTAGGATGAGAAGTTGGATAGCACGAGCCTGTATGTTTGAACAAATAATGCTGCTAGTAGAAGGAAAACATAATAGAATTCAGCTACTACCACAAAAGCTACTACTTGGAAAAGTCAAGGACCTCTCCAAAGGTCAAGCCATGGCTTAAGAAGTCTTGGTGATATTTTAACTTTTGTATGTATATTAGCTGGTTCCTACAATGATTTCCTTGTAATACCACGAATGCTTCTTAGAACTCCTAACAGTGGGCCGGGCAGTGGTGGTGCATACTGGGGAGGCAGAGCCAGGCGGATCTTTGTGGTTTCGAGGCCAGTCTGGTCTACAGAGCGAGATCCAGGAAAGGTGCAAAGCTACACAGAGAAACCCTGTCTTGAAAAAACCAGAACTCCTAACAGTGTATTTATCTAAAATACCTATCAAGCATCCAAGGTCAAACAAACAGCACCTGTATCCTAGGTCAGGCAGATAGCTTTATTTCTTATGCTATTTAGGGTGAAACCCTCCTTTCTTGTACAACCTTACTAATAGACCCCTAACTTCTTACCTAACCACTTCTAGGAATGTAGATGGAGCACATAGATCCCCTTTTTGATGTATTAACTGGTCATTAGCACTCAGTTGACCTCCTCTTTTACCACTCCCATTTTGGATTGTAAAAGAAAGCCTGGTGGTCACTGCCTGAGGAAAATTCTTACCTGCCTTTATGACCCCATAAGAATTTAAGCCTGGTGACCTTGCTCTGGTGGGGATCACTGTTGCTTAGGTTTATGATTGAACACCTCGGAGACTTGGGAGGTCTTAGAGGTATAAGGAGACAGAGACAAAAAGAGGAGGAGAGAACTTGAGGATGGAGAACTGAGAGGGATAAGGAGGATTCTGACCAGAGGGAACGTGTAAATGAGAAGGAAGATGAGGAAGAGCCAGATGGAGAAGTACTAACTGGGTAAGAATGAGATGAGAATGACCTAGATGAGGCAGAATTAAGATGAGAGAATTAAGATAGAACTTAGAGGGAACAGTAGATAAAGGTATAGAGAAATCAGGCAAGAAAAGAACTAGGCACGAAAACAGAACTGAAGCTGTGTAGATAGGCTTTTATCTCAGAGGAATAAAGTACACGGAGAAAGATCTTGGTGTACTTAGATTCATTTCCTGAAAATAATTCTCACCATTCGTAGTTTTCTCTCCTGAGCCCCTGGGAAGTATAATATCAAGACTGATCATTTTAATATTATACAAGAAAACAAAAACTTGTAGGTAACATCAGCCTAAGAGGAAAAGAAAGTTGAATCTATGTCATTTCTGTAGCTTATTATAATGTACTACCATTAAAATATTTTTGAAAAGATTAGTAAAAAATGTATTAGGCATTTTATATCATGGAATATTCAATTTTAAAACTGCATCAAAGGCATTGTTTTTAGCTAAGGGATGGGGGCTGGGTAGAGTAGAAAGGCAAACAGCAATGAAGAGCCAACAGCTCTGAAGGTCAAGACATAAAGCATGTGGGTAAAATCTGAGACTATGTTCTCACTGATAGGACTTACTAATTTTAGATGGAGCTGCATTGCCATGTAGTAGTATGGAAAGAAGTAGTAGGGCTTAAATATATAACAAATTCCAGCCCACTCCCTAATCTCAGACTAAGAGGAAACAGGTTGGGACAGCTCTTCAGTCCCTTCTAAAGAATCATCCCAGTGTCCATGATAGACTACAGAGAGCAAATCCTAGAGAGATAGTCTCTAAGGCTCAGCCAAAGGAACACTAAAATTTTATAACTCACTGCTCTTCTCTTATTCATAACCCTCAGGCTATTGTCTCAATTATAACTAAAATATTTATTATGTTATTCTTCCTTGTCCAAATGTATTTTTTCATTTCACATATTCCCTACTTTCATTGTTTTACCATTAGATATAACACATGGAACCAAGTAGCTGTCTTTTAAACTTTCAATAATACCCAGACTCTCAAACCCATAGCAGGTGCCTGAAAACACATAGACAATTTTTTCAATACTTGATAGCTACAATTTCTAAAATTCCCAGATCTCCCAGTTATAATACTAACCATATGCTCACTACATTGAGGAATATAAGACAAGAATAACAGCCATCCTAAAAATATATTTATATGAACTTCTAGCTCTCAGATGGTCATCACCCTATTGATTCAATTCAGATTTTGTGAGAGGATGGTAAGTACAGTTGATTGAGCAAATAATTAGCCAGGTCCTATTTCATTAAAGCAAATTTCTCTTAGCTGTCCAGCAACTCAGGATTTTTAATTTATCTATCTATCTATCTATCTATCTATCTATCTATCTATCTATCTATCTATATTTTTTTAAATAAAAGCTATGTGATCAATTGCTGAGAGTTAAAGCAATCTTCTATGAATATTTTTATACAAAGATTAAACTCATTGACCAACCCATTCCTCCCCACCCCTCAAAAAAACCCGCTATATGGATTAGTCTACAGAGGCCGTTGATATGCCAAAGTTATTGGCACACAAATGGCATGTTCTGAAATTCACTTGGCCACTTTAACTAATGCAGTACTTCATCATCCCACATTCTCAAAACTCTAAGAGAATATATCTGGTAGACATGAGCAAGGCAGGCCAATAACTTAAGTTCTAGGGAAGAAAAGATATTTAAAGTATCTCCTTTTCCCCCTTTCTCTGTCTGTCCTCGCTCTCGCTCTCCTCGCTCTCCTCGCTCTCCTCGCTCTCCTCGCTCTCCTCGCTCTCCTCGCTCTCCTCGCTCTCCTCGCTCTCCTCGCTCTCCTCGCTCTCCTCGCTCTCCTCGCTCTCCTCGCTCTCCTCGCTCTCGCTCTCCTCGCTCTCGCTCTCCTCGCTCTCCTCGCTCTCCTCGCTCTCCTCGCTCTCCTCGCTCTCCTCGCTCTCGCTCTCCTCGCTCTCGCTCTCCTCGCTCTCCTCGCTCTCGCTCTCCTCGCTCTCGCTCCACTTCTCTATAACCATATTATTTCTATCAGTTATTTTTGAACATATATATTCACAGATGCACACACAGAGCATTCAAATTTAATTTTGAAAAGACAAATAGACTGGCCTGTCACTCACAGCCTAGTGTTTAGCATATACCTGGTACAAAATGGCATGTCATCTTTAGTCATCCTTATTCTGATCTTGTGATTAATCCAAGCACCAAAAAAGAAGAAATACTTCTTACATCTGCACTGCAGAACCTGAAACAACCAAACAAACAACAAAAGAAAGGTTTTTATTTGAGGCTCTACCTGACATGAAAGGAACAATGTTTGGGAGTTCCAGAAGAGTTTCATTGATGCAGTGTTAGGGAAGAGAAAAGATAAATGAAGTAAAGTATAATCAATCCTTCCTTTCCAATGGTATTAATGCAATGGTCTATGCAGAAAGAATTTATTTCATAGCAGTACCAAATATCTCTTTTCTTGTTCTCATTGTTTCCAAAGCTCAGTTGTGGAATACTCAAGAATTATCATGCTTGCAAGATTGTAAATAGCAATGGCAAATATATTTTGTAAAATTAGTTTGGATTGCCTAAAAGGTATATGTGTATGAAACTAGGTTAAGCATGTAACTATGTTTCATATCACTACCTAGAAATAATTTAGGAAAAAGCAAAACATTAATAAATGATGATAATTTTATGAATATTAGCTTTTCCATAGTAATGTGATAATTTGCACAGTAATGTTTATGGTTCACATAGGATACCTAAAGTTCATGTTTATTTTCTGAATGTAAGTACTTCTTTAAGATATTTAAATCTAGTCCCAGTTTCACAATAACTTTTGCAGAACAAGCTATCTATAAATTAATATATACAAAGCAGTTATGAAGTTACAGGTTCTCAAAAAATTAAATTTGATATGGCTATCAGAAGAACACAAGTTCATAGTTTTGTTTGTAATAAAAAATCATCTTATTAAATAAGTACTAAATTTATTAATTAGACGTGTCTATTAGCCAAATATTATTAACTTGTTGATTGAACAATAGTTCCAGTGGTTCCATTTTGTCCCAGTCACCTGCGTATTGCACAAAAGTGCTGCCGGTCAGTTTTGCATTACTTCACAGAGATACCTGAGGCAGCTAATGTAAACAGAAAAGGTTTATTGATCTCCAGTTTAAAACTCCGAAGACTAGATAGGATGTGCATCCTCATGGGTAGACTTCTGGTGAGGACACCAGGTGACAGCACATCCTGCCAAAGCATGTCCAAGTGTTCCCGTCGCAAGCCAGAGCTGGAGTATCATAATCTGTTTGAGACTATGTTCCTGGTGACCCATGGATCTTCCTTAAAGGCCCACACCAGTTCTCAATATTGTAATCTGGTAAAAAGCCTTTAACATTTAAATTCTTAGGGTCATCATTAAACTGTAACAAAAATGTACATTTTTCCATGGTAAGAGACAATAATTAGTTAACCATAAAATGATTAGAAATATTTATTTTGCTCTTGAATTTGCAATGAAAAGACAAGAGAGTTTTTGGCCTAGAGAATGAAAGTAGCATCAGGAAAACAGATAACCAATAATGGAACATCAAAACCACAGAGAGAGACAGAAATAGATAGACAGACATCAGGCTCAAGAAACACCATTTGTGAGAAGATAGAATAGACCCAGTAGTCAGAGCATATTTGTATAAAATAAATGATACTTTAGTGAACAATTAGTTAGGAATACAATAGCTAGGAGAAAACATAAGTCATGAATATCACATTCCCATCTCTTAAGTTCTAGGCTATGATAAATGCAAGTCATTCATGAAAATACAGGTTTTAAGTAACCCCTGCTTACTTTTACAAATACCTAGAAATACTAAATCTGGGTTTTATGTTAGTTACTTACACAGTATATATTCAAATCAGTGTGTACACAAACTTACAAGTATTGCTATCAATATAGGCTTCTTTCAATGTTTATTATACTGTCTTAGTGTATTATTTGCCTTGATGTATAACAAATAGTTCCCAAACACAATGGCTTAAAATAGTAACAATAATCTGGGCTGGTGATAGAACTCAGTGCTAGAGCACCTGCCTACCATGTATAAATAACAATTAAATAAAAACAGTTTAACAACTCTGAGAATCTGTAGGCTAGGCATCTTGGAAGGGTTCATCTGGTACATCATGCCTGTGATTACCATTAGATATCTCCTGGAGCTGCAGTTACTGGAAGGCTGTACTGGAGTTAGCATTTGAAAAGAACTCTGACATTATTAACATTATTCAATATATAGAATTATTCAAACATCTGACAATGTAATGCTGTTGGCCAGATTCTCTACTCTATACTTAGTATTCTTTCTGAGATGGCTTGATTGTGTACATGGCAAGGATAAGAGGATTTTTAGAGTAAAGGATCTAAGAGTTCAAGGTATAAACTACAAAACCTCATGTCCTTGCCTCATAACTTCACCATTTTCTGTTGTTCTCACAGGGCATGGCCTGATGCAGTGCAAGAATGAAAAACAAGAATCTAAATGTAAGGAAACACAGATTATTAAGAGCCTTAAAAGAGATAACTTAACTATATATGAGAAGCGTAAGGGTCACATTAATCTTCAAATTTTAGGTCTATAAAGTTAGCCTAAAAGTTTCTATCTCTCGGTTGAGTCATAGTAGAGACAATTTTCTCTTGAATGTCACAATAGAGACGATTTTAAGGCTTGATACACTGTCATCTCACTGCTTTTAGCTTTCTTCTGTTTCATTTCTCTTATGTTGTTGAATATCTCAACAGTCTAAACATTTGGTATTTTCTTACAATAAAATCTGAGGACAAAAACCCTAATTCCTGGATTGACTTGAGATTTGAACTCTTTGGGAAGGATTCCACTTAGGGGCTATGACATGTCTTAGATGGAATGTCTCCATCTATTAGAAGAGAATAAGTGAAGTCATGCACGTTGATTTGCTTTCTAAACTAAAATGCTATGTTTAAATAATAAACAATAAATTTATAAATCCTTATGCAATTTTTCCTCTTATAGATTGCTTTTCTCACATCATATACCCTGATTATATTTCCCCTTCTATTCCTCACACTTCTTTCTGACATCCCTTCCCATCTGGATGCACTCCCTTTCTGTCTCTCATTAGAAAACAAACAGGTTTCTAAGGGACAATAATAAAATAAAACAAAATAAAGTGAGATAAGATAAAGCTAATACACAGGAATTGAACAAAAAGAAGGCAAAGAAAAAAATATCAAGAGAAGGCACAAGAACCAGAGACTCACTCATTTACACACTCAGAAATCCCATAGAAACACTGAACTAGGCGCCATAATATATACACAAAGGGCCTTCTGCAGATGCCTGAAAGCCCGAGCATGCTACCTCAGGCTCACTGAGTCCACATGTCCTTTTACCATGTTGATTTAGAGAGCCTTGTCTTCTTGGTGTCTTCTATCACCTCTGGCAAATATACTCTTCCATTCTTCTTTCCCACAGAGTTCTCTGAGCCTTCATGGGAGGGATTTGATGGAGACAACCAATTTATAGCTGAGCAAGACATTTATCCGTGAGCATACCAGAATGTCAGTAGGAGTCAGTAGGTGTTTATGTTTCTCTTTTGGAAGTGTGCAGAACATACTCCTGTAACAAAGGGGTTGTCTTCAGCAATAGGGCCTTGCCATTACTCAGTTTGTGGAGAGCAACCGATAGTCTTGGAAACAACTTGGGTTGTTTGGGGATTCCTATGATACCTCTTTGGCCAACAGTTCAATTAGGAGTAACTCAATCATAGTACTGGAAGCTTCATTTGATGACAAGAGAATTTTGACAGGAATTTTGCATTGAATCTCTAGGTTGCTTTTGGTAGCATGGCCATATTTACTATGTCAATCTTACTGATCCATGAGCATAGGAGATCTTTCCATCTTCTGATATCTTCTTTAATTTCAAAATTCTTCAATGCCTTGACATTTTTATCATGCATGTCTGTCACTTGCTTGGTTGGAGTTACCCCAAGATATTTTATATCATTTGAGGCTATTGTGAACTGTGTTGTTTCCATGATTTCTTTCTCAGTCCATTTTTTCATTTGTGTATAGGATATCTAGTGATAAAATTGAATTAATCTGTATCCAGTCACTTTGCTGAAAGTGGTTATCAATTGTGGGAGTTCTCTAGTGCAATTTTTAGGTTCACTTCTGTATACGAGCATATTATCTACAAAAATGTTACTTTGACTTTTCCCCTTTCCAGTTTGTATTCCCTTGACCTCCTTCTGTTGCCTTATTGTTCTAGCTAAGATTTCAAGTACCATATTGAATAGGTATGGAAAAAGTGGACAACATTGTCTTGCTCCTTATTTTAGTGGAATTTCTTTGAGTTTCTCCCCATTTAAGTCCATGTTGGCTATGGACTTGCAATAGCCTGTCTTTATTTTATTGAAGTATGTACTGTATCCCCAATGTCTACAGAAATTTTATTACAAAAGGGAGTTGAATTTTGTCAAAGTGCTTTTCAAACTCTCATGAGATGATCATGTGTGTTTTGTCTTTCAGTTTGTTTATATAGTGGATTGCTTTATCGATTTACATATGTTCAACCCTCCTTGTATCTCTGTGATGAAGCTTACTTGGTTATGATGGATGATCATTTTGATGTGTTCTTGGATTTGTTTGCAAGTATTTTACTGAGAATTTTTTGCAACTATGTTCTTAAAGGAAAATGGTCTATAATTCTCCTTCTTTGTTGGATCTTTATATGGTGTGGGTATCAGGGTTGTGGCTTCATGGAATGAATTGGACAGTGTTCCTTATGTTTCTATTTTGTGGAATAATTTGGGATATATTAGTATTAATTCCTCTTTGAAAATATTTTATAATTACGTGCTAAAATCATCTGGCCCTGGGTTTTTATCATTTGGGAAAATTTTAGTTGCTTCTGCCTCAGTAGGGGTTATGAGTCTATTAAATTTGGCTATCTGATATTTATTTAACATTTGTAAGTGGTATATAGGAAAAAATTATACACTTATTTTAAATTTTCCAATTTGTTGGAGTACAGGTTTTTAAAGTATATCCTTATGGTTCTTTGAATTTCCATGGTGTCTATTGTTAATGTCCCCCTTTCATCTCTTGTTTCATTAATAGAATATTCTCTTTCTGCCTTATAGATAACTTTGATAAGGATTTGGTGACCTTATTCATTGTTTTCAAAGAACCAACTCCTTGTTTATTAATTCTTATATTATTTTTGTTTGTTCTTTTCTATTTTATTGATTATAACCTTGATTTAATTATTTCTTACCATATACTCCTTTTGGGTGTGATTTCTTTCTTTGTTTTAGGGTTTTCAGGTGTGCTGTAAAGTTACTAGTATGAGATTCCTCCATTTCTTTTATGTAGGCACAAAGCACTAGGAACTTCCCTCTTTGAACCACCTTTATTTTACCTGTAGGTATGGGTATGTTGTCTACTTACTTTCTTTCAATTCTAGGAAGTCTTTCATTTATTTCTTGACCTATTTGTCATTGAATTTTATTGATGAGAGTGAGATATTGAAGTCTCCTACTGTCCTTGTGTGAAAGTCGGTATGTATTTTAAGCTGTAGTAGTATTTTTTATGAACTTGGAGGCCTTGTGTTTGGCGGATAGATGTTAATAATCTATTGTGGAGGGTTTTTCCTTTGGTTAGTATATAGTGACCTTCCCTAAACTCTTCTGATTAGTTTGTAGTTGAAGTCTATTTTATTATATATTAAAATGGCTATAACATCTTACTTCTTAGATCCATTTTCTTGGAACATCATTTTTCAATCCTTTTATTCTGAGGTAATGCCTATCTTTGATACATGGTTTTGTCTCTGTTGGGTATATGTTATGTTCATTTTTTCTGTTGTCCTCTCTGGTTTTGAGAAGAGCTCAATAGTTTTGTGTTGTGTGGTAGAAAACTCTTCAAGGATTCCAATAGGTTTGGGCACTGACAGTTTCAGTTAAAATGTTTTCCTAATTATTGGAATCTGACACTTAGGAATGGAGATGACTGTTGGGGAAGGCAGGCTATGATTCCACAGGAATGAGGAAAGCAGGATATTTCACTAGGATCTGCTTAGTCCCCTGGGAATGGGGTAAAGAATGGGGAGAGGCTACAAAGCTGTAGATTATACTGGGATATTAGATTTAGGGTAATGGATGTGTGTGAAGATCTGCAGACTTGCTTCCCTTGATGTAATGCCCTGTGGCTTCTCAGGGAGTGCTTGCTAGGGTTGGGGCATGGGATAAAAAAAGAGTGGGGGAGGGAAGTTTAGGGGGAAGATCTGTGTGATCCACTGGAGATGGGGAAGAGTAGTGGAAGAGATACTGCAGCAGATGGTATGCTAAAGACCTTGGGATATTTCTGGGGGTTGGTTTTGGAGCAACTGAAGGAGAGGTGAAGATCTGCAGTTAGCCTATCTTCTTCCCTGCCTGGATTGTCTTGTGCCTTTTATTTTGCTAATAATTTGTATTGCCTTCTTAGTTTGAATGCTTTAATAAAGGAAGCTATTATGTGAAATAGACCTTCTTGGCAAAGAACTGGATGTAGCTACAAGAGAGAAGATATTGAGAGGGAAACATAAGTCCTTAATCTTTACACCCTTGTGAAATTCTATTAGTAACTACTAGTTCAAGAATGAAAGAGAAGGGAGAGCATTCCTCACTAATGAAATGAGACTAGTCTTATTCTAATAACAAATTGTTTTTATACTATTCCTGAAGAGATATTAATAAATGTCTACTCACTACAAACAGGAACTACTACAGACCTAAGTAAGGATACCACCAAAGTCCAACAGAACAAACCAATTAGCTTTATTACTTAAAGGGTTATGGGTGAGGGGTACTTACAGGAGGAAAAAAATTCAATGACAGCTGTATCACCAAAAAGCCTACCCGAGCATGAGTGATATTTCATAACATCTGGAAACCTGAAGCTCACTGCACAACCTGTATTGTAGCTGAAAGTTTTTCTGTGTCCCACCTGGTACGCAGCTTCTCAGACCCAAGTAAGCACACAGAGGCTTATATTAATTAAAACTGCCCAGTCATTAGCTCAGGACTACCACTGACTAGCTCTTACACCTAAACTTAGCCCATTTCTGTTAATTTATATGTCACCACATTTTCCTGGCTTTACCTGTGTGCCATTACATGCTGCTCCCTGGATGGCAGACTGGCATCTCCTCACTCAGCCTTCCTCTTTCCAGAATTCTCCTTGTCTGCTTATCCTGGCCAATCAGCATTTTATTTATCCATCAATCAGAGCAACAGCAAAAAGAGCAATATTGACAGCACTGTATGCAGTTCAAGAGGTTGCAAGGTGTCTTTTCTAAGTAGCTCTGTTGGTCTGAGCCTCTACCAGGCAGCTTAGCTAGTCTGAGACTCTTTGGAAGCTCATTTTTCTGAAAGTGTCTCTCAGCTGCCCTTACTCCTTATATATTTGGGGAGGAAGGAATCTAGTATATTTGGTCAGTTTTAGGAACACTCTGAAGCCATTGAGTTGTTTGCTTACTGAGCTCAATGATTTCCTCTTCAAGATGGAAGTTTTACCTCCCCTTAGAGCACCCTGTGTCTTAAGTAACTCCCCTCCAAGATGGAAGGTTTTATCTCAGAGGAAATTGCTGCACTCCATAAACTATACAAAGGAATTTTAGAAAAAGAAACTATGACTATTCTTCATGCATACACGTAATAAAAGAACACAATTATTAAGGAAAATGTAGAAAAATTTAAAATGAAGTATATATCATGTTTAAGTGATCTGTTTTTACCATAGTATTTAAAAATCATTAAAAATAAATCATCATATTAACAAGTAAAAAAGAACATTGATTTAGCCTTACTTAGGAAAAAAGAGTATTTGACAAAATCCCTCATGCAGTCCTAATAGATGTGCTCAGAAATCAAGGCCAGAATGGCCCTCCCTCAAGTTGGAAAGGTCAAAAGCTGCAGATAAAACATATTCAATGTGAAGCTCGGCTCTTTTCCTCTCAGAACTGAGGTAAGGCAGTGATTTCTACTTACATTACTCGCTCTAAATCTAAACACTGTGGTCAGTGAGATAGGAAATTACAGACATAAACATTTGAAAGGAAAAATAAAATTGTCTCTATTTTCAGATGATAGAGTTGTTTGTGTATTTTGGCACTGTCTTGACTATATCATGGGCAATATCCTTAGTATAATATTGTGCTACAGTTTCCCAAGATTTATAGTTGAAGACCAGGTAAAGGAAACATGACTGTCATTATCCAATATTTATAATTATCTAAAAACAAGAGATATTTTAAATAAAATACCCAATATTTTGAAATTAGTGTCTATTCCCATATTGATGACTCAGTGAGTATAAAAATTACATTAAGAATTTAAATATCTAAGTGTGCAAAATTGCATAAAACCTTTAAATGTTCATCACTGTCAGATAGCTAGGTAAATTACAGGACATCTGTATTTTAAGTGGCTGGGCAACTGTAAACACAAATTAGGAACCTCTTTCTGCACTAAGGAATGTTTGTGAGGAAAAAAGTACTTTAATAAGAGCACGAAGAATAAAATAAATGGAAAGAAAGACTGGGGAAGTGCCTCAATGGTAGAGCAGAAACCTGGATTACCAACATCAACACACACACACACACACACACACACGAGAGAGAGAGAGAGAGAGAGAGAGAGAGAGAGAGAGAGAGAGAGAGCGCTAAAAGCTGAATTAATACTTAAATGGTATTTTTATTTGTTAAGAAGAGACAGCAACTAGAGAAATGGGGAATAGCAGAAATGTGAAATGCTTTACTCTATACTCATTGTATTTTTGATATTTGACTTAAAAATGACATTGTATAGTACTAAAACAAAGTCATTGAAATAATTCTATCAATGGTATAATTCTATGGATTGAAAATATGACATTAGCACAAAGGGTCAAATGGAACAAGAAATGAATGGAAAAGAATATGACTATCAGTACTCTAATGAATGCCATCTTTTTGCTAGTAAAGACAAAAGTTGTTCACTGTATTGCAGCAGTATTCAGTATAATTTTTTGTAGATAGAAGAACCAAGGCATTCCTCATGCCACTCTCAATGCTGAAATCTGAAGTGCAGTTGGGTTTTGAGAATACTTGTCAAATATCCCCAAACCTAGAATTAGCTAAAACTCTCTTGAGTAGGTTACATACAGAGAGAGAGAGAGAGAGAGAGAGAGAGAGAGAGAGAGAGAGAGAGAGAGAGAGAGAGAGAGTCATGCAAGCACACTAGGGGAGAGGGAAGTTATTTGGCTGTAAAACTAAAGAGGTATTGTCACAAAAAGCTGAAAAATGCATTTGAATGTATATTATTGAGAGAAGTCAGTATGACTCCAAATATATACAAATTTAGGATTTGTCAACATTTTGTGGGTAATAGAGAAGAAAAGAATAAATATCTGAGGCTCAAAGGGATATTATATGTGACCCAGTCAAGGTGGATACATGACATCACTTATTATAGAATCAGAGACCTGTATAACAGTCATTCAATGGGTAAAGTATGAACTTTAGTTAATAATGGCAATACTGACCTATTTATTATAGTATAAAGGAGCCACAGAAAACTCAGTTGTTAAAAATAGAGAAAATGTGTGGAACAGGAATTACATTATCATTTTCAAATGCTCAATAGTTTTCCATTTATTTATTTATTTATTGCCTTAAGACAAGGTCTCAAGCAGCTCCAGCTGCCCTCAAGCGCCTTGTGCAGCTAAGGGCTAAGGATGATGTTAACTTCCAATCTTCCTGCCTCAATGCCCCTAGGGGCTTGCAAACCCTCTGGTTTGCCCAGTCCTATGTATCAAACACATGACTTCAAGCTTTCTACTCAAATGTTCTCCAAAATCAGATACATTCCGGCTTCTGCTCAATGTTTCTGTAAACCTAAAACTTTTTAAAAAGACTATATGGTAACTTAAATTCTCATTAAGACTTCTTTCACAGGCATCTAAAGATTCCTTTTCATTAGACAGATTGCTGTAGTCAGTCATCACTCCTTAGTCCAGTACAGTACTAAATATTTGTCTTTTTTCCCTCTTCACTCTAACTTCATTTATGTCATTTAACTTCTTTCTGTCATTTCAAAACCTCTAATTAGATGAACTATTTTAAAGTGCAACATAATATATACTTCTGATTGATTATCATAAATTGCATGAAGGAAATGCAGTAATATATTCATCTACAATTAAATTTGTTGTTATTAAAATGAATTTTGATAAATATTTTTAACTATGTGTATTGTGAGAATCTGTGAGTGGGTAGGTGCACTTGAGTGCAGATGCCATTAGAGGTCAAAAGAGGCCAGAAGGGATTTTTTGGAACTGTTGTTACAGGCAGGTGTGAGGCACCTAAGTAAGTGATGAAAACTGAACTTAGGTCCTATGAAAGAGCAGTATGTAATCTTAACTACTAAGCCATTTCTCCAACCCCTAGATTTTGAAAATTTTTAATGGAAGAAAACATGAGAAAATTGCATTGCTTTTCAAAATGTAATGGATACATTGCTGATTTTTGAAACTTTATTACACTTATAAAATTTCAAACCTTCACACTTCAAAAAAATCAGGTTCTGTATAATCATGGTTTCTTGTGCTCTAAAACTTTAACTAATTGGAAAACCTTGAAAAACAAACAACTAAGAGGTGAAATATTTTACACTGAAAAAGTAAATTGAAGAAACTTTTCATGGTCATGAATGGATAAATTGAATATCATGAAATTGGTTATACAGCTGAATGTGTTCTACAGAAATAATGGAACAATAAAACAAAAAACTCCAAGGATAATCTTCACAGATACAGGGAAAACATATTAAATTTCATGTGGAATCAAATACATAAACAAAACAAATAATAAATAGGGTTTAAAATAGCCAAAGCAATCCAGAGTTATAAGACAATTCCATAATCATTACAATAGCTCATTTCAAGTTACACTAGAGTCCTAGTAATACAAACAATATGGTACTAGAGCAAATTAGACATATAGACCAAAGAAGTAGAATAAAAACAGATCCATCCATGTATGACCACTAATTCTTGACAAGGTTTCTAAAACATTGAGCTTGGGAGAACAGACAGTCTTTTAAATATATAGGACTTCATAACTAGATTCCACACATGGAAGATTGGCATTAGACTCAAGTTATGATCATTTACAAAGACAACCATGCTGACATGAGAGGGAACCTCAATGTAGTTTTGATTTTCATCTCCATGATCACTAAAGATGTTGCGGCTTTTTAAAAGTATCCTTTGGCTATCCTCTGTCTTTTGAGATGTGTCTACTAATTTCACCTACAGATTTATTAATTGGATTGTTTGGGTGTGTTAGAGCTTAAACTGTAGATATTAATCTCCTGTCCAATAGAAGACTGGTAAAAGTCTTTCCACTTGATTGTTTCATTTGTTCTGTTAAACCTTGTTAATTTCACATAACCCCTCTTGTTGGTTCTTGGGGTTATTCCAGGAGTGGTTGACTTCCGTTTCAGGAAGCCTTTCCTAGGCCTGTATCTTGAAGTACTTTCTTTTTGGCTTCTGTAGCACATAAGAGCCCTATCCAATGGATATCATTAACTCTCTCTCTCTCTCTCTCTCTCTCTCTCTCTCTCTCTCTCTCTCTCTCTCTCTCTCTCTCACACACACACACACACACACACACACACACACACACACATTAAATGCTGGGGAGGCTTTAGGGAGAAAAAGAAACCCACAAATACTGCTAGTGGGCCTATAAACTCAAGCATCAATTATGGAAATCAGCATAGAGAGCCTCAGAAAACAACAACAACAACAACAACAAAAACCCCAAAAAAGCTATCATGTGACCCAGTTTTACCACTCATAGAAAACACCTAGAAATTATCTAAGATAGCATCCTCCAGAGATACCTGTCTGTGTCTACTGTGACACTATTATAGTAGCTAAGCTACAGAATGAGTCTAAGTGTCTACCAACAGGTAAGTGTATATGTTTATGTGTGTGTATAATATATATATAAGTTATATATATATATATATTATATATATGTATTAGATTTTATTCACACAAAAAGAACAGAGAAAATTTGCCATTTTGTAGGTAAATAAATAGAACTAGAAGTCAGAAATTGTCATACTAAATAAAGTAAGCCCTAACTCAGATGACAAATAGTCCTGTTGTCTGCAGCCTGAAGAATCAAAACAGGCATCTTTCCAATGCATTGCATATGTGACTTCCTCTGTACCTGACATTGTCTTTATTTGTGGATTTCAGAATCAATGCATGGAGAAAAGGGCAAATCAGGTTTTATTCGTCAGTAAGAATTGAGCATTCCTCTGCTTCTCTTTTCTAAAATAACCTTTTCCTTCAGCATAAAATATTCTGGTTTTTGGTTTATATGCTTAAATGATATTTTGAACTTGTGTTTGTCTTGGAGACAGCCGAGTTTGGATGAAGGGTGCTCATCTTCTTTGAACTTGAATCTTACAAAGTCGCAGATTTTTTCATGTACTGAGTCAGAGGCAGTAGATATCCTCATTCAACCACAACTCTAAAGTGGAGGTTTGAATTGAAATTTCTGTTCAGTTACCCTCTAGTGCACTTAAACTGTATTTATTATCTCATATACACCTCACATAAAACTTGGAGATAGTACCAAGTCATTAAAGTTGTACTTCTCAGAGCTCCCCAAGCCAAAGTCATTTCCTGATTCAGTTCTGATCCCTACATCAAGAAAGTACAAACAGAGATGAAATGGAAGTTGCCAAAATGACAAAGAAGTAATGCAAAAAGTTAGACAGATCATGGGCTAGAAAAAGATCCAACTAACTACAAGGGAGGCCAAGGATTTTAACTGGTATTCTATAAAATTATATAATTCTAACAGGAATTATATAATACAAGAACCTGGAAGTTTTAGTACAGAATCCTTGGCTCTGTTGACTCCAAATCCATGATGTAGAAGTACAATATGTCACAAGAGCAAGGAGAAAAGGAAGCTGTTTATTTCATGGACCATAGAAAAGAGACACCAAGGAAGCAAGAGGAGATTTTGAAGGCATATGCCACTCACCTACTTCCTCTAACAAGGGCCAAACTTTTGTAGTCTCAAGAAACTCATGAATTAGTGCCACAAGATTGTAGAGACACTGCACATTCCAACCACAATGACTACTATTTGAGTTTTTATGTAATGAAACTATCAAAGACCAATGCCAGAATTATATTAAAATATGAATAAAATAACCCTACTTTTCTAACTACATACCTGAAGAGTCTCCTTAAAAATCTCAATTAGAATAACATACGGCCACAACCGTAAAATAATTCTGAGGGATGAAAACATGTTTTGTATTAAAATGTCATTCACTTATTGTTTTAAAATAGACCACCAAAGGACTTCTTGTTAATGTATATTACAACAACAAATGTAATTATTTTGAATGGACAGTAAGTTTCAAGAGGGTAATCAGGTTTTGAAGATATCCAACAGATTTAAAGGCACTCACTTGCATCATTTTCTTAAGAGTTGGGCTCTAGATTAGATACTTCTCCCAAGTGAAACCCCACATCTGTACATGTCCGTAAACATGGCAATGTATCTGGCAACTCTATTCCCCATGCAAAATCCAACATGACATTACCTGTCCAGGTGAGGGAATTATAAGATGTATCTGTTTGTGTAACAGCCAAAGAAGCCTCAGTTATTTAAAATACTATTTATCATTATCTTAAAAATACTATTTATTCATTCAGTAATAAGGAGATGTTAACAAAAATACACATACATCTAAAGAGAATTGACTGAGTGGAGTAAGTGACAATTGACTGTGACAGCAGATGGCTATAAGCAAACATAAACAAGGGGAAAATGACATATGTTTTCACATACACAAATAAATACACAATATGTGAATGCACATACATTTACAAGCATATTTTTATATCTACTTACATACATATGTACTTAAAACAATTTAGAAATATTTTAAAAGATCTGAACAATTAAATGGTAAGTAAAAAGAAATAAGAAAAGAGCTAGAAATTTTAGAAATATAAATATTATAATCTATTGTGGTGATATTTTATTTATGCTGAAATGTGATATTTTATTTGTATGTTAATAAATAAAGTTTGCCTGGAGATCAGAGGTCACATAGCAAGCCATAAAAACAGAACTCAGGCAGTGGTAGCACATACCCTTAATCTGATCACATGGCAGGCAGAGTCTCTATGTGGTCAACACAGTCAAGCATGGTGACATGAGCCTTTAATTTCAGTACCAACCATAGAGGCCTGGAGGTCTGTATAGACAGGCAGTGATGAGGAAGTCATGTGGCTGGGCTTAGAGCCAATGAGAAGGCAAGAAGAGAAGGCAATAAAAGTGCAGTTTAGACAGAAAGAAGCTCTCTCTGGGGAAGCTACGGTGTGGTGGTAAGCTAAGGCTAGTAGTGACTATTCACTATTTCTCTGACCTTTTTGGCTATTACCCCTGTATTTGGCTCTATGTTTCTTATTTAATAAGACTGTTTAGAAATTTGTCTACAATCTATACATAAAATATGCACATTTTACAAAACCAAAAGATTTGAAAATTCTCAGAGAACATGACCAAATTGGATAAAGCATATTTAAAAGATGAAAAGCAGAAGCTATATTCAAGAAATTAGAGTTTAAAGTGTGATAACAGAAAAATGGGAAATGAGAACATTTCCAAGAAATGTATTTTTGAAAGTGGAAAGAAACCTAATCATGGTCTTGAATTCAAATTCTCAAATATACATATTAACTCAGAAGAATGCTTATCATATATTTTAGGAAAAATAAATATAAAGGGCATGACTATGCTCACAAAAGAAAACAAATTATTTTAGGTTAGAAACAATAACATAGACACTAAAGGCTAGGCTTTTTTTTGTTATTAAATTTAGAAATAGGAGCAAACTTCCAGATATTTGGCCCTTAAAGATTAGCTGGACTGAAGAATCCCACAGAGGGCTGGAGAGGAAAGAATTTTGTTTTATTCATATTTCATTTCAAAATATGAAATAAGTAGGTTAAACTAATTTCTCCATGCATGAAAAGACTCTGAGCATAAGCATCATTGTGCTCTGTAGCAGGGATCTGTGAACTTAGGCAGGAGGGATGGAGATACCAGTCAATCAGAAAGTAGCCAGCATGGGAGCTGGCCTCATGAGTCCCTAGGATACGCCCATTGTCACATGCCACAGAAACTATAACTCATGTATATTCTTAAGCATTCTGAGGATTCAGCAGGTGAAAGAAAACACAAGGAGACAAAAGGGAAAAATAGAAAGAAAAATAAACTGAAATTATACTTCAAAGTGGGTCAGCAAAGTGAACATTACCAAGACCTTGAAACAAAATAAAACATGATGAACCAAAATCCATACTCATGTAACTGGGAACTCAGTAGCTTTGAACAATAGCATTGAGTTAAGTTTTTAAGTTCACTTTTGTAAGTGTACAAAACAATTCTATATATTAGTTATGTATATATTCACATCAGAGTGCACACATGGAAACTCGAGAGCAGCTCCGGAGCTGACCCTTGCCATCCTGTTTGTCTGAGACAGGTTGTTGCTGTCCTTTTGTATCTGCAGATGCCAGGCTAGCTGGCTCACAAGCTGCTGGGTGCCTCCTGTTTCCTCCTCCCAGCTCACCACAGGAGTGCTGTGAGTACAGAGAGACACCACTGTGTCCAGTTTGACAATGGTTTTAGGGATTCAGTCTCCTGTCCTCAAGCTTGTACAAAAGGTGCTTATATACTAAATGAGCTCTGTAGCCCACTTTTTAGTTTTATATATATACATATATAATATTTATTTATGTATTTATATATGTTAAATATATAATTATATATTTGAATATATTTAAATATATAATTATATATATATTACACATTTGATTTTATATATCATTTTACTTCTCAAAAATATATCATTTCTTTATAAGTTTCAAAATCCTTTTTCTAGATTTTTAGAATAAACAACACATTATTGTATAAAATTTGAGTAATAATATAGCATCAATTGAAATCCTGAAGTATTTTTCCTGTTTTTCTCTGGCAGTTCTATAATTTCTGGTCTGACATTTATGCCTTTGATTGATTCTGAGTGACTTTTGTAACTAATGAATGGCGGGATACACCAGTGACCTGGAAAGAAGCAACATGGTGGGGGGGTTCACTATGGCTCACAGGTGAAGAAGGGATTCTGCTCCTCACAGAGTAGAAGGCATGGCGCAGGGGTGAGAAGTAGCTGGTCTTGTCACATGTGACACTAGACAGGAAGTGAAGCCAGGCTGCACAACCTTTAGGTCCACACCTGGTGACCCACTTATAGCATGGCCCACTTCCTAAAGATATTAAAACTTCCCCAAACATTGCCACTATTTAGTGACCATATATTCAAGTATAAAAGCCCATGGGGAATATTTCATTTCCAAGCCATAATATAGCTTCATGTGGATATTCAATTTTTCTAAGACCATCATTTATTCACAAGACTCCCTTCTTTTTTTCCTACTACTTATTCTCACTGTTGTCAAACTTGTTATCTGTAGATGTAAGGATTTGCTTTTATACTCCCTGTTCTGTTCTCTTGGTCTATGTCTTTTTTATAAAAATATCATGCTATGTGGAGGACTATATCTCTAATAGATTGTGAAGTCAGGGAGTTAAATGCCTCAAGCTTTCTGAATTTTGTTGAACATGAGTGTGACCATTTGAGAATACTGAGGTTCTATATAAATTTTAGAGTTAACTTTTGGACACTAGTGAAAAATGCCATTTTTATTTTCATAGGGAATATATTGAATGTAAAATGTGCACTAGGTAATACTGAAATATTAGTATTTATTCACCCAAGCTATCAACAAGGGGTGATAATTTCATGTCCTCTTTAATCTCTTTTATCATTGTTTTAAATTTTTCATTGTAGAAATGTTTCATCTCTACTAGTACTTTGGTCTGTCTTTCTTCCAGGGTCTCTCTGTTATTAAACACTTTTTCCACAATGCAATGATTTCAGTCAACCTCTTACCTTCAAATCCTTCAAGCCTTTGTAATTTATGGTGGATTTCTGAAGCTGACTGGTTGACCAAAGGTGGGCTCAGTGAAGATCTATTTTCTGGTGCTTCTGGATCCAAGGGCATATATAGGTCTTATAGGCTTCTGTCAATCTTTCCAAGAAGGCTCTGGCATTTCCTCAGGTCCCTGGTGTACCTGACTTATTTTGGACAAATTTGTGGGCTGCCTTGCAGCACCCTAGACACTTCTCATTAGAGCCTGATGGTAGACTTTTAATCTCCCCCTACCTTCCACCATGTTGAAGTCACAGTCAGATCATATCAGGGAAAAACCAGTGTTTATGAGGTCTGCATTTGCAGTCAGTTTTCTGTCTGAGACCATAACCAATTTACCAGTCTCTGCCACAATCTGTTCTCTCCCTTCAGTAGTGAAGAAGACCTGGAGTAACTGGTAACAGTCATTGCATGTGGGCTAGTGACTAAAAAGCACAGTCTAACAGGTCAATGAGCCTTGCAGGCTTCTCAGAAAACTTAGGGTTCTGCATCTTTCAATTATATAGGTTGCTAGTGGCAAAAGGCCAATGGACCAGCTGATGCTTGCCATTGACATCAGGAGGTCCCACAGCATGTAGTGGGAAGGCCATGGGATCAGCCGTGGCCAGTGGCTCCTCCATCTGAGCTCTAGTGCCTGTGTGTGAAGGGTTCCTTAGTCCTTCCTCCTTCCCTATTGCTGACCCTCCACCTACCCCTATGCCTCTGCCTCTCCCCTCTCCTTCCTCCTGACCTGCCCTTGGGTAGGGAGATGGGGCTGAGAAAAATTCCTCCTCCAGATCATTTGGAGATGGGAGGACAAGGTACAATGGCACAGAACACTTGCCTCCTCCCTCTCCCTTTGGCTTCTCCTTCTCCTCAGTGGCCATAACCACATTAGGGGGAGGAAGAAAGGGTCGCAACCATTTAGAGGGCTTTTCTATAAGGAACCGCCAAGTGTTTGGTTATGTGTGGAACCTGATCAGGGTGCCCTGGTGATCCATATGCTATGTTCTTGACTCAGTAGATGGTTGGGAGGTTGAAAGTCCCCTCCTTAGTCATCCCACATTGAGCATGGGACACTTGTTCCTGCAAGAAATAGAGAGTTTAGTTTACCAGACCACAAGCTCTAAGTCATCAGTTTGGGCCTGGAAGTACTTGAAGTTATCTAATAGGGTACTAAGGGGATGGGGTGCATGTGGCTTGCCCCATCTACTCTAGTATAAGAAAGGTGGTTAATAGACAGAAACAGACAGCAATGACACAGACCAGCTAGTACCTGTCTAGTGCCTTAAACATGAACCAGAGTCAGGACAATGTATCTTCCTGCTGTTCACAAGCCCCATTTTGCAGGAGCTCAACCAGGGGACCCAGTCCCCTACAAACACAGGTGGATCAGAGATGTCTCTTGGGACACATGGAGGGGGTGCCTCTAGTGTCTGCCAGACAAATCCTGGCCTCCAGATTCAGTCAGCTTCAGCTTCCATGAGAAAGAAGCATATAGCATGGAACACAACAGTGACAGACAGAACAAAATAACAGACTAAGAAAAAGAGTGTTCACACTAACTGGCTAGATTTTCAAAAACATTTACTTGTCAGTAGTCTTGGGGGAACTTCCCAGCAAAGGCACCATATGTTAGGGTCCATGAAAAGTCCCACAAAAGACCACCATTCACATATGCAATCAACAAGAGCATTAATTATCTCGGAGAGTAAGAATGCCAGCATGCTGGGCCCACACTTCCAAGAGGAGGATGAAATGCTAACCCCCAAGAAAAGCTTGCAGGCTCTTTTAAACAGAACAAACGGAATTTTAAAAGCAGTGTGATCATTCTACCTAGCATTAGCTTACACAAGTGGCAATCATATTAGGACACTTCTAATTGGTTAGGGCCAGTGTAGGGGAGAACCAAAACAGCTTGACCACACAACTGCCATGACAGGTTTAGAGGCCCAGTCACAGCTTCTGGCAGGCAACACCTGAACCCAGGAAAACCCATAAGCTGACCCCACCCGGTGGGGCCTGCATCTAGGAGAAAATACCTGACATTCCAAACATTCCCATATCCCTAGACAAATGTCAGTCACTCAGGGTCCTGAACCCTGGAAAACCCCTCACCCCAATCTCTGCTGTGATAAAAACCCCATCCTGCCTGAGCTTTGGGCTCTCTGCTCTCACTGCTGCATCAGACAGAGAGTCCAAGTCCTGAGCTTGAAAATAAAGGCTCTTTGCCTTTACATATGGGATTCCTTCTCCATGGTGGTCTCTTGGGGGTCCCTGCTTTCTGAGCATAACACTAGCAAGGGTGGGCTAAGGCTAGAGCTTTTCCGTTCTTGGACAAGTCTGGAAAAGTCGCAGGCCTTGTCCTTAGTTGGTTACTGTCTTGAGGTTATCTGGCTGTGTGTATGGGTGGTCCAGCCATATGTATATTCTCCTTATCCTTATTTTCAGGGCCATTGGTGATTGGCACTGAGGCCTACTTTTTTTTTTTTTTGTGATATATATTTTTTATTTTACAATACCATTCAGTTCTACATATCAGCCATGGGTTCCCCTATTCTCCCCCCTCCCACGCCCTCCCCATACCCCCAGCCCACCCTCTATTCCCACCTCCTCCAGGACAAAGTCCTCCCCCGAGGACTGTGATCAACTTGGTAGACTCAGTCCAGGGAGGTCCAGTCCCTTCCTCCCAGACTAAGCCAAGTGTCCCTGCATAAGTTCCTGGTTTCAAACAGCCAATTCATGCAATGAGCACAGGACTTGGTCCCACTGCCTAGATGCCTCCCAAACTGATCAAGCCAATCAACTGTCTCACCTATTCAGAGGGCCTGATCCAGCTGGGAGCCCCTCAGCTGAGGCCTACTTCTTAATTGAGTTATTAGGGGCCTGTCATAATATTTGCCTGGTCCTCTCTCTGGTACCTTGGAATCTCCTAGGAATCCACAAGGATGACACCAGCTAAGACTCCTAGCAATAATGGAGATGGTACCTGAACTGACCTTCTCCAGTAATCAAATTGGTCACTACCCTAATTGTCAACAGAGAGTCTTCATCCAGTAACTGGTGGAAGCAGATTCAGAGATCCACAGCCAAGCACTGGGCAGAAATCCAGGAGTCCAGTTGATGAGAGGGAGGAGGGATTGTGGGATTGTGTGAACTAGGGGTTCAAGATCATGATGGGGAAATGCACAGAGAAAGCAGCCCTGAGATTCCGGAAGCTCACCGACTCTAGACAGATAGTAGGAAGCCTGCACGGGACCAACTGAGGCCCTATGCAATGGGGATGACAGCTGTGTAGCTTGGTCTGTTTGTGGGGTCCTTAGTAATGGGATCAAGATCTGTCCCTGGCACATGAACTGGCTTTTTGGAACCTGTTCTCCATGCAAGGATGCCTCACCCAGCCTTGTTCAGGGGGAGGAGCTTGGTCCTAGTGTGATATGACATACTTTGTTGACTCCCATGGGAGGCCTGCCCCTTTCTTAATTGAGAAGGAATGGATGGGGGGATAGACAAGAGGTAGGGAGATAGAATGGGAAGAGAGGAGAGAGGGGAAACTGTGGTTAGTATGTAAAACAAATGAAAAGATTTAATTAGCCGGTTGTTGGTGGCGCATGCCTTTAATCCCGGCACTCAGGAGGCAGAGGCAGGCAGATCTCTGTGAGTTCAAGGCCAGCCTGGTCTCCAAAGCGAGATCCAGGAAAGGTGCAAAGCTACACAGAGAAATCCTGTCTTGAAAAACCAAAATAATAATAATAATAATAATAATAATAATAATAATTAAAAAAGAAAAAAAGAATGTGTTTAAAAGCAGTTACAATTTTAACTCTTTTCTAATTTGGATAAACTTTTTTCTTACCTGAGATTTGTTTGTTTAGGGGGACATATTATGAAAAAATGCTAAGTGGCATTTTTTCAAACTGCTTATTAAATGTATCTATAGATTTGTGCTGCTCTCAGCCTTGGTCAGATAAGCTTTATTTTCCAATCCATAGTGGTTAATAGATTCACAACTCTTCACAATGCTAAAAATAAGTAGCTATGACTGTTCAACTACAGATTAGAGACCTACATCAGCCCTTCACCACCAAGGCACAGGGAACAATGTAAGTGCCTGAGGATGGAGAAGGACGTTGTGGAATCTTCTGGATATAATATAACTGTTGCAGCAATTGTAGGTGCAAGACCAGCACAAGATCAAGCAAGGTAAAGATTCCTGCATGAAGTGGGAATATGATTCCAAGGCCCTACTCCAAACTGAGGAGCTATTGAACATGTTAGTAGAATCCATATCTCTGGTGCCCTCTACATGTCTGCTAGGGATGTGGTGTGTGGAACAACTATAAACTTGGCAACTATATTCTTTAAATAGGTGGCAGCTGTAGATCCTTTGTGAACCCTTCACACTACTCTGATGTTCTGAAAATCACTGGCAACTACCGGCTTTGTTCCACTCTATTCAGGTGCTAGTTCATTAAATGGCCCTAAATGGGAAAGAGCCTTTACTTGTTGGTATCTTAGTCATATGCTGTAATATAAACTTCTCAGTGTTTTCAATTTTGTCTTTTTCTTGTAGCTAGAAGACTGGTCCTTCAATATAATTCCCTAGATAGTTGCATGGCTTTTACAGAGAGATTTAATCCAGAAAAAAAAATACAGTGAGTTTTGACTTCCAAAATTATATGCCCAGTTGTATGCCCTTCTTGAGATTGTCTCTTACACTGTGCTGTGGTTGCATTATGGAGAGAAGAGGGAACTGGCCTTGCAGCAGAATGCTCTGTAGATAGCATTGCCTGTCTCTTAGGATACTATGAGTACCATGCTAATCTTTATTTCCTGAGTACCCTGCTCCTCAGGGTACTTCCCAATGTGGCAAACATGAAAGTACTGCTGATCTCCTGCTGCTTATTTTCATCTGCAAGACAAAAGGGCAACCTGTGAAGCCTTCTCCACCCAAGTTCTCTATTTCCTTTGGATCCACTCTTCCTAAAGTATATAGTCTAAAGCATATCAGACATGCCTGGCTATACAGTCTCAAATACTCTTGTACTACTGAGGTGTCAATTGTCTGTCATTCCACTTAAGATTTCATCATTAGAACTTCTCCCTACTGATGGTAAAAGGGTGCTGGTTGGTGGTGCTGGTTACCAACGGAAAAGTCATGGGCCATGGCAGAACCCAATGTTAGTTTTTAGAGCTTTATTAGGAGAGAAAATGGGTGTGGGGAAGGGGACCAGGCCTGGTGAGAGAGAAAGATGGGGGAGAGAGCAGAGCAGAGAGCAGAGAGGAAACAGAGAGAGTGTTTGTGTGTGTGTGTGTGTGGGGGGGTCCACATCCAGCTTTTTAAGACTGGGATTGCATGGCCAAGTGGCCTGTATGTAGTTGCCAGCGCCTGCTGATGATGTAAGACTTGAGACACAAAACTCCAAGCTGTGCATGTACAAGAACCTAACATCTACTTTTCCCACTTAGTCCAGCTATGGGTCTGCTATTTTATTTAACATTATTTTGAAGAAATATTTTTCTGTTTCACTGATTATTTAAATGGTGTATTTAGTTTTCATTTTATTTATTTATGCTCCATTTTATTATATTTTATGTGGAATCATTCTACTTATCCAATGCAGGTATTGACTGCTATAAACTTCTTAGTACTACTTTTGCTATATTTCATTGTTTTGTTATTCATTTGTAATATCAGATATATTTATTTGTTTCATGTGTTTTAATATTTCCTTCTTGATTTATGCTGGATGTGCATACAGTGGAGTATGCATATATAGTTCTGAAAGTTCATGAAACTCATTCTATTCATCATGTTCATGGAAGGTTAAGTTCATTATGTCAGACTTGTTGGTTGCTTTGGGTCTAAATTACAAAAATTCTAAGTAGACAGCTTCTTTTCTCTGAGACTGTCCCAGTGCCGGGTGTATGTGTTTGCTGGAATCCACCCTGGGCATGTCACTGTTTGAATACTGTATGACAATCTGAACTTTATCCTCCCTCCTCCCCACATACAATGTCAGTGGAAACTACCAAGAGGTTACTTACAAAGATTCTCTAGAGAAGGGTCTAATACTAGTCTAGGGTATGGGTATATGAAGGTGGTCTATGAGGTTATAAGATTTGCAAAATTTTAAGAGGAAGGGCAATCTGCTCCAGGTCTACCCTGAGGCTAGAAATGCTGTGATAGAAACTTGAGTCTCTTTCAGTATCCCACAGGATGATATTAAGGTAAGTAAATTGACCCCATCTGTGAACTGTGGCACAGATTTAAGGTACTTATGTTTCTACCAGGTACTACAGCTCCTTAAGTTGTATCTCACACTAATCTTCAAAACAAAGTGCTATGCTAGCCTTCATGTCTTTCTCCTCAATAGCTGCTACCTACTCTGCTATCAAAGCTTGGGAAAAAGGAGGTAGAAGTCAATAGCTTGGCATGATAAAGTCATAATGATACAGCCTCAAGACAGAGCTGCTGAAGCTTGGCAGTTGAGGTTGTTGTTTTTACCCAGCAGTGTTTTTCATGAAGGCAAAGTTGGTGCTATTTCCAATTTTTGGCTTCATATTAGTTACTTGTCTCATTGCTAGGATAATATGACCTGAAAAAAAGCAACTCAAGGAAATGAGTTTGTTTTGACTATAGTTTAAGGGTACAGTCCATCATGGTAAGGAAACCATTGTTGCAGGAACTTGAAATAGTTGGTCTCGTTGCATCTGCAGTCAGGAAGCAAAGGGAGATGAATATTAGTACTCCAGGAAGCAAAGGGAGATGAATGTTAGTACTCCATTCACTTTCTCCTTTCTATTCAGTCAAGGGTATCAGCACATGGAATGGTGCCAGGTATAGTTAGAATAAGCCTCTTTACCTCAATTAACCTAATCAAGGCAAAAGCTCATATGAACTCCTACAGGCTTGTTCTTAGGTAATTCTAGCTCCTGTCAAGTTCACGACAAATAGTAACTATCACAGGTATTGACTTCATTCTCTTTCCTTTTATCCAATTTATCTGGAGCTACTTTGGGTTAGGAAATGTATGACTTGAAGTTCTTTCATTCCTGATTTCTTCAATGTCTTTTTAGTTTTCTTAGGTCTTATGTATTTAGTTTGTATATGAATATTTATTTGACTTGATGTATTTGTTGGGATCAGTAGAGGATTTTACTGACCCACAATCTTGCTCTATCTCTTCAAATAAGTAATTTTGGTCATTTTGAGGATTCACCTTGAGAGTCAACTAGGGTGGGGGGATTTTGAATTCCAGTGGAAAGAAATTTCTGAGCATGGCTGTTAAGGATCATTTGGAGTAGAAAAATTAAGCGAGAAGACCCACCTTAAGTTGTTTCATTCAGTAGGTTAGGGTATACAATTGATTTCAAAGGAGAAAGGGGCTGATCACAACACTCATCAATCTCTCCTTCCTGATGGCAAACATAACTGAATAAAGGACCTGCTACCATAAACTCCCATTGTTATGGATGAACCTTTGTGACCCAAAACAAGTCCTTCTTTCCTTAAGGCACTTGTCAGGTGTCCTGTTGGAAAGACAATGAGTATATAGCATAGACATTTAGTATAAACAGTAGGGCTCCTGTTTTGATAAACACAACCATTTAGTGTTTCTGCCTTTGGAACTTGTTGGCTGGAGGAACATAGAACTGTTTGAAACTTTTGGCTACTAAAATCCCTAGCGTGCTAGAGGCCAAGCTTAATGGCCTACTCTCATTATTAAAGCCAAGAATACTGGGTGAAAGACAACAAACAAACAATGGCAGCAGCAACAGCAAAAAAGAAGGAGCAGACCAGACCCGGCTCATGAAGTTTCAGAGAACAACAGGGATTCTATTAGGATCTGGGCTAGGCGTTATTCACGTGATATTCTGGAAAAAAGTCTGAGTACATTCTGCCCCAGTTCTAAATATTTATACGAGCTTGAATTTATTGTTTTAAATTTTTATTTGTGTGTGTGTGTGTGTGTGTGTGTGTGTGTGTGTGTGTAAAGTCTGACAAGGAATTGTTTGTGAACAAGTTTAAATTTTTAAACAAGGAGGGGACAGACCATGAAGCATTTGAAACTGTTCAAGATATCAATGTCATTAAAAGGACATCTAGTACTTTGCATGGGAACAAAGGGAAAGATTTTCTGGGCCAAGACCCTATTCATTATCAAAGTACAAAGTCATCTGAGAGAAGAGAGCCTATACCAACAATTCTACTAAAATGGTCCCATGTACCCACATGCAGCAAATACACTCAAAGACACAGGAAAGTGTTTCCCAGAATTAGCACATGAAGGGCAATGTAATTGTGGTCCAGGGTGGGGCAAACTCCACATAAGCTGCCAGCAAAAATTAGCATCATTGTCCACAAGGTACTGATCTCATAGGCATGAACACAGGATCAAAGGGTTATGGAGTCTTGAATTACAGTTCCAGAGCATTTTCTGTGAACAGGGAGTGTGTGGCAGAGTCAGAATCTCTGGAAAGAGGTCCTAAGAGACAACAGCATGGACCCGGGAAATTCCAGAAGGAGCATTAGACTTCCTTTTTACCATACTAGAACCAGTCCCTCTGAAATGTGTAAGCCTAACTCTGAAAACTTTGGCACAGCTAGTAGAGAGAAAATATACTCAGTTGAGTCATTGACTATAATGAATATACTACTTGATTTATATGCTTGATAATGGGTAGAATGAGTGGTATTATACCACACATAGAAAGCATATAAAAACATAGATTCTTGTTTTCTTGGTGTGTATTTATATAGATACAGAATCAACTTAGAATTGTTATAAAAGTACTAAATTTGATTTCTGTATTAAAAATGTAACGTTATCCTTGCAAACTACAATTGAATGCTATAGCTCTCAAAAGCATAAATGAGAATTCTGGTCTCCCAGTCTTGTCTCCAGCTTTGCAGCAGACCATTTGCTGTGCCCTCCTTCCTAGCAGACTACGCAGATCTTTTCCTACAGCCATCCATCACTTTTGTCTCATCATCTTTTGTCTCAGCCACCTACTCCAGCTAGAGTCCCTGTAAATGCACACTGGCCAGGGAATCAAGTAGGCAACATTCACTCTCTCTCTCTCCTCCTCCAATTCCAATCCCTCAACTATAACCCTAGTTCTGTAGAAGAACACCTGCTGAGCTCCTCTCCACAGCCCCAGGGGAACAAGCAGATCCTGTTGGCACACCACCCAGTTTACCTCTTTCTTGTGGACCCTCTCAGTCACCCTTCTTCAGCCCGTCACCACTTGTAATGCCAATGCCCAATACCTAGAAATATCTATTTCTACCAGGTAACTCCAGAGGCCACACCTGGAAGGATCTCAGAAGCATTCCCTACTTGGCAACCCACAGCCACCATGAGAACCAGAGGGCAACAAAAAACAAGGAATGGAACAGTGACCCAAGAAATACAAAACCAGAAATTAGCACCTAGAATTACAATCATCTGAAATAGAAATGCCTAGATGCCAGCATAAAAAAACAGTCAACAATGTGTCTCCACTGAGATCAAAACCCTAGTACAGTAGGCCCCAATAAATGCAATATAACTAACTGTAGCACAAGAAAAGGACTTGAAAATAATTATTATGAATATGCTCAAGGACCTTAAAGAGAATATGAATGGATGAATAGATTAATGAATTCTGTGAAAATACAACAAACAGTGAAATGAAATGAAGAAAACTGTTTAAGACAAGAAATTGGAAATAGAAAATCCCAACTGAGGGAAAACTGGAAATGAAAACTTTAGAAACTTGAACAGGAATGTCAGAGGCACGTTTCACCAGCAGAATACAAGAGATATAAAGCAATCTCAGGCATTAAAAACAAGATAGAAGAAATACCTCAATCAAAGAAAATGTTAAATCTACAAAACTTCAGGCACAAAATGTCCAGGAAATCTGGGACACTATGAAAGAATAAATCTAAAAATAGTAGGAATAAAGGAAGGTGAAGAAACCTAGGTCACAAGCACAGAAAATATTTTCAACATAACAAAAAAGAAAATTTCCTTAACCTAAAGAAGGAGATGCCTATCAAGATACAAGACACATACAGAACACCAAATATACTGGACCTGAAAAGAATGTATGTCCAAAGAACTCCATAGCCTACCAGAGATATGTGCACCTCCATGTTTATTACTCCTTGATTCCATAGGGCAAGGAAATGGGACCAACCTAGTTGTCCATCAGCACTTACATAGATATGAATATCTGTCCATGTGTACAGTGGAATAATAGCTCTAAACACAAATGAAATTACAAAATTTGAAGAAATGTCTATTTTTAGCAAAATAAAATGGAAAAAATTCCAAGGGGGAAAAAAGAAAAATAAGAAATAAATCAAGTATTGTAAATCAGTCGACATGCAAAACATACATAAATATACATGATTAATATTCATTAATAGTCACTGAAATATGGTTAGATATATTAATGTCTCAAATATTTGTGTTGTTTAATAAATATAAGAAACATGACCTCTAAAGTTCCAGTTATACAATATACTTAAAGCATCACAAAAAAAATATTTAAAAAACTGCACCTCTCAGTAAACTGAGGGTGAGGATGGACAAGAGAGGATAGGGGTGGGGGATGAGAACATAAGGGAATGGGATGGTCGAGCTGGAACAGGGATGGAGTGGGAAAGCAATGAAAGAGATATCATGATTTTGGGAGAGCTCATGGGGATAGGGAGAAACCTGGTGCTAGGAAAGTTCCCAGGAATCCACAAGGATGACCCCAGCTTAGACTACTAGCAATAGTGAAGAGGGTGCCTGAAGTGGCCTACCCTGGTAATCAGATTGGTGGATATCCAGTCATCATAGAACCGTCTTCTAGTAACTGATGGAAACAGATGCAGAGATCCACAGCCAAGCACCAGGCCAAGCTCCAGGAATTCAGTAGAAGAAAGGGAAGAGGAATTATATGCGCAAGGGGGATCAAGATCAAGATGGGAAAATGTACAGAGACAACTTACCCAGACTTGTAGGAACTCACAAATTTTAGGTTAACCGCTATGGAATCTGCATGGGACCAGACTAGGCCCACTACATACAGGATCCAGGTGTGTAGCTCTGTCTATTTTAGGGGTGCCTGGCAGTGGGGTCAGGATCTATCCCTGGTGCATGAGCTGGTTTCTCATCCCTTTTCTGCGGTGGGACACCTGGCTCAGCCTTGATGCAGGGAGAGGGGCTTGGTTCTGTCTCAACTCAATAGACCAGGCTTGGAGGACTCCTCATGGGAGGCTTTACCCTTTTGGAGGAGGGGATTTGGGGGAGAGGGTGGATCAGGCAGGAGAGGTTGCAGGGGAGTGGGTAGAGGGATGAGAGGGGGAATCTGTGGTTGGTACATAAAAATGAATAAAAAATAATTTTTAAATAAAAAAATTGTCAGCTGGCCAGTTTATTCTTTCTATTAAGTTAATTTTCCCAATTTCATTAATTTAAATGTCTATTTATTTGAGCCAGATTCCCCAAGTGCCTTTTAAGGAGGCCATGGTAACCCACTCTTTTGTTACATAAATTGCTTTATTTTTCTAGGCAGGGGTCTATCTAAAATTGTCTATTTATGTGTTTGCTTTCATAATTTCTTTTTCCCTTGCATAGAGTGTAAGTTTGCCATTGTGTTAAGATACATTAGGGACTAATATCATTATTGATTTAATATGTACTTTTTCAAATATGTTTGACCCCCGAGATGGCAGAGAGAAGGCTAGGACATTATTTCAGAGAAGATCTTTACTGCTATTACATCATCCCAGATACTTTGTAGATTTCTAGCCTATTACTGACAACAAAGAGAAAGGCAGTTATTCATTTGGGTTTTTGTATGTGCATGAGTTTGGGTTGAACCTAGGATGCTGTGTTTGTAATTTACCCCAATCTATATATATCTTTTTACTTTTCATTTGGAGATAAACTCTCACCAATTTGTCCTGGTTGTCTGTGAACTTGGTCTGGGACCCAAGCAGTCCTTGAATATAAGATCCTTATTCCTTAGCCTCATGACTAGCTTGAGTTACAGCCTTGTGTCAGCAGCCACAGTTTTTTTTTTCTTTCATTTTTCTTTATTAAGAAATTTTCTACTCACTCTACATACTATCCACAGATACCCCCTCCTCCCTCCTCCCACCCCCCAGCTCTCTTTCCCAAGCCACCCCACATCCCCACATGCCCCAAATCAAGGTCTCCCATGGGGAGTCAGCAGAGCCCAACACACTGAGCCTAGACAGGTCCAAGCCCCTTCCCACTGCACCAAGGCTGTGTAAGGTGTCACACCAAAGCCACCAGGTTCAAGAAGCCTGCCCATAGACCAGGGACAGATCCCAATCCCCCTGCCTGGGTACCCCCCAAACGGTCCGAGCCAAACAACAGTCTTCTGTATCCAGAGGGCCTAGTCCAGTCCCATTGGGGCTCCACAGCCACAAGTCCACAGTTCAGGGCAGCCACAGTTTTTATAAACATTATTTTACTAAAATCCTAGCAATTTGCAATGGGGAGATATCTCTTTTGGGCTATTTTAAAATGTCTCCAGGAGTAGCTGAAATTCCACCAGTTGGAGAAAACATTGGGCTACTTCTTCTTGAGGGGAGAGTTGGCAGGTGGCTCAAATAACAAAACATTTTCCAAGAAAAATGTTCATAAAGGGTAATAACAATGGATTAGAAAAATTATTTTCATAAATGTAAATGATGACTTTCAAAAAGCTAAAAAGAAGTTATTCAGCATGAAAATAGTTATAGAAGACTAGGTGTAATTAAGCGTTTAATAACTTGGAATGAATAAAATCTAAAGTACACTTAAAATTAGTGTTCTCATTCCATGTGCATAGATTCCATGTGCATGTGGTCATGAGTATAGTATCACAAAAGCTACTTCATGGTCTGCTTCTCTTGTGACAATTTACAATTCTTTTTAGATTTATATATTTTATCTGTATGAGTATTTTGCCAACATGTGTATCTCCTGCATGTCTTGTGCCCGCAGGTCAGAAGACAGCCTCAGATACCCTGGAACTTTATATATGATTGTAAGTCAAATACATGAGTGCTGGGAAATAAATCTGGAGTCTTCTGCAAGAGCAACAAGTGCTCTTAACCCCTGAGCAGTGTCTCCAGCCCCTCCTGTTACTTCTTTTAATTCATAAATTCCTAGGTGATCTGTGAGAAGGATTTAAGGGTCTTGCACCATTACTAGGGGATAGTAAATAGTGATCAATCTTTAATTCAATGATCACTATGTTCAATAAGCTAATGTTTAGTATGTTATCTTTCTAATAATAGCAAATGAGATTATTAAAAACAATCTGAACAAAATGTGTTTACTTACACTGAAAAAAATCATTGGTAATAATAAATATGGTAATTATAATAAAAATATGCTATGGTAGTATATGGTATTATGGTAATAATAAACCTTTATTTCTTGCTTGTATGTCACATAAGATGCATTGCCAAAATTGGTTTGAATATGAGTGAGATCAATATGTTTTTAAAATGACAAGTCACACAAATTCTATTTCACTTTAGCAGATTTTTTTCAATAAATGTATGTAATTATATTTAAAAGGTTAATGGGAGAATAGTCTTATTCAGGGAGAAGAGTGTTAAGTTCCTTGGTATCTTTTACTCAGGGTGACAGTAAGTGACCTTTCACCAAAAGTTACACTAAAACCATTAGGCCAATTGCAGAGGGTGATTATCTTTTGAATTAATTACCATTAAAAGGCTTTAGGGAAATACACAGCTAGGGCAGCAGTTTGCCCCAGTGTTCCATGCACAGCCAGAAACTACATTGTCTACTCATCCTTGAATATAAAGCATCATGCAGAATGCTGATTTCTCAAGACTGAACTCCATTTGGAGAAGAACTCATTTCAGAGCTGTCGACTCTGAGCATGTAGCTGACAATAAATACTTACAGCATTGATCAGTGCACATGTGCCATGTCGGTTCCCTGAGAGGAAAGACAGTTGAATCAGTGAAAACTAGAAGTGTCCCTGGTGCCAGAAATGGGAGCCGCTGTGAAGCAGTGGAAAGATAATTTTATGCTAGTAGACAGCAATGGCAGGAAGTAAAGCATCTTCTTTTAAATGCACAGTATCTTGAATTGGATGATTTCCTTTATACATTAGCTCTTTATATTATCACAGGGCAACTATGGTCACCCTAGTTACCAGGACAGACATCATGAACAGACATGATAGCTTTCCCCTTCACAGTTCATGGGGAGCACAACTCCTTTGAACCAACTTTTTAACTTTTTATGCTCACAAAGATGAAAATGTATTAAGGGGTTGAATCTCTGTTTCTTCATCTGCAGCAGGATATATATATATATATATATATAATATATATATATATATATATATATATATAACATACATATAGTTATATAACAAAAATTAATGAAAAAAGGTCATGTAATTGAAAGAACAAGAAGGGAAGGTTTGGAGAAGGGAAAGAGAGGGGAAAATGATAAAACTATATTATGGTCTCGAAAGGAAAGAATTTAAAAAGAAAAACAGACAAAGCCATGTAAAATCCTTAACACAGTGTCTTCTCAAAGTAAATGGTCTATTTTTCTGAATGATATGCATACAGACTGGTATATTACATACAGTATGTGAATAAAAATTATTGCAGTCCTAGTGTCTGCCACAAGAAGATAGAAAATTTATCCAAAAGAAGTAATAAACAGATGGGTAGCAAAGAAAACAGAAACAAGGAAGAGATGACAACTGTTATTTTGGGATGTTTTCCCCTCATTTTCTCATAGTTTGTCCCATACCCATTTTGTTTTACTCAACTGGTAAATTGGTGAGTTTACATTATTTTGTCTCTCCTTGTGTAATATGTATTAGCACTGTAAAATAGGAAAGAGGACTAGATGATTTTAAATAGTGTGTAGGAGTTTGTGTGTAACGAATATTTATTAAGGCATTTTGATATCTACATTTATCTAAATAATTCAATGTGCACTATTTTATCAGCTATCTCTAATGGGATGACCCTAGATTTATCAATCTCATTACAGGGTAAGCCTCATGACCAAGAGCAGTTGGCCAATACAAAAACAGACTCTGCATTGTGCATGCTTTTCTTTTTTCATTTTGTTTGGTGTTTTTTGTATTATTGGTTTTGATTATTTGGATATTCATTTTTTTGGTTTAGTTCCCTTTGAAAGAGAGAGGAGAAAGAATATTACATTAGGGTATTAAGGACATGGATAGAATCTTGAAGGAGTTGGGGGGTGGAAAGAATATAATAAAAATATATTGTGTAAAAATTATTTTAAATAGGAATAAAAATTTTTAAAAAGCTAGACAAAATTGAATGTTAAAACATGAGTGATGTATATCTCTGACAGTAAATATTCAAAGAAACATATTAGGAATCAAACTTTTCAAAGTATATTGAAGATAGTATTATGTTTTGTTTTATATTATTACAGAATTACATTTTTTAGGTGTTACTTTATATTTATATATAATTTAGAATGTTGGGAAAATCAAGTTTGGCTATTAATGAAACATAAAATATTTGGAACCTAGAGAAAGAGAAATATGAGTATGAGATCAATAAGGTACTCCGTGTCTGTGAATTTTGAATTAGAAATGCAAGTAGGAAATTATGAGGTATTTTATAAAAATATCCTAGGTATTTCCATATATAAGACCAGAAACTAATGATAACATTCACTGGAAGGAATGGAATGGAATGGCTGGGCTGGGCTGTGCTGTGCTGTGGGATGTTCTGTATGTCCTGTGGGAGCCCTTCTTGGGTTCTTTGTGGCGTTACCCAGCAGGTCCGCATAGAGGATGATTAGGATCATGGGCCTGAGTGCAGGTGTCTGAGATGGTCTGCACTTGGCTGTGCTGGGGGATGGTCTGTATGTCAAGTTGCTCTGATTGGTCAATAAATAAAACCTGATTAGTCGTGGCTAGGCAGGATGTATAGGCGGGACTAACAGAGAGGAGAAATAAAAGAACAGGAAGGCAAGAGACACTGCAGCCGCCGCCATGACCAGCAGCATGTGAAGATGCCGGTAAGCCACCAGCCACGTGGCAAGGTATAGATTTATGGAAATGGACTAATTTAAGCTATAAGCACAGTTAGCAAGAAGCCTGCCATGGCCATACAGTTTGTAAGCAATATAAGTCTCTGTGTTTACTTGGTTGGGTCTGAGCGGCTGTGGGACTGGCGGGTGACAAAGATTTGTCCTGACTGTGGGCAAGGCGGAAAACTCTAGCAACAGGGCTGGGCTGGGCTGGGCTGGGCTGGGCTGAGCTTGGCATGTGCAGAGAGCTGAGAGAGCGCAGAGAGAGCAGAGCATGCCCTGTTTACAGCTTGGACTTGTGCTTGGACTTCCTGGCCTACAGAACAATGAGAAGTAAGTTTCCCTCACTAACAAACTACATAAATAAATAAACAAACACATGAATAAACATGATGTCACTTATTGTATTATTGTATAAGTATTCACTTATTTACAATTTGTTTTACAAAAAGTGCCATAATAATCATTTTTGGACTCAACTGGCAGAAATTACCCAGGGTTAATAAAGTTATGGATCTTGGAGGAACCAGAAGTTTATTAAACCAGCATTATCCCTAACTGCATTTTAAATAATTGTCCTTATACCTACATAGGTATAGACCTCATCCATAATCAGGAAACTTCCATTCACAACAGATGGAGACTATTACAAAAAAAAAAAAAAATACAACAAATCAAAATGCAGAATTGTAGAGCCCAGTCCCAATGGACATTTCTACAAAATAATTCTTGCACCTAAAGCTCAAGGAACCTTGCAGAAAAGGGGACAGAATGATTGTAAGAACCAGAGGATCAGCAAATTTACAATGAAGCTGTGTCTTCTTGTAATGTCAGAAGCTACACCCCAAAAGTCTCATCAATATGACTGCCTAGGCATGAGCTGAACAAGGACAGTGACAGACATGCAAAGTAGATGAAAGAAAGACCACAGAGTCTCCGTCCTACACAAATAACTACAGACACCTGAGGAGGGCTGAGAGTGGGAGAAATGGTTTCCCAGAGCACACCAACTGGTTCCCAATGCCAAACTGTCAGCTCAAAAAACATACAAACAAGTCACATTATATAAACGGATCAGGTTATATTTAGGAATATATATGTACAAACATATGTAAAATTGCTGTGTGTAACAGCAATTAATGAAAAAGTGGCCATGAATTTGAAAGAGAGCAAGGAGAAGTATGTGGGAGAATTTGAAGAGACTAAAGATAAGTGAGAAATGTTGTAAGTATATTATAATTTCAAAAATTAAAGAAATTATCGAAAATCAGTGGGCAGAATATTTCTAAATTCTGGCCTTCTTATATTATTGTCTAACAGCAGTTGAAAAGCATGTTCACAATTTTTTCAATATTATTTCATAGTCTACAAACTTACAGATACAACCAAACCAAGCCAGTGACAGCTTTGGACTAACAGCTGTGGAGCCTGCGTGGGACTGGACTGAGTCCTCTGCATGGGCTAGACAGTCGTGTAGCTTGGTGTGTTTGAGAGGCATCTGATAGTGGAAATAGGATCTATCCCTGGTGCATAAACTGGCTTTTTGGAACCCATTACCTGTGGTGGGACACCTTGCACAGCCTTGATGAGGTGGAGAGTTTGGACCTGCCTCAGTTGAATGTACAGGGGCTTTGCTGACTCCCCATGGGAGGCCATACCTTTTTGGAGAAGGGGATAGGTGTAGGCTGGGTGGGAAGGCTCGGTGAGGGGGAACAGGAGAAGGGATGAAGGAAGATCTGTGGTTGGCATGTGGAATAAATTAAAAATTTCTTAATAAAAAAATTAAAGTATAACATTCATCTTTGATTATATGTATTGTGTGTGTATAAACATCTGCATCTATGCATACAAAACCTGATGTGTCATTGTAAAGCCAAAATAACTGTAGAATAAAAAGTAAAAATTACCTTTTCAGACATAGCTAAACTTGAATATAGAAAATAAATGAATAAATTAACTCCAAACTCTGCATCTCCTTTTCTGATGTTGAAACACTCTTCAGATCTCCAACTCCTTTCAGCTTTGTTAAGTGTACCATAGTTCTTTCTCTCGGGTTAGTTCCATTCCCTGTTAGCAGCTTTCCTGGGCAGGTAGCCCATTGCTCTGGCATTTCTAACATCTTGGGGTCTTCAAGGCAATCCAGGTTCCAGTTCACAGTTTTACACAATGTCCTCTTAGATCTCCATTCAGGGAGTTACCCATGACACATATCTGCATCAGTGGTTTTCCTTAGATGCGAGGCAAATTCCACAGCCCCTTTCTTCTGTTCTTAACTCCAGAACCATATGACCAAAACTGTCAAGTTCTGCTGCTTGCTGAGGCTAGATCATGACCCCCTCGTTCAATTACATCTTCAGCACCTTTCTGTTTTCCGTCACTATCTAAGCTTGGCTGACCTTGAACTTGCTCTGTAGACCAGGCTGCCCTCAGACTCAGAGATCTGCCAGCCTCTGCCTTCAGAGTGCTGGGATTAAAGGTCTACCCCACCACATCCAGTTCTAAGCTTTTTAAAACTTCTTTTCACAAGTTGGAAATTTAGCTGGGTGGAATTGGAATCTTGCCCTGAGGTCATCACTCCCTTTATTGCATTTCTTAATCTTCTTTATCTCCTTGAACACAGGACTTAGTTTCATTCCACTTCCTGGTGCCCCTTTTGCCAATCTGTATCTTTTATATTTTTATTTGCTCAGCTTTCTCCTTTTCATTATAAATCTCCATTAAAGTTATCACTAATAACCACAGAACAAAGTCTACACTAGACTGTTTTGAGATTTAATATAAATTAAATTTATGTAATAATGTAAATTAAATGTAATGAGATTAATGTAAAACTCTTCACTTTAGCCTCTGGAAGACTCTTCAAACTGTTGGACCTCAAAAATCTAGTCTCAAGTGGGTGCCCCAAGAACCCAGACTCCAGTCCAGTTGATGCAGTTGATGCAACAGCACGAGCTTTTTATTGAAGCGACTGTACAGACGGGCAAACTCTGCTCCTAAGAACAAGAGCCACATCTTACTGTAGCCCCATGGGGGCTTTTAAAGAAAAAACCCACAAAAGCCATAAGATTACAATTCCCATACAATTTCGTTTCACAAGATCATGGTGTGATCACAGAGTGGGTACAGTCATGTCCACATGTACATTCTTCCTGAAACCTCAAGGTGGGTATCAGGGCAGGAGTGGAGTTTACACAAAGGTCACAGTGGTCTTTCCTGGAACACTTGCAACTATCCCAGTCACAGTTGAGCACATCTCTTAACAGAAATCTTTTTACATTGTTACAGGTTGAATAATGGCTGAGTCAGGTTGCCCTTGGAACTAGATTTTTAGTTTCTCATTTCCTGGGGCTTGGGGGGGTGTAAGCCTGAAGGGTTAGGGTCTTTCAAGACAAGGGTGGAAAGCAGCCACATTCTTCATCAAAATCTTACAAGAATGATCTCTAGGCAACATACTAAAATTTTTCTCCTCTGAAACATCTTGAGCTAGTTCATCATATCACATTCAACCACACTGTCTTTCATTTTCCTGCTAGTATTATTGATTAAGCAACATTTCAAGCATTCAACTAATTTTCTAATCCATAGTCCCAAGGTTCATATTCCTTCAAACAAAAACATGGTCTGGCCTATCACAGCAATACCTCAGTCCCTGGTACCAACTTCTGTCTTCCTTATGGTTTCTATTGCTGTGAAAGAACACCGTGATCTTGGCAACTCTTTTTTTTTTTTTTTTTTTTTGGTTTTTCGAGACAGGGTTTCTCTGTGTAGCTTTGCGCCTTTCCTGGAACTCACTTGGTAGCCCAGGCTGGCCTCGAACTCACAGAGATCCGCCTGGCTCTGCCTCCCGAGTGCTGGATTAAAGGCGTGCGCCACCACCGCCTGACTAAACCTTGGCAACTCTTATAAAGGAAAATATTTAATTGAAGTGGCAGCTTACAGTTTCAGAGGTTTAGTATATGATCATGGTGGAGAGGATGGTGGTGTGTAGACAGACATGATGTAGGAGAAGGAGCTGCTTACATGTTGATATGCAGGTAACAGGAAGCAAATTGAGACACTGAATAGTATCTTGAGCCTATATGAGACCTCCAAGCCCACCTCCACAGTGATACACTTCTTTCAACAAGACCACACCCACTCCAACAAGGCCACACCTCCTAATAATGCCACTCCCTTTGGGGGCCATGATTTTTCAAACCACCAAAATTGGTTATTAGAAAACTGAGAAAAAATTCCTTATGATCTGAAAAGTCATTAAGACAATGTTTCTTTGAAAGTGGTATTCAGGGACAGCTTTGCAGATACAATAGCTTATTAAACAGAGAAAGGAAAGCACAGTGTCTCACTGGGACTTCCTTGTTTCAATTGTGATGATCACTGTTTGTTGGCTGAAGCAATGACATGCACTCTGCCCTCTACTTGTACATATTTCTATCATTAGATAACTGTACGAAGCCATCCTCTCGGAGGCTGAGCAATTTCATAGGTGAAAGCAATAGGGGAAAATGGCCTTCGTCAGTATATTACCTTGTCAATTTATGAATTTGGTCAAGTCTGCAGTTTAACAGTTCTATCATCTGTAGAATATACTCAGCTTTGTATTCTGTCCAAACACAAATTTATGTATGCTTCTACCTGATAACCACATAACAAAAAATGAAGGGCACATGTTGGTTTGCATTTTAATTCAAGATTAGTTGTTTGTGTTGGCTTCTGTTGCTAAAATCACATACCTACATGGCCTGTTCTTGCTTTGAGGCATTTAATTAATTTTCCTGAATGGTGCATGTTTCTATCTGATAGTTGGTGTTTCACACATGACACATATGTACAAAATGCTATAAAGAAACCTATTTGTATTTGAGCTTTAAAAATTATTAAGACATAGTATTTAAATCTACTTTTAGAGCAAACTATTAGACTGTGATGCATATAGGGGGCAGTGTTTATATACTCTCACCTCATATTTCTATTGGAATACATATTTTATTCAGTTGGCAATGTTTTAAGCTGTTGTTTTTCTAACTTTGAATACTTTACCATCTTTGATATATAGAAAATTGCTATATCAGGTATAAAATCATTTGACTCAAGTCAGCAATTTCCCCAGTTAAATATCTCGTTTACTTAAAATTTTTGATGGGTAAATCATTTGACTCAAGTAAAACTTCTTAATTTGAGGCAAATATTTTTTTATTTTTGTAAAGACTTATTGTACTCTGGTAGATATCATATATTCTATTTATTGATAAATTTTAATGGATTCCCAAGACCATTTTTGGGCTCTTGTAATTACTTCTGATTCTGATCATAAAATTAAAAACCTTCTAGACAATTAGATGTAGGCATTTTATCCATTTGAGTCACAATGAAGCCTTTCACTCAGACTCATGATTTAGCTAAAATCCCTTTTAGCGTTTAAAGGATATATTACACATTAATTATCTATTTTCCATGCATATGTGTGTGTATGAGATGGGGAGGTGAATGTTCCATAGTGCACATGTGGGCAGAAGACAGTTTTCAAGAGACAGTTATTTTCTTCTAAAATCACTTTTCAGGAATTGAACTCAGGTCTACAAATGTCTTTACCTGCCAAGTGCCAAGTCAGCTCACTGGCCAGAATGTCATTTGTTCTTAGCTTGGAAAATAAGTTTCACATTTTTCCTTTTTTAAAAAATCACATTTCTACTCATTACTAAAAATCATCTTTGCAAATAACATTTGTTATATAAGCAAACAGAGGTAACCCATTTTCTAATATTAGAAGTAATTACATTTGGAATTTCAAGACATTGTAAAGCATCATTGAGTAGGTACAATATATTTACCACAGAATGCAGTACACTTTTTTTTACTTTCATGATATTCAAATATACATTTAATTTCATAATTGTTTTCAGTAATAAAGATTGTTTGCTTTACCTGGTCTATAGCAATAGTACCTATTCTTTCCTGAAAATACAATTGAGCTCACTAATAAACCATCAAAAATTTGTATATTCATTTACAAACTATATAAATACTTTGTGATTTAAAAGAACCAGGGCTCATGAGATGGCACAGTGGGTAATGGTGCTTGACCACAAGTCTCATGACCTGAGTTGAAGCTCTGAAACCACAGGTGAAAAGAAAAAACTGACCCCCATGTTTGCCCTCTGACTTCCACACACATGCTGTAGCACGTGGATGTCCACAGATTCCATTCCCCAATAAATAAATGTAAAAAGAACAAGGCGGGAGAGAATGTTGGGCATTGCAGACACTCCATATGGTGTCTTCTTGGCAAAAAAGGAAAAAGAAAAAGAAAAAGAAAAAAGGCCTGTTGGGCAAAGAACTGCCCTTGCTTCGGCTGCTGACAGTAAACATGCTGTCCAAGACAGGGTAAGATGATCTTTTAAAATATCCTGCTTCTGAAAATCGTCTGTTAGATATTCTAGGCCTGTATCCAAAAATGGATGCCCCAACATTGCAGAGAAACATTGGGTGACTGTCCAGGCTGCCATCTGTCTCTGTTATCTCTTGAAATTTTTCAGAAGTTACTTGCTTGCACTTCCGGTTTACTCAGGTAATATTATTTCCCTTCTCCGGTCTTTGATGGGGGTTGAAGACTAGATAGTTCAGTATAATGCGCTCATATCTTGGCGAAGAGCATATCAGGTACTAGATTTAGATTCTTCAGGATAAGACCGCTTTTGGAGTAATCTCTGTAATTACCATTTACCTATGATCTGGACATTTCATATGTTTCTTGCTTGATGTTATTCTTATTGGTAATAGTTCCATATTTGCTTATATATTTTGCTTATATAGCTTATATATTACCCTTTATTTCTCCTGGATAACACTTGATAATCATTCTTACTGTATATAGTTTTGTATTAGGTTTAGAACTTTCTTCTTTAGACAAAAAGGGGAAATGTAGTGGATATTAATTCTACCTATGGCCTTAGGGTACCAGTTCTTAGGATGTAGCCTCTTAGCTAGCTTAAGATCTGGGAAGTGTGTACTTGGGGCCCTTCTCTCTGATACTCTTTGATGGTGAAGACCGAGTTGGCCTCATAAAGTATCGGGATCCGGTTCTCAGCCTTCCAGGGATTCTGTGACTGAATTTGTCTTATCCTGTATCAGTGAGTTATTCACCCATATAGTCCCTTAATAAATAGTCCTTTTCTCAATAATCTGTGGATTTCCTGCATTAAAGGTGGAAAAAAATATTTTTATTATTCCCAAAAGTCAATTTCCATATATAAATATTTAAGAAACAAACATTTACAAAAGTTAAAAGCATCAGTCTAGAGTTTTAGAGAAATAGGATTATTAATATAAATAAATTTAGACATTTTTGTTATAGATTTTTACTATTATTTTATATTTACACCAGTCCAATACATTGTGATTTATGTCAAAGGTATGTTTTTCTTCTAATGGGATGAGTCAAATAATTTCTAGAGTCATGGAAAATGTTTTAAAATGGAAAATGATATCTTAGCACTAAACCAAGTTATAGTGTTATACATATATCATTCAGCTAATTACCATTTATAATATCTGCATTTACATTTAAAGGTTGTATTGTAAAAGAGATTTTTCCCAATACTCAATTTTGCTTCCAATAATCAAAATATTCTTCCTTGTGAAATCTGAATGTGCATGAAGACAGAAACAGCTGACAATGCAGAGCAAATAACTGGATCCCAGGAAATCGTGTAAGCAGCAGGCCAGTTATGGAATCAGAGCAGAGCCCCACCTTGAGCAATTTAGAAATTTGTCAACAAGCAAGCGTGCAGTGGTGATCCAAGGCCTGCACTCCACACCGTTAGAAAGCACAGAAGAAGAGGCAAAGGCTAGTGTACGGCCCTGCTAAGGTGCTCTGTTAGTGCTGGATCCCAATTGTTAAAACTGTGAGATGTGAGCAGGCTGAGATTCCAAACTTCAGGAAATCATTAAAACCCATGCATTAAGACAAAGGTATTAAATACACTGAAGTTTTTTTAAAAAAAATCCAATGGTGATTACTTTATAGATGACTTTATTTTATTGTTTTCTTTCATTTAAAATATATACTGTGTCTGGTTTACAGTTTCCCCTCTCTCTATTCCTCCCAGATCCTTCCCACCTCCCCTGCCATCCAGATCCAAACCCTCTCTGTTTCTCATTAGAAAACAAACATGCTTGTAAGGGATAAAAATAAAGTGAGACAGAATAGAATAAAATCCAAACCCTCTCTGTTTCTCATTAGAAAACAAACATGCTTGTAAGGGATAAAAATAAAGTGAGACAGAATAGAATAAAATAAAATAAAAGGTAAAATAAAAATAAATACACCAGAACAGGACAAAACAAACAGAAGAAAAGGAGCCCAAGAAAAGGCACAAGAAACAGATATAGACTCAGAATCCCACTCATTCACACACTCAAGAATCCCATAAAAACACAAAGGACCTGTAGGATAAAGAATGAGAGGAAAAAATTAAAAAATAAAAAGTAAAATATCAAAAAGATAACACTAAAAAAGAAAAAGTCCTGACATGACATTATGAGTCAAGGAAACTCCAAAGATGTTGTTGAGTTCTTTTTCTGAAGAACATAAAAACCCTAATAAACAAAAGACAATGCACATTGTTCTTAGAAAGAAAAGGATAGTCATTAAAATACTGCGCCACTGTGAAGGTTTAGAAAATACTTGGCCAGTGTGATGGTTCAGGTACCAGGAAAGGTACCTGAGGCATAGTCTGATGACCTGAATGCAAACCCCAGGACCCAAGGGTGGACAGAAGAAATCAACCACTAAAGATAACCTCTGACTTCCACATGTGTACCACATCCAATCACACAGAAACACACACACACACACACACACACACACACACACACACACACACACACACCATGCTTTTTTGTTGTTGTTTTAATAAAGGGACAGTGAAATTTGGAAGATTTCTAAGTATTCTGAAGAATGTAAGAAATTTCAGGAAAGGCGCAAAGCTACATAGAGAAACCCTTCCCCCCCCAAAAAAAATAAATAAATAAAAAATAAAATAAAATAAAGAAATTAGGTCAGTACTGTCTACCAAAAGAAAAGCATTGATGACTTGTAATGCCAAATTTTGTAAGTAAATAACAGAAATAAAATAAATTAGTAATCCTGTTTCCCTTTGTCAAAAGATAAACTGGCAACTCTGCATCAATGCTGTTAACACACTAGACTTTGCTTAACAATGAGTACAGAACTTAGAATTTATGAAGCACAAGGTTTGCTCAGTAAACACCATTGAAATATTTATCTAGACATCTTTTAAAAACATAAGAAGAGCTGTGCCTATATCATCATTTAAAACACTCAACTAGTTTCAAATATGTATTGAAACTTACATAATAGAAGAATAAGTGGAATATTTCAAAATGTAACAAGGGATTGGGAAGACATCACGCAAAGAGACAAACTATGTGAATCAATTGATATTATCATATAGTTATTTTAAAATATTTACTAAAGACAAGAAATAATAGTGGAAAATTAATTGTACATTTTAAAATGGTGCTAAAACAGATTACATGTTAGAGTTCACCGTTCTGTATAAATTTTCCAACCTATGTGTTATTTTGTTTTGTTTTGCTTGAGCCTGAAGGCTTCTGTCCTTTTGGTTTTCATTTTATAATTAGCTCTGTTATTTTTACATTACATTATTTTCCCTTATAACTGTCATTTTATCATATATTTTCAATGATATCTATTTTACCCAGAATACTAAATACTCTAATTTTCACTTCTGAGTTTTTTTTCCTTTTTCTAATTTTATTATTGAATTCAGTTAACTCTCATTTTTATATTTCTGTCTTTGCTTTGTGGTTTTGGTTATCAGGCAGCTGGTATTCTTTCATATTTTACATGATCTTCTTATCATCTTTCATCTGTTGCTATTTTGATGTTTTATCATTCCTTAAAGTTTGTTGTGGAAGTTTAATGTAGTTTCACCAGCTGAAGTTGTAATTATCCCTTTTTTATCTTTCCTTAGTATACCTTTGTGTCCACTGAAGTTTCTTGGGCCCACCCGGCCCCACTTGGGCAGCAGTGTTTTTATAAAACAATCACTTAAAGGCTTAATATTAATTACAAACTGGTCAATGGCTCAGGCTTACTGCTAGCTATCTATTACAGCTTAAATTAAGCCATTTATATGACTCTATATATTGCCATGTGTCTTGTAACTTTACCTGTGTTCTATTACATCTTACTCCCCTGGTGGCTTGCACATTCTCTCCCGAACTCTGCCTTTCTTCTCCATGTATCTTTGCTTGGATTTCCTACCTGGCTATAACCTATCTTGCCATAGGCCAAGGAAGCTTCTTTATTAACTAATGGGAGCAATACATATTCACAGTGTACAAAAAGACTATCCCATAGCACTTCCCCTTTTCTGTCTAATCAAAAAGGAAAGTTTTAACTTTAACATAAAAAAATTACATAAACAAAACAGTTATCAAGAATTATAGTTATAATATCTAATCTACTTGTATTTGGCAAAATTAAGATAAATACCTATACTATAATTGTATGTCTAAAGTTTTATATCTAATTTACCTTTTATCATAAACAAGGAAAATATAGTTATAACTATCTAGTTTTCAACTCCATCAAAGACCCTAGAAGGAAATAATATTTACTTGAGTAAACAGCAAGTTTATTGCAAGCAAATTCCAAAATTGTAGAAATTACAAAGATATCTGACTGCCTGGAAATTCACCCAAAGTTCCTCTACAATGTTGGACCTTCTATCTTCAGCCTAGAGACCTAGAGTCTCTGGCATACTTTTCAGTGAAGCAGGAAATTTGAAGGACTGTTCTGTCTATTGGCAAAGTTCATCAGTTGCTTTTCTCTGTGTCCTGCAGAATATTTGGCAGTTTCTCTGTGAAGCAGGAACCTGAAGGACCATCTCGCCTTGTTTGGGCAAAGTTCAGTGGTCACCTTCCTATGGGTCCTGTATGTCCAGTTTATACAACATTCTGTCAAGCAGTCCAGGCAAGAGGAGTTTCTTGCCCAAATGACTAGCCTTTTCCACATTGTAAGCAAACTCCATAAGGAGTTTCTTTGATGCCCATCATTCTCTTTGAAGTAATTGGTGCTACCACGAGTAGATGTGTCTCATTGTCTAGAAAAGTCTAAGTTCTTGAAACATTTTTTAAATGCCGTGTTATGTAGGTCTTTGAAATGTTTGAAGATTATCTATCTGATTCAAATATATCTTTGTATATCTAAAAAACTTAACTAATATGACTATAAGTTGGATTATCATAGATGACTATTAGCCTGTATTTATTAATGATATATTACAATTTTAAAGGAGTTGCATAAACATAATACCATAAGCAAGAGTAGAAATATACATACAGTATAACAAAATTGACCTTAAATTTGATAATTAACCAAAATCCATACCAATGTAAAGTATTTTTTATTAACAGTTTTTTTCCTGGATTAAAGTATATTTAATAATTTATCCTTTTTCATCATCTCTGTATCATATCCCTCTTTAAATAAAAAGAAACATTCATAAATAATATTTTGGGATTGGGGCATAGCTTTCTATACTACTTCCTGCTGATTGGGGGTGCTGGCAATCTTATGAGGATCCTTAGAAAATTTAGGATTGTGCTTATGTCCTGACTGGAGTAGCATGTGAGACTGGATCATTTTAGCCAGCTGTCTTGAAACTTTTCTGGACATTGGATCATTTGGGCCATAGCTCCTACTGGAGACCTCTCAGGGGGTCTTCCTTAATGGAACAAATCCATAGCTTCTCCTCTTCTGTGGAAACAAAAGCAGAACCTCTTTTCCAAAGCAACATATCCTTAGACCCAAATTTTGAAGTCAAAATACCTTTTAGATATATATGTTGGTTTAACTTAGCAACCCCTACAATCAAATGTCTCTCTGCAGTTAAAAACCCCAAAGACACAATAATAATATATAGTATCCAATATTATCCAGACTCTGTGTTTTTTCCATCTTTATGTGGCTTTTTCTTTTTATTATTCTATTTTTAAGGACTTTCTCATCTTTTTTTTCTCTCTCCCAAGCCTATGTATATTTTAAAACATAGTGTAACCCATTTAGAGGTTTGGTTTTTTTCCACCTAAATATGTTTTATTGTGTATTTTTAATCATCTTTTGACCAGGAGAGTTTTTAAACTACTAAGTTGTGTCGCTAGGATGAAAGCAGTGGCCTTGGCTTCTGACTCTGCCCTGCTCGGCTTTTCAACATGGCAAAGGTACCAATGAATCACACTCACCTCCCCAATTCTGGGAAGTAGCATTAAATAGCATGTCTGTGTTTTTAAGCTGGTGGCTGTGCTCCCAAGTCTGCAGGCAGTGGCTGGGATAAGCCTCTTTGGTAGTCTGTGAGAGACCACAGGAGACCATCTTGTTGCCATTGAAGCCCAGCACAGCTAGGGGACGAATCTCTGTATTGTGACCCATAATGGGACCTGAACTAGGATTATTTATAAAATAATCACTCAGAGGCTTAATATTAATTACAAACTTGTCTATGGCTCAAACTTATTGCTAGCTAACTGTTACATCTTAAATTAGCCCATTTCTATTAATCTATGTATTATCATGGGTCTTGTGGCTTTACCTTTACCTGCACTCTATTACATCTTGCTTCCCTGGTGGCCCACACCATCTCTGCCTTTCTTCTCCCTGTATCTTTACTTGGACTTCCCATCTGGCTATAACCTGACTTGCCATAGGCCAAGGAAGCCTCTTTATTAATCATTGGTAGCAACATTATGCACAGCATACAGCAAGACCATCCCACAGCACCTTTGTGGGGATAATCCCTGACTTTCCTAAGCTTTTTAGCATTTTGGCATTTCCTTCATCCAGCAATAGCAAATGATTCTCTAAAAAGAATGGTAGAATTTATGAAAAGGAATCTTTTCCAATTCATCACTGTCCCTTTCTATTAGTAAAATGACAAGACATTTGGCTTCAATAATTGACACTTTTCCCACCTCTTAGAGAATATTGTTTTCTTTGGAGTTTCTGATGGCTCTTATGTTTCTAATCCCTTAATTACATTCTTTTCTATGTTCCCACTTACATAGAATACAGAAAGATCAGTCTAGTTATACTCACTTTAGTTTTAAAGGGGTATTTTCTGAGATTGTCACCTCCAGCCTCAAGCAAACATCCATTTTCAATGTCTCAGCAGCCAGTGGTCAGATTCACTGGTCACAGACCCATTGACAGTATTTACTTGCTGAAGCAAACCTCTTATTTAGTGGTGATACTCAAGTGATTTCTTGTTTCCTGCATGCTGGTACTGAAGGAAGCTAGTTGTGTTCTTTTTCATGCTGTACAGATGCCCCCACAACTCTAGAGTAAACCCTGTTTATTTCCCCAACTACACATAGTAAAATTGTTCTCTGTCTTCCAATACAGTAATACACTGTAGAAGAGGGCTATTGTGAGTGGTTTGTTTACTTTCCTTTTTGTCTCTGGCATCTGTTATTACTCTATAGGCTATCACTATACCCTATAGGAAGCCCTTATTAGCCTACAGGCTGTCACTATTCCCTATAGTGATCTGTTATTATCCCATAGGCTGTCACTATATCCTATAGTCATCTGTTATTATCCCATAGGCTTTCACTGTACCCTATAAGCATCTGTTACAGCCCTATAGGCTGTCACTGTACCCTATAGTCATCTGTTATTATCCTATAGGCTGTCATTGTACCTTATAGGCATTTGTTATTACTCTATAGGCTGTCACTAAGATGAATTACTGAATTTTAAGGAAAACACTTCCATAATCTCCAACACTATGCAGCTCAGCTATACTGAACTTTGGGTCTTCAAGAAGCTCAAACACTCTAGCTTGCTGTAATTCTACCCTGGTAAACAGAGAACCAGGCACAGTCATCTGGAACACTTCAAATAACTGTGCATGTATCAGGAGCTTCAAGGCTTCTCTGGTACCCAGGTGCTAGATTTTGACACTGTCTCACTCGATAATGGCAACTTCTGTTCTTGATATTCCAGTTGCTTCACCTTCGTGTCTGAGCTGGAGGAGAGGACATTCTGCTGTGAAATCTGTGTCCTGAGGCACCACTTCCTTACCTTGTCACTTCAATAAACATGTAGATCTATGGACAAAAAGAGCACATGGTGAGGCTCTGACAGAGCTTAAAGGAAGCTATCCAATGATGACAAAGAACCAGAGGACTCTTCTTGCGAGATGATTTTATATTTACTAAAGTCTTAGTACCATAAAAACAGAAATATGGCAGTGTGATGCTCAGTCTGTTGTGAGCTACAGCTCAGAAGCATAAAGAAAAATCTGTCTATGACAAAGAGATGCAGGAATCAGTCTATGCAAGATTCCACAGGTGTCTTTTTGCTAAAATTTCTTTTAAAAATTAGTGAAAACCCAGATTTCATAGCACATAGGAAGAGAAAATGCTCATGTATGCAGGGCTTTGTTTGGCACTAATCAGTTTATTATCACTAATAAGAAATTTTTTTTCTCATTGTTAGATGGCCCAGCTTTATGAGGCAGCATGCCATACACTCCTCTGGAGTCATGTCCACAGTGACCTAAGGAACTATAAGGTGCCACTGATAAAGGTTATTCTTAGCTCTCAATAGCATAATCCTGAGGATGATAAATATTCATATATATGTCACAAATGAGCTTGGTATGAAGATGATAACATACCATTAAATTGCTGCTTCTTGCACTTTATAGTGACATCCCATATTTCCCCCCAAATAAATGAAAAATATTATTTCTACCACCCAAACATTAAACTCAACACGAAATATGCACCAAAAACAAAATGGGAAATGAAGCATGTTAAGAATCTGCTTTGTAAGCAGTGTCTTCCAATTACTTGCTTGTATAAACCTTGAGTACTTCTTTCAAAAATGACTGAAATCACATTATATTATGATAACAAAGTGTTCCCAGATTGGTAAGCACATTTATACTCACTGGCAATGAGAGGATATTTTGAAAACATGATAAAGATGCATTATTATGAACATAATTTATGAAACTCCATTATGTAGTGAGAAAGTTCCTCTGAAGTCAGTACAAAGAGCTGAACAAGAAATAAAGTATTAATTTTCATTTTGATTTAAAATGTGTCTGAAACTTAACACCCAAAGCATGCTGATGTTATCTGGCAATGACCTCAATCTCAATAAGCAGCATGTAGAGGGAGAATTCAATTGTACTATAGAGATTGTATTCAGTCAAGGAACAATGAAGCAAAATGTCCTTCAGGAAAATACTAAACTGGCTATTGACCAGTGGACTAGAAACTATAGGAGGAAATAGAATTTTAGACCTTCATGATCTACCACAATCTCTTTACAAATGATAAATCCAGCATAAGAGAATGAAATGAGATGCAATTATATCATGCCAGCATAATTTAGGATGTTTGCTGAAGAAAAAAATCTAGTCATTTAAATCAAGTCATAGTCAACAAGTAAATTTTTTAATTCTGTTAGTTACAAATTAAACCATTTATTATTAAGATAAAAATGTTTAATTTTTACATACATCAATACCTTACTTTCTTTAAAACTAACACCATATTTAAAATATCTCTAAGCAAATAAAAATAACACCTCTGTTTTTAAATTCTTTCATCACAAAAATATCTTGAAGCAAAGCAAAAATGTGTTCATGCCTTTTGCCTCCACATTGTCATTTTCATTCAGAAAGTCTTTGACAATCAAGCTAATTGAAAAGTTTGAATAATAGTTCACAAATACAGAATCAGACAAAATTGCTTAAGAGTCATTGTGTGGCCGGGCGGTGGTGGCGCACGCCTTTAATCCCAGCACTTGGGAGGCAGAGCCAGGTGGATCTCTGTGAGTTCGAGGCCAGCCTGGTCTCCAAAGCGAGTTCTAGGAAAGGCTCAAAGCTACACAGAGAAACCCTGTCTCCAAAAACCAAAAAAAAAAAAAAAAGAGTCATTGTGTGAATGGCTGGAAGCCAAATGGTTATACTTTTGTCACTAAATCCATTCTACAAGCAGATTGAGAACCAGCCAAGTCCTACCTGTTTCCCTCGTGTCCCACATCGACTGAATGACAAGGTTTTTTTGCCCTTTGCTCTGGCCCCCTGTGGCCTCTGGTCTCCCTTATTTTGCTCTCTCTTCCCATTTCCTCCTCCTCACATTTTACTCCTCCTCCCCTCAACACTCTGTATCTGTCCTCCTTTCTCATGTCACTAAGACCTAATTTTGTTGTATGAGCACATGCATGAAGATACCCACAGAGGCCAGAAGTGGGGTGCAGATACCCTGACATGGAATTACAAGTGGTTTCAAGTGATTTGATCCCGCTACTCATAACTCTGACTGACTGCATTAGTAACAAGTTCTATTAACAACGGAGACATTTCTCAAGCCCTGATGTAACCAGGACATTTTTAAGTTCTTTACTTCTTTTTAATATAAGAGTTATGCAATTAGAAGAAATGTCTGCCCTAACACTAGTTTTTGATGATGACTTTTTAAAGCTCTTCAATGGAAACAGTAGCTAAAATTGAAATATTCCAACTAGTAGTGATGAGTAGCACCCCAGCTACATAGGTACTCTCTGAGAGACATGCTGAGGTCAAGGTACTCTAGTCAGTTTAGTGGCTTGTGGAACCATACCTCAACTAAAATAGTAAAAAGGAAGCTGTATCTGTGACTCATTGATAGAACTCTTCTCAAGAACATGTGTGACTCTAGGCTCTGTCTCAGGTATGGCACAGAAAGAGTAACCAAAGAAAGAAGCAAACAGAAGTTGAATGTCCCACTGAAATGCTTTGTCTGTGGCTCTTGTCTGTACTTCAAGCTTGACTCACTAATGTCTCTTACCCAGTAGGCAGCTGCGTGGGAATGCCTACTTAGATTTTTGTTTTGTTTTGATATGCTTCCCAGTCACTGGATGCTGCATCTTTGCTCATATGGGTCTGCCTCTATCCAATACCCAAATAGCACCCAAGGATGTATATCTTAATATGTTCACTGCTCATGGGCAGAAGTACAGGAAGAAATAGTAACAGATTCATCTACTTTCTCCTACTATACAACTGTAAAAATTAGAAATAAACTACATTTGCCAGAAAACAGGTCTAAATTAGTCCACCCAGTGTATTCATTGTGCTCATCCTTGTGTACTGAGAAAATACTTGGCTCTTCACCTAACAGAAATTCTACTTTAGGAGAGAGAGAGAGAGAGAGAGAGAGAGAGAGAGAGAGAGAGAGAGAGAGAAGGAGGGAAGGAGGGAGAGACAGAGGGATGGAGGGAGGATGAGGGAGAAGAGTTCCTAAATCACATAATATGAATTACCAGCCTCTGACTTGCTGTGTTCAGGAAATGATCTTCTTTCTAAATTAAATAAACAAATAATTTTTGACTGAAACCCAAATGGGTGAGTTTGACATTTCAAGAGAATACATTCACAGAACAGGGATGAGGTAGGTGGGTAGGGTCCTAGTGTGGCAGTTCAGACCTACTGAAGAAAGAGCAAGGGTCTGAAGGCAGGTTTGGATTTTATCCTAGAACTACTGACAAGGAAATTCAGAATTTCAACATGTGAGTGAGAGATACTTTTTCAAGCTAAAAAAAATATTACTCAGGCTTCTGAGGACAACCCTGATTTACAGAATGATCTATAAACTTTTGGGTGGTGTATAACAATTACTTTTTGCTTGAGCTTTATACTTACATGTATTATTTGCAATGTTCCTAGAGACTGGAGGATAGTTTTAAATTCCTTTTAACATTTTTTTACATATATTATCTCAAAAATTAGCTTAAGAAGCAAAATGATACATATAGATTTAACACCAAAACCAAGTCAAAATAATTATTTAATTGAATTGTTCATATTAATAAATACTGATATTTTAACATAATGTTAAGACACTTATAATAATTGAAATGCACTCTCAAATTTGAAGACATATGATGTCTTCATACTTAATAATTAGATATTATTTAGCTAAGGAAATTATCCTTGCACATATCCCCTGTATTGTAAATTTTTATATGGTTTGACTCACAGGGAATATCAGAATGAACTGTTAACTAATTTAATTACAGGATGTCACTGAGAATTTTTTGTAAAAGAGTGATAGTAAGATGAGGTCTCTCTCACACATGGGCATCTTACTTTTTGAGAACTAATGTGTGTAATTGATCATAGTGAATGTTGCATTTTATAATAATAAAGCAAACTATATTATTTCAGATGTGGTACCAGTCATGTCATTGTTTGAGAAGGGTAAGCTAAGGACCAGTTTAACTGGGAACACCATGGATGCCTATGATGTGTGCCTTGCATTCTTCACTGTAGAAGATATATATTCTAAAAACAGCTTCAGTCTGTTCAAAGTTAGATTCAAGATTTTAGAGTCTCTAAGAAAATGAAAAAAATTATGAACATAGAAAAGTAAATATTTGGGGCTGGAGAGATGGCTCAACGGTTAAGAGAAAAGTAAATATTTATATTTCAAAAGCAAAGCACTTGCACAAAACTTAGTTAAAATGAGTTCAGTACCACAATCACAAAATCTGGGAGAATATGACATAGTGTTTAATTAGCTCTGATAACTTTGTCATATATTATCTGACTGTATACCTTAAGAAGCTCTACACATGACATCGACTTGTTAACCTTCCAGGGTGTTTAAGGGAGTAGCTGGGTAAAAACTAGCATACAAAAATCAATAACTGGCCTATACACCAACAATAAACATGTTAAAGAAGAAATCAAATGAAAAGAAATCCCATTCACAATTGCTTCAAATAAGATAAAATACTTTGCAATAAGCCTGACCAAGGAAATCAATGATCTCTATAATGATAACTTTATAATACTTACTAGAGAAATTTAATAAGACACTAGAAAATGGAAATACAGCTCACATTCATAGATTAAAAGAATCAGCACTGAGAAAATGGGTGTCTGTCCAAAGCAAGTCTTAGTTTCTAATGCAAATGTATCTATGTGGGAATGTGTATATCTAGGAAAACTAAAACTATTCTAGGAGAGAAGGAAAAAGAGACTTTATAATGGAGAAGAGTGGGTGGGGTGAGGAAAATTATGGTAGGAAATCCCAAAGGGAAAGCTGGGGCATCAGTGTTTAAACAGAGATGTGGAGTGCAGTGCCAGGGAGGTGGGGAGAGTAGGGGAAGAGTCAGATGCTGTGGATATCTGTATGCTGTGAATGTGTTGCTCTCGTTGGTTAATAAATAAAGTGCTGGTTGGCCAGTAGCCAAGAAGGAAGCATAGGTGGGACAAGCAAAGAAGAGAATTCTGGGAAGAGGAAAGCTGAGGGGAGACTAGCCTGCTGTCCAGGGAGCAGCAAGTAAAGGCAACAGGTAAAGCCACAGAACACATGGTGACATATAGATTAACAGAAATGGGCTGAGTTTAAGTGTAAGAGCTATTCAGTGGTAGGCCTGAGCTAATAGCTGAGGAGTTTAATTAATATAAGCTTCTGAGTGATTATTTTATAAGTAGTTGTGGGGCCCGTGGAGCTGGGCAGGACTGGAGAAAACTTCAGCTATAGTCAGACAGAGCTTATACAAAAAGTGTTATAAGAAGCCTGCTATATTGTAAGCTACTTTAAAATATATAAGTGCACAATTATTTATATTGTTATAAAATATTTATTATAACATATATATATATATAGAGAGAGAACTGAGATAAATAGAATGTTTGTCATGATTTGCGCAGACATTTGTTTTATCTCTAGCACTCTGCTGCTCTGCAAACACAGTAACTACACTGAACTACATTTTGTATGTTTTCCAACATGAAAGTGAGAAAGCCTGACTTTTATTTTACTTTAACCTCTGCATTTTCATTTTTCAAGAATTTTCATTTTGAGAAGTCATCTAAGAGACCTATTTCTTTGCATGAAATCTTGATGTGTCTTTATGTTAAACGAATTTTCCAGGGTGGTGGTAGCACATATCTTTACTCCCAACACTCTGGAGGCAGAAGGAGGTGGATCTTTGATTTCTAGGCCAGCCTGGTCTACATAGTGAGTCCCAGAACAGCCAGGGCTACACAGAGAAACTGAGAGACAGACAGACAGACAGACAGATAGAGGTACTCCAGAGACTTGATTCGATCCTGTACATGCTACTTCCTCTTTCATTAATCTCATGATTTATTTTTAGGGACAAAACACTGTATTCATTGAAAATTCAGGAGAGTCTTAGAGTTTTCAGTTGGCAATAATAGTCTTATGAATCTAGTACACATAGTTGCATACCTGAGTCTACACTCCAGGAAGGTGGTGTAGCCCACAGCCAACCCACCGGAGATGATCCTCAACTTTCTGGTATTTCCATTGCACCTGACAGGGCTATCAGAGTCATACTGGCAGTAGTCCTTATGGTAAGTGCTCAGTACTGTAACTTATGTCACGGGATAGCTCTAGCATCAGTTGAGAATAGGGTAGTCAGTGTGGTGCAAGTTGTCCTGAATTATCATCACACTATTAATGGTTTGATTCCTTAGGAAGTGGTTTCAAGTGTAGATCATTTAGCTCGGTAGTTGAAAGCTTGCATATCAAGCACAAGGCCCTGGAGTACATCCCCATCCTCTAAATAAAAGGATACTTTCTAGCTCTAAAGCCGTCTAAACCCAATAGTTCAGATAGGTTACACATTGGCTGGAGCCAAACATGCTCACTGTTAGATAGTAAAGTGTTTGTCTTTTAATGACTGCTTTTCCAAGGTTCAAAAGTATGACTGCGTGAACACACTGTGACACTCCTTGAACTTGCTGCTAAAATATGTGTAAACATTACGATGTTGCCTTTCTCCATTTTTATTTCAGAATACTTGTTCCTTCGTTCTGATTCTTCAAGATATAACAAATTACACAGTTACACACACACACACACACACACACACACACACACACACACACACACACACACTTTGTCCCTACCTCTGAAGTGTTCTGTTATTCCTGAAAAGAGAAACAAAATCCTAGTAGGGAGTCTATTAAACTGAGATAGCTCATTGTTTAAAGCTTCTAGGTAAGTGCATCATCGCTGAAGTACATAATAAAATTAGAGACTTTAAAAATATTGCCGGGTGGTGGTGGCTCACGCCTTTAGTCCCAGCACTTGGGAGGCAGAGCCAGGCGGATCTCTGTGAGTTCAAGGCCAGCCTGGTCTACAGAGTGAGATCCAGGAAAGGCACAAAGCTACACAGAGAAACCCTGTCTCGGAAAACCAATATATCCATATATATAAACATGTTGCGGTGACAACATATGTATGTAGCATAGATTAGAATAGAAATTAGGAGCTTTATTTACCAGAAATAAGCAAGTTACCTTGAACCATGTCAAATTTATTTTCTTAGTCTTTCTTCTGTGTCAAAGCTCAGCCACTGTCCTTGCAACCACAGAGCTCTGTGAACTTTGCTGGTTCTGAGCTGCACAATTTACTAACCACTTTTTGCTCAAATCCTCTTAATTTCACTTATTCAAGTGTGCTTTTCCCAAACCATGTCCATTTGTCTTAAATTGTTTCTTTACTTGGAGCCACATGTTTAACTACTTGGGAAGCAGCCTGTTTCCTGCAAGGAGTACGGCTAATTGACTGCTCTCCCCTCTCCATTCCCCGATGTCACTTCCTCACCAGTCCTTTTTCAGGGAATTTCTTTTACAGAGTTCTTAATTTGGTATGTCACAGTACATAGCCAACTTTGTAATCACATTTGATTTTCTTATTAGCAAATATCCTCTTAGTTCCAATAATGTCTACTCTAATGGTCAAACATAAAGTATTTACAGTAAATTAAAAAAAGAAAAAAGAAAAACTCACCCAGCACTCTTTTCAAATAGAAAAAAAGCTTGTACTGTTGTAAGAAGGTGGAAATGTAAGCCAGGCTAGGACGCAAGATAGGCAACACTACGCTACAGAAGAAGATTGCATCTCCCATGGTGGACTAACTCTTCTCAAGAAGCCAAGTGTCGGGTACAATTACTATGAGACACTTCAATTGAGCTACAACAACAAAGATGAATTCTCAGATGAAGTCACACTGTGCATCTGTGTCAACCATAGCTGGAATGAAAACTCTTGACAGGTTTATTAAGCAATAACCACTGTGATCTCATAAATATATACACACACATACAAGTGTATATCTATATGCACATATATGTGCATATACATTTGTACACAAGTACACACACTCGTGCATGTTTGTGTGTGTGTGAGTGTGTTTTTTTTTTTTTTTTGTGTGTGTGTGTGTGTGTGTGTGTGTGTGTCCCGAGAATCAAGTCTATGGTCTTGTATATGATAAGTACTCTACCACTTGGCCCCATCCCCGCCACTGCAAACTCACTGTTAAAGTGAACTAAGTTGAGAGTGGCATTCCAATCACAAAGAAGGAATTGTGATTCTTAGTTACTATCTTATGCAGTGAAAACCCTTAATAGTAGAAATCTTTTCTTATGATCTTAGAGATAAGTACATAGTTAATAATAAGTGGTAAGTTGAAAAAAACTTAGACTTAAAAATTAATTAGAACTATGACAGTACTTTGTATCATCATAGTGCATAGGAAGAAAATCTGATAGCACTGTATTTGAACCTCACTTTAGTATAATAGTGTTGATTTTACAACTAAATATAGTTAACAAATAATCCAGAACACAGAGTATTACTTAGTGATAGGTAAATGAAATTTTGGCAATAAGTATGCAATTTATATAAAGAATAAGGTAGGATCTAACTTTCAATACTTTTCTAAGAGTTTATAATCTAGAAGAGAATTAAAATATACTTTAAACCTAATATATTGAAACACATGAAAATTTTTAAGCAGAAAGTTTAATAGCAAAAATAATTAATATATTTGAGTAGTTACTGTGTGTCAGTATCTACTTTTATAGCTGGTCTGTATTTATTAAGTGACTTTATTCTCAGCAAAGCCTAATTACACGGATGCTGTGTTATGAACAATCTACAGAGTTGGAAACTGAGGGCATAGAGGTGAAGTGTTGTTAAGCAGCTTGCCGTAAAGTGGCATTGCCCATAAGTGGCAGAGCTGGACCCTGGACTCCGGCAGTCTGGCTCCAGCAATTGTGCTCTTAGCCAGCACTATTTCTCTTGGCTGTGGCTATTGCAGCCTTATTATCACTCCATAAAGGAGGAATTTTTCATTCTAACTTTAAGATATGGTAATTGAAACTGAAATAGCTAAAAATAAGAGTTTTGAATTGCACTAAATAGAGAAATCATATTAACACTCAGTTCAGCGTTTAATAGTGCCCGGCAGTGTTCCATGTAAATTACCTCCATTAGCTCATTTACTTCTCATAGTAAAACAGCAATTGGCGCATCTGGAACTATCTCTTTAATCTTCACTTTGCAGAACAGGGAGAATCAGAAAATGTAACACAAGTGAAGAAAATGACAGAGACAGCTACCCAGCTGGGACACTAAGGGAGGAAGTCTGACTTTGAGGCTCTTATGTCCTTCAGGAAAAAAAAATGACTTTCTCTCCCACTACCAAATAATAACAGTGAGTAAAATGTACAGAAGAAATACAGAATAATTGCTGAATTCTAAAGACAGTTGTATGGAAGGAGAAGTTTTACCTGAATAAAACTTGAAAAGAGAAGTTATTAGTAGTGAAAAAAATATTTTTAAACTGGAAGCAACAGGATCAGGAAGATGTGTAATGACATTCAATAATCAGTAAGATCAATTATTACATTTAATGTTTCACATTTACTTACTTATTTCTTTGTTTTGGAGGTCAATTTATCCACTAAGCCATCTCTGACCTGATACTAGTTATATTTAAAAAAATCTAATAACTTTTCAAATTGGGAATTAAATAATTTCAAAGATGTAGTCTATATTTGCCCTTTCTTTAAATTTCAATTCTTATTCTTATTAGAAATTTATTTGATGTAATTCAATGAAAAATGTTTTCTGTTATTGCAATGTTTAGATTCCATGGAATAAAGTTTAAGAGTTCTTGCTTTTAAGGAAATCACAGTCTTCTAATTTGATATCACTGCTCACAATTTCTTTAGGTTTTGACCTGACAATATTAGCAGTTGCCCACCACAGCAGTTCAGCAATCAGTTCTTGAGGATCTACTGAGTTTCACAGGCTGTGACAGCTGTGAGAACAGACCAATAAACAAGCTGATGTGGAGCAGCAGGGAGCATGCCTGGCACTGGTCACAAGTCACAGTGGAGAGCAGGATAAAGGAGTTCACTGTCTATAAAATAACTCCAACAAACATGAGTAGGGGCAAACTATATCAGCTACCATGCTACATAGTGACAATGAGAATTGAAAACTTAAATAAGCTCTATCCTTCTAATTCACATATTTTCAAATAATTTAAGAAAAACTGTTTGCCAGGTTGCTGGAAAATGGAGAAACAGTAAAGGAAATGGGGATGGAGATCTTGGCAAGGGATTACGATCTGAGAGTTCCTTTAACCTCTAACCCTCCAGCTTCCACAAAGGAGGGCAGCTGCAGGAAGAGGGGCCAAATGAGAGACAGGGATTGGGATAAACGTCAACTGTAGTATGGAGTAAGTTTTATAGTTTTAAGAAGGTCAGCTAAATATGGAAAGAACAAGAATCAGCACATATCAGAGAGGACTACAAAGCAGACTGCCTTGATGACTCAGAGATACTCGTTTTCTTGGGAAAGAACATTCTGGGTCTTCTAGCTATGACCTGCCAAGTTAAAGTATTTTTTTTTCTTGGCACTCATAAAGTAAAATGTCAGAATCTATAGGAGTGATAGTATATTTCACTTTGCAAAGTTGTCAGTAAATAAAAGCTATCCAAGTTGAATCCTATATGAATTGTTCTCATGGAATTTGCAATTTAAAATTGCAGCTCTTTGGGTCTACAAGAAATGTAGTTTTGGTACTAGAGATCAATGCAGGGCCTCCTGCATAAGAGGCAAACATTGCTAAACTACCATAAGCCTCTTTACCCTGAACCCCAAAGGAGATTAGAATGACTTTTTTCTTTTTTAATATATATTTTCTAAGTAATTTTATTTTTTGAAATTGAAATATAATTACATCATTTTTATCCTTTTCTTTTCCACCCCCAAACTCCTACTATGCAAAAACCTCTTGCTCACTTTCAAATTCATGACTTCTCTTTCTTTTCTTTTCATTTTAATTTATCCTTCTCTCAAGCAATGCATTCTGACTGCAGTTTCCCCTTCCTCCCTATCATCCCAGTTACCCTTCCTAAATCCCTCTCCCCCAGTCACTGCTCCTCTGTTTCTCTTCAGAATAGAGCATTTTCCCCAGGGATATCAATTGAATTCAGGATAACAAGTTACAAAAAGACTGTGCACAAACCCTCCTATCAATGCTGGATGAGGCAATCCAGTAGGAGGAAAAGGTCCCAAGTACAGGCAGAGTCAGAGACACCCCCACTGTCCCACAAAGACACCAAGCTACACATATATGCAGAGTCCAAACCCATACAGGGTCTGTTAGCTATTTGGCGGTGCTCTTACCCTGCAAGGAAATGTCACGAAACACGACAGCATCCACTAACAAGAGTTTTATTAAGATAAGAGAGAGAGACAGGTATGCTCAGGCCTGTTGAAAGGACACATGCATAAAGAAGGAAGCCAGGAATATGGCGCTGGTTTATAAAGGCTGGGTCACGCATGAGTACACAGGCTCATGTGGCTACTCCACGCAGGCTCGTAGATCACATGGTTGTGTTGCGTGCTTTACGCAACCATGCGAAGCCACGAGGTCCTGGTCACGCGAGATGTTTTGACCAGGAAATGGCTATTTTGATCCAGAACTGGCTAGGCAGAAGTGTCTAGGTCCGCCGGGCTTGTGCAACAATGCCCAACCGTTGGGGGTGTGTTGTGAGTGTATCAGGGTCCATTATTACTATCTCTGTGAGCCCCTTCAAGCCCTGCTTAGTTGATTCAGTGGACCCTGTTCTCCTGGTGTCCTTAACCCACTGGCTTCTACAATCCTTCCTCCCCTTCTTCCTTAGGATCCCCAGAGCTCCACATAATGTTTGGCTGTGATTCGCTATGTCTGCTCCCATCAGTTGCTGGAGGAAGCCTCTCTGATGACAGTCTATGAGTACAGCAGGATGTCATTAGGAATCAGTCCATTGACTTTTTTTTTTTTTTTTTTTTTTTTTTTGCCAGTCATGCTGTAGTATAGTGGTTATGTGTTCAACCTCTGTTTAATTGTTGTTACCTATGAAAGTTTGCTGTGAGGTTTTTGTTTCCTAGAAATGTCAAAGGTATACTAATGGAGTCTCAGAGTGATTTTTTAAAATACTTTTTAGTAAATTTTAAATACATGGAAAATTATTTTACTGATACTTAACAAGATTTTTGTTTGTTTGATTGATGGTTTTGTGTGTGGGTATGCCCGCACAGTGTTAGGCCCTGGATGTAATCCAGTGGTGTTAAAATTCAATTCAGTGTTTCATGTCAAGGTTGTCTTGATAGGTTTATGCTTTAAGGCAGATAACTACAAAATATGTAAACCAAATATACAACAAGACCCAACAAAGGTAAACACCTTTAAAAATAAGTGCAAAACCATAGTGTCAGCTTAAATATAGGTCTAAAATCAGAAGCTACTCATGATGGCCAGGAAATACATTCCACAATAGAGAATAAAATATTTTGTGGACAACTCAGCATGTCAGAGGAATATGGGCCAGAAACTCCTACTAATTCTCTCAAAAGAAAGGCAAAGAATTCATCTCTCAGGTATATCTACATATCTGGCTCAGATAAAGCTACATACCTGGTTAGGGAAGCAAAGTGGGTAAGCCTTTTCAGTAAGAGCCTCACTAATGAGCCTACTGCTGCAGGATGTAGGGGTCATAAACAGACAGTTCTGCTTCTTGCACAGGTGGATGAGCCCCTGAGAAACAATCCATCCGCTGATACTTTGGAAGAAATATGGAGGCAAATACAGTGGGATTGGGGCACCAAACCAAATCAAGCAGTATTGAAGAGTCAAAATCTGACAGGTGATTGACATAAGAATGCTCTCTTTTGGGGTTTTGGGGTTTTTTGCTGGATAGACCTTCAGGGACAGGGTCTTCAGAAACAACATAACCTGTTGCCTTTGAGGTGCCTGATGTGTTCAAAGAAAGGCACAGAGAAAGTTCTGGAAGGACTATGTATAATAGTATTTTTTTTTTCATGGCTGACTGGTTTTAAACTGTTAAGGAATGAGATACTGTTTTTATGAGAAAAACTGAGTATCATCCAGACCTCCTCATCTTAAATCTCAGAGACTGATCTTAAATTCAGATAATCAGATATTCACACTTGGAATCTAAATCTGAAGTGAATGACACAAAATCAGAGGAAGGCTGGAGCCACATACTACCACTGACATCCAGTGTCAGGCGGCAGAAACAGTACATATAGAACTGTGATAATACAACAGACAGCATGGAACCAACTGGGTAATTGACACAGCTGCTAATTTATATATCTTTCCTTGGTTGACTACTGACTTAAAATCTTTATTTTGATATAATCTGCATGGCACAGAATTCACCCTTGAAAGCATACAACCTGCAGAGTTGTAGAGTATGTATAGTTTTCAACTATGACCATGATTTAACTGAGAACATTTGCATCAACCCAAAATAGACTTTACACCCTCACTTCCCTGCAAGCAATTTCCAGTTTTCTTTCTATAGTTACAGATGCCCTTTCTGGACATTCATATGCATAGATACATGTAGTGTATGGTCTTTTGTAAGCATGTGTGATGTTTCCAAGATTCATCCACATTACGGCATACATCAATGAACCCTTTTACTTCAGAATAGTTTCATAGATACACCATGTTTTGTTTATCTGTTTATCAGTTAATGAACATTTGTGTTGTTTTAACATTTTGGCCATTATGAATAGTGCTGCTTTTAACACTGTGATGTGGTCAAATGTTTGTATTTTTGTTCTTGGGTATTCAGTATTAAAATTCCTAAGCAGACAGTAGCTCCAGAAAGAATGATTCTTTTGATCCATTATTCTAACAATACATTTTCTCTCAAGCTTTATGTAACTATAATGTATAAAAATTACATATTATATGGTATACATACATATTTATATATGCAATGAGTATATCAAGCTAATTTTCAGATCTATTATCTCTTAAAACACAATCCTTGTTTTTTAAAGCACACAGTATGCTATCATTATAATTACCTTATTTACACGAATTTTACAATGCATTCCTTGTGTCAAGTGATTTTTTGTACCCTGTAATCAACATCTTGTGTTTGTAACTCCCTTCATTCCCAACCCTGGCACCCACCATTGTGGGAGTTTGATTATTTTATTAAGCATCTAAGTGAGGTTATATACACTGTTTGTCTTTCTGTTCTTGGCATAGTATGCTTCGTATGATGTTTTCCACATCTGTAGGACTAAGTGCTAAATGGTCTTATCCATAAAAAACAAACAACAACAACAAAAACCCAGAGATAGATATTGGGTGAAAAGCTAAGAGACCAGAAAAGCAGAAAGAAGCCAGGATCTTACCACTTGGAGATCCTCGGCCAAACAAACCTACTTCCTGTATACCCACGCCTATATGCTTTTCTGTTCTGCCTTTCAATTCCTCTCTCAGCCCAGCTACATCACTTCCTCTTTCTACCCAGCTCTGTCACTTCCTCTCTGTTTGTACAGACCTCCAGACTTTTATGGTTAACTAGCGTTGGAATTCAAGGTGTATGCCACCACACCTGGCTCTGTTCCCAATGTGGCTTTGAACTCACAGAGATCCAGATGGATCCCTGCCTCCTGAGTGATAGGAATAAAGGTGTGTGCTACCATTGCCTGACTTCCATATCTAATATAGTGGCTGGCATTTTCCTCTGAGCCTCACATAACTTTCCTAGGGTGCACAGTATTTTGGAGGACACAATACATCACCTCACACATCTATCCATATTGAAGACAATGATAACATTTCCCCCTTTCTTTTAAACTAAAGTGTGTTCCATTACATATTCACACACATTCTTTGTCTACTCATCATCAACAAACACTTAGTATGGCAATATTTTTAAGACTCATCAGACTGTTTTCCAGTAACCATATCATTTTGCATTCTAATTGATAATATATGATGAGCTCTGTGATTTCTCCATATCTATGGAAATACTTGATTATAACAAGTCTTAATATGGACAGATATCCTAATAGACATGGAATAGTATCATTGTGAGTTTGTCTTACCTTTCTTATGACGATATTGAACATCTGCTAATGTGTTTATTGTCTACCCACATACATTCTATGGAGAAATAAATTTTAAAGTTATTTACCTATTGTAAAAGTTGAATCTTGTATACCTTTATTATTGAGTTCAAAGAACTATTTTTATTTAATTTTCAAACTATGTATGGTGGTTTGAATGAGAATGGCCCTCATAGGCTCATATGTTTGGCTGTTTTGCCCCCAGTTAGTGGAGCAGTTTTGGAATGATCAGTAAGTGTGGCCTTATTGGAAGAGCTGTGCCACTGGGGTGGGCTTTGTGGTGTCAAAAGCACATGCCAGGCCCCAGTGAAACTTGGAGGCCATGTGTGAGCTGCCAGCGACTGTTCCAGCCACATTCCTGCCTGACCACCACCATAGTCCCCATCATGATGGTCGTGGACTAAGCCTCTGAAACTGTGAGCAAGCTCCCCATTAAACGTTTCTTTTGCAAGTTGCCTTTGTTGTAACGCCTATTCACAACAAGAGAACAGTATCTGAGATAAAAGTCGGTAGCAGGTCTTGGGTATTTCCCTGAAAGGCCTGAGCAGGCTGCTGTTTAAAGAAATATGTACAATTTGGGGACTGTGGACTAGAGAAGTAGTTGAACACTATAAGTGGCATTTAATGGGCCATCTTAGTAGGGATTTAGAAGAGAATAGTAGTGAGAGCAATGTGGACTGTACAGGCCCAGGTCAAGAGGGTTCCGTAAGGAATAATAGTGGTGGGGTAGAGACCATTCTTGTGATGTTTTGGCAAAGAATATGATTATTTTCTTCCCTTTTCCAAAAAAAAAATATCGTTCAAGCTAAATTTAAGAGTTTTGAAGTACAATTGACAGGAAATTTCAAGACAGCCTAATATTGACTATGTCACATGGTTATTTGTGATCACTCTTACACAGACCTACAATGAAGAAGAGCAAGGGGGCAAAAAGAATACAAAACGTACAGTTTGAAGGGGAAAGAAGCACCCAGAACTGTAATGTTGGAACCAAGTCTTATGTTCAAGGATATGAAAAATTTAAAGTACAGTTAGGTGCTAAACAGAATAAAGGGATGATAACCCCAGGGCAAGACCCTACCTAACTCTAACCCTCAGTCTATGAAAGGAAGGGGGCTGAGGGATTCCTGGACCTGAACAACAATGGAAAATTTATGCAAATGTAATTCAAGGATGGGCCCAGGTTCTACTTGCAGTAAGCCAAAGAACTTGGCAGATTCAGCCATTTTTAGATTTAGAGTCGAGAAATACACAGGAAGGGGATTGTGGAATCTTTCTCCTCAATTAAGGAAAGCAACTGAGGCCACACATGCAGCTGAGGAGTCTCTGCAGGGGGCCTAGAGAGACCATTTGGTGAAGCTGTGAAAATGAACTCTAAATTGTACTGGAGACCCCAAGATACTGGAGATCCCAGAGTCACAAGATATCTGCCAAGGAGAACTACATAGAGAAAGCGAAACCAGCCCAAGAGAGAGATGTGTTGCAGTCAACAAGGCTGGAAGGAGCAGGAGACTGGAAGGACAATTAATGCAGAACTTGGAGCTTGTTGTTCTGGATTTTGTTCAGCTGGAAACTCGAGCTCACTCCTGCTTGATCTGGAAAGACCTATTTCTCTGTCTCCAAACCCTACCATCTCAGAGAATCTCCAACAAAGAAAAGGCACAAAAAAGCCTCATTTTGAATTCCGGTGGCTGTGGTAGCTCCTCCCCTAAAGTTGCCAGTAGCCCAAGACCCCGCCTAAAGCACTCAGTTTTTGACAATACTTGGGCACAAACCCAGCTGGTGGAGGACATGTCATCATCCCTCACCTGCAGGGTATATAAGCTCTTTGTTTTAGTTCGGGCGAATGACTTCTCTAGCCCTGATCTCTTTATATCTTGGCTGTTGCCAGAAGGTGCTATCCACTCTGGAATGTTTTCTATCCTTAGTTAACCCTTTCCGATACTAACCTCACAGATCCACCAAGAAGCATGTTTCTTGTTCGTGGTGATATTTTAATTGTGCTGAATTGTGATTTTATTTGTATGTTAATAAATAAAGTTTGCCTGGAGATCAGAGGTCATTAATGAGCCAAGAATAGAAGTCAGGTGATGGTTGTTCACACCCTTAATTGGATCACATGGCAGGCAGAGTCTCTGTGTGGTCAAGGACACAGCCAAGCATGGTGACTCTTGAGTCTTTAATCCCAGTACCAACCATAGAGACCAGGAGGTCTATATAGACAGGCAGTGACGAGGAAGTCATGTGGCTGGGCTTAGAGCCAATGAGAAGGCAGAACAGGAAAGCAATAAAACACAAGACACACAGGAAGAAGGTCTCTCTCTCAGGGGAAGGATGACAGCGAGTGGTAAGCTAAAGGTAGTCCTGGCTCTTGCTCTGATCTCTTAGGCTTTTAACTCTGTATTTGGGTCTGTGTTTCTTATTTAATAAGACCGTTTAGAAATTCGTCTACACTTGTTTGACCCTAGATTCAATCAAATTGACACAAGATTAACTCTCAGATCTCATCAATTCTATGTAAAACACAAATACTCTCCTAATAAATTAATTTCTGCTTAATTTGAACTCTACTGTTTCCTGTAAGACTAACTCTACAAATATAGGGGGTGGAGTTTCCCAAATACAGTAAGTATTTAACTGAATAAAAAAATGTATAAAACAGCCGAGTCTTTGGTGATGTCTGGTGGCCATGATACCACCAATGGCCACACAATGCCCAGGGTCTAGGCTGTAACCTGTATTGGTGTCCAAGGGCTCTGCTGTTGCCGGGACCATGCCAATTGAGTGGCCAGCACTGTCTCCTAGGGCCATTATGTCATCCAGGCCAGGACTGCTGCTGAGGGCCATGTCTGGGTCTATGGCCCGGCCACAGCCAAGGTCTGTTGATATCTGTAACTCCTGATACCATGGAGGTCATGCTCATGTCTGGGGCCATGTTGGTGTCTGTGTCGATCTGAGTAGCCTATGCTGCCACGTGGGGACATGGTAACATCTAAGCCTGGGCTGCTGCCTAGAACCATGTCTGGGTCCATGGTTATACCACAGTGGGATCTGTGTTGATGCCCTTGGCCTATGTTGCCACTAAAAGTGAAATGGATGCCAGGGGTCTAGGCCACAACCTGTGGCCATGTGGCTGCCTGAGGGTCATGCTGATCTGAGTGGCCTCCATTGTCACCAGGGACCATGGTGTCATCTGGGCCACGGCTGCTGTTGATGGCCATGTCTAGGTCCATGGCCCTATAGCAGCAGGGTCTGAGTTGATATCCACGGCTCCTGTTACCACCAAGGGTTGTATAGATGCTGGGGCCTGGTCAGTCACCTGAGACCATGTTGATGTCTGAGGGCCATGCTGCTGTCAGGGTCATACTGATCTGGGTGACCTATACTGCCACCTGGGGCCATAGAGATTTCTGGGCTGGGCTGCTGCCTAGGATTATATCTAGGTCCATGGCCCTACAGCAGCTAGGGTCTGGCTAGGGTCTGGGGTGATGTCCATGGCTCCTGTTACTGCAAATGATTCTGCAGATGCCCAGGGTCTGGTCAGCTGCCTGAGACCATGATGGTGTCCAAGGGCCATGCTGATGCCAGGGCCTTACTGATCTGGGTGGCCAGTGCTGCCACTGAAGCCATGGTGATGGTAATGCTTGGGCCCAAGCTGTTGGCCAGGGTTGTGTCTGGGTCCATGAGCTCCCTCAGCTGGGGACTACTGTGTTGATAATGTCCATGGCCCCCATTACCAAAAGCGGCCGTAGGCACCTTGCATGTTGAAATCTGAGGGCCATTCTGACTGGTCCTGCCCCTCACTGACCCTGTGACAGCTGGCCTTGTCCCTAGCTAGATATTACAGCAGAAGAGCTGCCCCTCGTCCCCTACATTCAGGAAAGAGGGCCCCACACCTCACCATAGGCATGCACTTCACCTTGGAAGTAAATTAAAGGTAACCCTGTGGTCAGAGGAAGAGGTGAGCCAGCCCTGAGCGTGCAAGAGCAACAGAGCTGACCCCACACTCACAGTCTGCCATATGAGGGCATTGATGAGGGAAAGGTGCTCTCCCCCCTCTGTCCCTTGCCCCCTGTGGCAGGCAAGAGAACTGGCCTCAGGGTCATGAGAGTGAGAGAACCAGCCCTGCTCTATACCAGCTACAGCACACAGGAGACAGGTCCTACGCCCCTCCTGGGCAGCACACTAAAGCTGACCCTGTTATCAGTCAGGGGATGCAAGTTATCCAGCCCTGAGCTCGTGAGAGCAGGGGAGCTGACCCTGCCCCCACCCTAACCCCCTTCCGCAATCGAAAGAGAGGGCCCTATACCTCACTTGGGCAAAAGAGTAGAGCAGAGCCTGATGATATGAGTCAGGGGGGTGCATATCTACAGGCCTGAGAGCAGAAGAACTGGCCATGCTCCTTGCTGTAGGCTACATTGGGTGACCTAGTCTAGGCAGTGCTGGAGAGCTCATTTGGGTAGTGACAGTGAGGGAATGCTAGTGAGTTGACCAACCCAAGTACTACCCAGTCCCAGAGCCAGGGCTGTGAGTTGGCCCACCCCAACATCCACCAAGTCTATGAACTGTTGGAGCATGTAAAGGGGACAAACCTACAGATCCAAGACTGTAGGATCTCCCTGACACAGGAAAGCAACAGGTTATCCAAGAGAAGCCTCAGTGAGAGCCCATTATTGATGGTGTAGCAGAGACCAAAGGCCACGAACCAAACCAAGGACTCATGGCAATGAACATGCAAGTGAACATGAATAGACTGAAGGGTGAACTGTGTGACTGACTGCAACCTCCATGATGAGAGTCTTCTCTCTCTCTCTCTCTCTCTCTCTCTCTCTCTCTCTCTCTCTCTCTCTGGTTTGATATGATTTGTTTAGTTTTTGTTTCTTGTTTGTTTGTTTGTTTATCTTTTGACTTTTGGGGTGTTTTGTGGGGGGTTACAATGACAGAGGGCAGATTTAGGGTGATGGGGAGATTGGTGGGATCAGGGAGATTGATGGGTTCAGGATGCATGATGTGAAATCCTCAAAAAGTCAATAAAAGTTTTTTAAAAAACGTGTGAAACAAAAGAGAGAATGCAGTATTTAAAGGAATAAAAACTGAGTAGGAAGTGACAGAGTAAACAGATTCCAAGTATAAAAAACAATCATGGGAAGGAAAAGTAAGAACTACCCTAGTAACTTGAAGCATCAGCACATTTGTTTACTCAGGGGAAATATTTGAAAGGAAAAAAAGCATGAAGTATGGATGCGTGGGCAGATAATTAGTGTGTAAATCCCATATGGAAACTGGGGTGACAGAGGAGAAAGGATCTGTTTAGAGATAATGAAATTGATTTAGAGGTGGGAAATGAAGAGATGTAGGTGCTCAGCTGGTGACCGTTGCTATGCTACATCTAAGGTGACAGGCAAGTAGGAATGCCAGGGGAGAGGTAGATTGGGGAACAGGAACAAAGTAGTTGGTCCAAGATTGAAGCTGAGCAGGGTTTTCAGACAAGCATAACTAGTAGCAGAAGGGATTTTAAGCTTGTTTTTTGTTCTCTTCTCACTTCCCTTTCTTGGTTCTCCTGTACAGTTAATAAAGTGTATCATAAGGGAATAAGAACATTCACAAACTCCAACCCATGAACATTAAGTGTCCAATGAATCATGCTCTCGCTTGTTCTTTGGAAGTTGTTTCTTTGTGTGACTTCCCTTCTGTTCTTATTTCAGGGCATCAGTTGTAGAATCTAAGCTCTACCTTGCAAACTGAAGTACATACTTTTGGGGGATTGAGTTCTTATTTTCTAAAAGTGACTGTGAAATTCTGCTTATTTTGACTTCTGAGAGACTTACCATGCAAGCTAGACTGGTGTGAAGTTTGTATTGAAGCTCAGCCTGCCTTCAAACTGGCCATCTTTTCTCCTCTCAGCTTTTCTCCTTACAGCCCTGTACACACCTCCTCCAAAAGATACCTTTATTATGAGGGAAATCATTTTTTAAGTAGCTTTTTTTGAAATGCCCACATATTTATACACTCTATACACTATGAACTCCCTCCAACACCCCATAGCCCATCTCCTTCCAGTTTAATCTACAAGTATCTGAATTAAACTACAAGACAGCAGTTTATTTTTTATAAACAATTTATAAGAAGGTCAATATTCCTTGTGAGCACCATTCACAGGCCCCTGTCCATTAAGGTTTGAATTCTTCTAGACCTAAGTGTTCACTTACTATCAATACATTAGATGGGAGGGGAGTAGCTAATATAAACTCTAGCTACAGTGGGAACTCCAGGCTTGGAGTTTAAGAACTAAGTGGTCAGTTTCAGCCAGAGTTAACTTCTTAGACTTAAAATGTATTTAAACTTAAATTTATTTTATATGTCTACAGCATGAGCATGAAGAATCCAAATGCAGGTATCAGATCCCCTGGATGTGGGTGAATTTTTTATTCTAATGTTGGCAATGTTGGGTTGCCACATTAACTCAGTAAAGATCAACAAAATCTGGTTCTCTTGGCAAAAAAATAAAAATAAAAAAAAGGTCAATGCTTCTTTCAAATCTTTTACCCCCTTTAACTCTTAATCACAAATGAATTTTCTAGCCTTAGACTAACATGTCTTTATACTATATTCTTAAACAAAACTGCTTAATTACGCAGCAGTAATTTATTGGCCTTTTTCTTTTGTGTGCTTTATTTGTCTTTTATAAAATACAAGCACTATACAATTCACTCAGAAAAGGCCTGAAATTATGTGCTGTGTGAAAATGGAAATCCTAAAGTTTGGTCTGTAGGTCTCCACATGAGGCTGATACTAACAAATAAGAGAATATAAGGTATCTCTGAAATCATTTTCATAAGAGTTATCGTAACAACAAAATTTGAGACTGAGTGTATAGAATGCTTGCCTGAAATATGCAGAGCCCTGAGATGGATCCTCAGAGCTGTATAAATCCAGGTGAGGAAGGAGGGTGAGAAGTTCAAAGCTATCCTTGGCTATATAACAAATTTGAGGCTAGCTAAAGTGGCGTGAGACACTTAAAGTCTACTTCTTGCCTTTTCAACCGACTTCCTTGGGTTTTCTGTATTTCCTTATAAAGCTGCTTTCAGTGTGGAGCTAAAGGCAAGCCTAACAAATGACAGCATCGCTGATACACCAGGGCCATGGAGTGTGGAGGCTCGAGCTCAGGAATCCCGTGAAAGGAGGAAACACAGCAGTTTTGTTTCTATGAAATTGAAGGTTAGTGGAAGTTGGCACACCAGTGGACTTCAAATCTGCTCAAAGTTATATGGTAAAGAGAAAAAGGAAAGAGAAAGGGGAGAAATTCCCTCAGGTTCAGCTTCATTATTCAGCATTTGAAAACATGTCCATCTATTCTCTTGACTAAAGCCCTGGACCTTGGTTTCAAGGATTTGTTTGAGGTCAAGGATCCGTTCACTCTCAAAGCAAGTATTTATGTATACATAATTAAATTGAGAAATTCAGTAGAGAAATTACCTGTTCACTGAGAAGTAATCTGAATTGCATTATTCATATTTAGACTCTCTTTCTATATGTATATATGTATATATGTATGTATGAAAATGATTGTGTATGTATGGGAATTATGTGTATAAATAGCTATAACATAAATCTCAGGGTCAAGAGTTTGTCAAACTGGTGATTATCATTCAAGTTCTTGTCATTTGATCTTGAGGAATTATTTCACATTTCTGGATCTTAATGTCATATAGTATAAAATAAGATTAAACTTTCGCAGGGCAGTGGTGGCGCATGCCTTTAATCCCAGCACTCGGGAGGCAGAGCCAGGTGGATCTCTGTGAGTTCAAGGCCAGCCTGGGCTACCAAGTGAGTTCCAGGAAAGGCACAAAGCTACACAGAGAAACCCTGTCTCGAAAAATAAAAAAAAATAAAAAATAAAAAAAAGATTAAACTTTCAATGTGATTGGATCTTTTTCTATTTCCAAAGTTCTATGAATCTGCTCTGAAGAAAATTTTAATATGTATTTTTGATATATTAATTTGAAATAACACTTATTGTCTATTGTGTCCATTAAGTGCATATAATTATGTTATATAGTGTTTGATATGTGACTATAATAACCATAAGAATACCAATAAGGAACGGCTGTTTAAAAAATTATATACAGGTGACCAGATGTGGTGGTGGCATATGCCTTTAATCCCAGAACTTTGGAGGAAGAGGCAGGTGAATTTCAAAGTTTGAGGCTAATCTGGTCAACAGAGTAAATTCCAGGACAGCCAGGGCTACACAGAGAAACCCTGTCTCGAAAAAACACCCCCCCAAAAAAAAATTACACACAGGTGTGGAGGAAAGTACCGCAGCAGGTAAAGCACTGGGCATTCAAATGTGAAAACCAGAGTTCAGAATCATGGAATCTTTGTACAGGCCAGTGTGCATGGTGTCCCACCTGTGTTCCTGGAGGCAGATACGGAGATTCTGGCAAAAGCTGGCTGGCCATACTAGCCCAAAACTAGTAAATTTCAGGCCCAACAGGAGAACTCTTCACCATGTACAAGGTAGAGAACATTCAGAGAAGACATCTGACATCAACTTCTGGCCTGCACATGCACGTACATTGACATACATGTGCACAGGCATGTAGGTGAATCTAGAAAAAGGCAACCACTGACACAGGCACATCACACACACACACACACACACACACACACACACACACACACACACACACCACACACACAAATATAAATATAAATATATAGGATATATATATCCTAAATCAAAATTAGTCATTTTAATTATTAAGCAGAAATCAATAAGTGCATCAGCATCTAGTCATTTTACAATAAATTATTTCATAATTTATATGCACAGACACTGAAATTAAACATCATTTCATATGAACCTTTTCATGCTACATTTTAATTAAATCTGTTAAACCTAATAGTGCTTTTTTTTTATATCAAAGTTATTTCATATATTTAGAGATATAGCCTTGGCTCATTATAGTAGAAGCTAATATCACCTCATATTTTAGTGTTTCTATTAATCACAATTATTTTTGTTATTGTAACAGTACTTTATAGATGCCAAAGACACATTATTATTAGGTATGTGTGTGCTATATAAAGGGCTAAGGCTGAGATTTAAAGAAACTCAAGAATTAATAAGCTGGTTGTTTTATTCAATAACCTGTTTTTGAATGTTGAGTGAACTTTTATTATAGTATTTTTGCTTTATTTTAATAATCTTTATTTTTGATATAATATAATCACATCATTTCTCCTTTCTCTTCCCTTGAAGCCCTCCCACGTTCCTTCTCTTTTGCTCTCATTCAAGTCCATGAACTCTTAGTTGGTGGTGTGTCTATGTGTGTATTCCTAAATGTATAAATACAACCTGCTCAGTCTGTTACTGTCTGTAATTTTTCGGGGCTGACTATTTGGCATTGGATAACCCATTCATGTGCTCTTTGCTGGGGAACACTATTTCTTTTGTTCTTAGAACTGCTTGATTGCCTGTAGTTCATTGTCTAAGGTTGAGGTCTTGAGAGCTTTTCCTTTCCACATTAGCACATCTATTGGTAACATACTTGTTCAGGTAATATTAAGGCAGACATAATTATTTTACATATGGCAAATATTTATGTCAAATACAAGCAGAATGATGTTGGCTTATGAACTATTTTAAGGTACTTGAAAAAGATTCACTGCAAACATATTTCTACAATATGTGTGTGTTCTAGGTTGACAATTATCACAAACCCATTTCAGTCACAGACCGGGCAACTAAAATCAGTTGGATTTTATATAGGGATGGAGAGATGGCTTAGTGGCTAAGAGCACTGGATGCTCTTCCAGGGTCCTGAGTTCAGTTTGTGGGACCCAGTCAGGAAACTGCCAACTGTGTGTGACTCCAACTCTAGGGGATCTGTCACTTTCAGCTGACCCTTAGCATCTGTACACATGTAACATACATAAAAATACACATTAATAAAAATGGAAAATAACATAAGAAATCTGCCGGGCGGTGGTGGCGCACGCCTTTAATCCCAGCACTCAGGAGGCAGAGGTAGGTGGATCCCTGTGAGTTCGAGGCCAGCCTGGTCTCTGGTCTCCAAAGCAAGTTCCAGGAAAGGCGCAAAGCTACACAGAGAAACCCTGTCTCGAAAAACCAAAAAAAAAAAAAAAAAAAAAAAAAAAAAAAGAAATCAGTATTATGTAAATATGTGTGTGTGATGTGTGTGTACATATATATATGTATATACTAACCCAATTACTATATTTGTACATATATATAACCTAACCCAATTACTACATATGATAAATGTATTGTATTGAATCCTACTGAAATATAAGATTAGCTATGAAGGTGACTAAATCATAGTCAGTTTTACTAGTGATCTTTCCCTTATCTATGTGACGATAATAAAAATAAGTTGCAAAATTTACATATGATTTCAATTACTTATTTGATCTATTCAGGAACATTATAGAATGTTTAATATTTATTATGAATAGGGCACATTTATGTATTAAGAAAGAAACATAATATTTGGTTGGTTTCTTTGTCCTGCAGGAGGCTTCAAACCAGTAGATATAAATATTTATAAACATACTATTAATGTGTATATGATTATATTATCATCTCCTAAATAAATTGCTTGTACAACATAGTAAATACAAGAAGTCAAGATTATTTATTCCATCAAACTCTACTTTCAAAATGAGCTTTTAAAAAGATGATTATAGTGTGCTTGGGTCATACTTAAAGATCTGATTCCAGGCTTTGAATGTGAGAAGGAAGATGAACGGATCTTTTACACAGCAAAACATATAAAGTATAGGATTTTGATTTTTCTTTTCATTTTCTCATATTTAAGTTATTGAGTATAGATATTATATATTAATAATGTATGTACAAGACTTAATATGTTAGCAAGGCATGGTGATGCATACCTTTGATCTCAGCACTCGTGAAGCAGAGGCAGGTGGATCTCTGTGAGTTCAAGGCCAGCCTGGTCTACAAAGTGAGTTCCAAGACAGCCAGGGCTATTACATAGAGAAACCCTGTATAAATAAATAAATAAATAAATAAATAAATAAATAAATAAATAAATAAATTTTTTTCCTAGTTCTGTGTCACTTAGAATAATTCTGATCATGGAGATATCAGACATTGGCTGAATATATTTTGAATTTACTGTCAAAACATGATAAGACTGTTATAAGAATATATTGGGCACAGTCAAAAATGATGCTAAACATTCTATATAAAGCATATTGTCTCATAACTAACACTTTAGTGTTGTCAGGTATGGGTTCTTTCTTATGCAATGACTCTCAAACCTGGAAAAAAAAAAAGCCTTGGTCACTCCCATGATATTTGAGCCACTATTGTATCAGTATCTTGTAGGCAGGTCACCATTGTAGAGAGCAGGATTTGTAGTCTAGAAATAGGTGGTAAAACAAATCAGATTCCATTTATTTGTGTTTGGGGTGGGGAGTGATGTGTTAATTTTGTTTGTGTGTGTGTTTGTTTGTTTTTGGAAAGAAGATACGGGAAGGAAGTTGGGTGGGTATGGAGGTGGTGAGGATATGGGGAAAACATGATCAAAATATAATCCATGAAAAAATATTTAAAGAAAAGAATAAGACTTAAATATTAATATATTCTGTCTACAAGAGAGTTGGTTTACCAGTATGGATACAGACTGAAAATGAGTGATAGAGAAGAAATGTTACAGGCAAATGGAAACTAAAAATATACAGGAATGGTAATTCAGCCACACACACACACACACACACACACACACACACACATAATTTAATATTACAGTATGGATATTAACCCTGGAGATAAGGTGTTCATCCCATCGTATCTTTAAGTAAAGATACCTTAGCCTTTTAGACACAGAAAGTGAATGAGCAGAAAAACGCAGTGAAAGCTATGTCTCTGGTAATAGTAGTGGGCCATTAACAATCCCTAATAGAACCATACTTTGCATTGTAGCCTTGCCACCCTCCTGCTTTCCCCTTTCATGCCTTCCTTCCACAGCTGCAAGTGATCTTGGGAGATACTACATTATTTAGGATGGAAAATATTGTTTGTAGTTGGTATTCCATGATGTGGCCTCCATGGCCTTGTCATCTGCTTTAGTCCACTGCTGTGGACAGACACCATGACCAAGGCAACCCTTACAAAAGAAAGCATTTGACGGAGGGGGGGGGTGATTTACAGTTTCAAAGGCTTATTCCGCTATCCTCATGGCAGAGAGCATGTTGGCACACAAGTACAGTGCTGAAGAGGTATCTGAGAGCTATATCCTGATCCCAAAGAAGAGAGAGAGAGAAAAAGAATGGGTATGTCACTGGCTTTTGAAACCTCAAACCCCATCCTTCCATGGCACACTGTTGTAGAATATTTGTTTAACTATGCAAAGATATGTTAAATTTGTTTATGTTGCAGAATATTTGTTTAACTGTGAAAAGATGAGTTTCATTTGTTTAATTATGTAAAGATGTATTACTGTTTTACCTTGCCTGCCGTAAGTCTAATAAAAAGCAGAATGATCAATAGTTAAGGCACAGGTATAGGGAGAACTTCCAGGAAGGGAGAGTAAGTAGGAGGATGAATTTAGGCTTGGGGCAAAAAAGAAAAGACACACCAGGGAGAAGCCAGGGGCCAGCCAGCCAGCCAAACTTGGAAGAAGCAGGAAAGTAGAATAGACAGAATGAAAGAAAGGTAAAAGCCTTGAGACAAAAATGTAGATGAATAGGAACAGGTTAAATTAAGTTATAACACCTAGTGGGACAAGCCTAAGCAAAACCAAGCATTCATAATTAATAATAAGTCTACATGTCTTTATTTGGGAGCTGGTTGGCAGTCCAAAGAAATTGCCAACTACAACACACTTCCTCCAACAAGGCCATATCTACTCCAACAAGGCCATGCCACCTCATCCTTCTAATCCTTTCAAAGAGTGCCACTCCCTGGTGACTTAGCATTTAGATATATTAACATATGGGGGCCATTTTTATTCAAACCATCTCTTTCCTTTCTCTGGCCCCCATAGGCTTGTGACTATATCATAATGTAAAAATTCATTCAGTCCAACTTAAAAAGTCCCCATATGTTTACCACTCTAGTTGGTGGCATGAACCAAGAGAGCAAGGCCTAAAAATGAGGGGGACTAAAGTCTCATGCAATAGCAACTGTATTCAGAGCATCAGACAAATTATACTCTGAGGGTTAAGAAGAGTTACCTAAATAAAGTATATAATCACAAGGACAAGTCACACATGGCAAGATCATGTTTTTCTCTAGAGGCATATAAACAAATAGTAGCCACTGTAATTAATAATCTAAAGTAAACTCATTCCTATACACTGCACCTGGGAGGAACACAAAAATACATTCCAGGAATAGTTCTATGTTTTGAAAAAACTAAAATCAGAAAACTTTTGTCTTGTTTTCTTGGAGTTTTCTCACAGCACTGAGAATTCTCACACATATTCATTCTTGGACTTTGTTCCGAAATCCATAGTTTCAATAGTGTTTACAAGTCCAAAGTTCAGTATCTTCTGAGACTCATGCCTTAACTATAATCCACTGTAATATCAAAATCAAAAGTCAGATCACATACTTCCAATATACAATGGACAGAATATACATTATCATTCCAAAAAGGATGTAAGGGAGCATGGTGAGGAAATACTAGACCCAAACAGTTAAATACAGCTGGGTAAATTCTAAATTGTGCATTTCTATGTCTGATGTCAAAGCACTTTTCAGGTTCCCAACTCCTTTCGGTTTTATTAGCTGCAACATATTTCTCTCTCATGGGCTCATTCCACATCCAGTCTGCAGATTGTTTGGCAGATATCTGTGGCATCTCCTACAACTTGGGGTTTCCAAACTCAATCCAGATTTACTCAGTGTCCTCCCTGGGCTTCTGTGTAGGAATCACCTTTCCATATGGCTGGTCAAAGTGGCTTTTCTTAGCCATGGAGGGAGATTCTATATTCCCTTTCTTGAATTGTTGACTCTAAACCCAAAACCACATGGCCAAATTTTGCTGCCTGATGGGGCTAGAACTTGGCCTCCTCTTTCAATTATATTTGCATCAGCTTTGGGTTGTTGATACTTCCTTTGATTGCTTTTCACACTTGGAAGCTTAGCTGGGTGGGTCTTGCCTTGAGGGCACCACTCTTTTGTTCCACTTAATATCCCACTTTTCTTTAAACTTTTTGTCTCCCTGAGCACAGAACTTGATTCTAACATTATATTTCTGGGTGGTCTTTGTCTCTTCCAACTGCACATTTTTCATTTCTTTTTGTCAAGTTTGCTTCTTCTTTTCATTATAGAAAAGCAGAGGAGTGATCACAAACATCCACACAACAGAGTCAAGACTAGGCTGTCTTGAAATCTCCCCTGTCAGTGTCATTAATCCAAAACTCAATTTAGCCTCATGCAGACTTTTAGGACAAGGGCAAAAGGCAGCCACATTATTTGCCAAATTATCACAAGAATTGTCTCTATGCCACTTACTAATATTCTTCCACTCTGAAACCTCTTAACATAGGTCATCATAATTTATATCACTCTCACTATGTCTATCTTTCAGGCTCCTACTATAATGACCTATTTAATTCCACATAAGGTGTTGAAGTGTTTCTAAGTCCAAAGTCCCAAAGTCTATATTCTGCCTCAAGCAGCATGATCAGGCTTGTCACAGCAATACCCTGCTCCCTGGTATGAACTTCTGTCCAAGCCACTGTTCTATTGCTATGAAGAGACTATGGCAAAGTTAACTCTTATGAAAGAAAGCGTTTAATTGAGGCCTTGCTTACAGATTCAGATGATTAGTCCATTATCATCATGGCAAAGAGCATGCAGCAGACAGACAGGTTGCTGGAAAGGCAGCTGAGAGATATCTCCTGATTCCCAAGCAAATAGAGAGCATTAGGCCTGGCATGGGCTTTTGAAACATCAAAATCCAATGCCAGTGACACATTTCCTCCAATGAGCCCACACATCTTCATACTTCTAATCCTTGCTCCCCTCTTTGGGCCCTCCTTGTTACCTAGCCTCTCTGGGGCTGTGGATTGTGGACAGCATGGTTATCCTTTACTTAATAGCTAATATCCATTTATGAGTGAGTACATACCATGTTTATCTTTCTCGGTCTGGGTTACCTCACTCAGGATGATTTTTTTTTTTCTATTTCCATCTGTGATACCTCAGTAAAACCCCCCACTCTATCCCCTACAGACAAAGAGAAGCTTAAACCAGGATTCCTAAGTGTAGATAAGAACTTAGACCCCTTTTCCCCAGGTGGCTGTATCTGCTACAGGGACTTTGGAAAACACAGTCAGTATATTCGATCAAAAGACTAAAAAGGGAGGCAGGTTAAAATAAATTATATGGTCTGTGCCTTTAAGAACTAGCCTCACAAAGAAAGGGGAGCTCTCCTTCCAACTTCCCTGCTGTGAGTGAGAGATCTGGAAGAGCCTCCCTGGAGGCTTGTAAACTTAGAAAACACCTTACTTTTGCATTCTGTACCTAAAGTCTCCAGTGGCAGCTTTGGGGATGCAATCTAGGCACAACAAGACCCTCACTCTATTGTCTCAAAAAGGGGGCCTTAGACAAAAATATCTCAATATAGATAGACCCAGGCCAGTTTCAAGTCCCCAGAAGTGATGGCGCCAGCCCCAGGAACTCAAAAGAACAGAGTCAGGATGTCTGATGGTAACCAATTAACCATGAGATGCCCCTCTCCGGAGATAACATGACCAGACCCCAGAGATGAGTTGTAAAACTCCTGACAGGGCAAACAGATAAGCTAGAATAAGATAAAGTCCAGCCCTGGGAAAAATTGGGCCAATCAAGGATGGACCTGTACTAACCCACTCCTCTCTAAGAAATTTTATGGGTTTTGCCTATAAAAACTAACTTCCCCAAGAAAGAGTAACTCTTCCCTGCTTCACTTGAGATGACTTGAGTTGAGTTCCCTGTCATGACTTACAGCAGAAGTAAACCTTGCTTTTGCATTCTGGTATGCTCATCCTTGGTGGTCTCTCTGGGGGTTACTAACTGGGCACAACACATCCACTTGGCTTCAAATTTCCTGATGTCATTGTTTTTAACAGCTGAGTAATACTCTATTGTGTAAATGTACCACATTGTTTTAAAGCTATTCTTTGGATGAGGGACATCTAGGTTATTTCTAGGTTCTAGCTATTATGAATAATGCTGCTATAAGCATAGTTCATCAAGTGTCCTTGTGGTATGATTTAGAATCCTTTGTGTATATGCCCAAGAGAAGTATAGCTGGGTCTTTTGGTAGATTGACACCCAGTTTTCTGAGAAACAACCATATTGATTTCCAAAGTGGCTGTACAAGTTTCCACTCCCACCGGCAGTGGAGGAGTGTTACCTTTCACCATATCCTCTCTAGCAGGAACTGAGTGTTTTTGTGTTTCTGATCTTGGCCATTCTGACTGATGTTAGTTAGAATCTGAGTCATTTTGATTTGCATTTCCCTGTTAGCTAAGGATGTTGAACAATTCATTAAGTGTCTTTTGGCCACTTGAGACTCTTCTGTTGAAAATTCTCTTTGTTTATCTGTACCCCATTTTTTAATTGGGTTATTGGGTTTTTTTGATGTCTAGTTTCTTGAGTTCTTTATATATTTTGGAAATTAGCCCTCTGTCAGATGTGGGGTTGGTGAAGACGTTTTCCCATTCTGTAGGCTGCCATTTTGGCCTAGTGACAATGTCCTTTGCCTTTCAGAAACTTCTCAGTTTCATGACTTCCTATTCATTGTTGATCTTAGTGCCTGTGATACTGGTGTTCTATTCAGGAAGTTGTCTTCTGTGCCAATGCATTTGAGGTTATTTACCCACTAGGCTGAGAAGGAAATCAGAGATACATCACCCTTTACAATAGCCACAAATAATATAAGATACCTTGGGGTAACTCTAACTAAGCAAGTGAAAGACCTGTATGATAAGATCTTTAAGTCTCTGAAGAAAGAAATTGAAGAAGATATCAGAAATGGAAAGATCTCCCATGCTCATGGATAGGTAGAACCAACATAATAAAAATGGAAATCTTACCAAAAGCAATCTGCAGATTCAATGCATTCCCCATCAAAATCCCAACACAATTCCTCACAGACTTGGAAAGAATAATTCTTAACTTTATATGGAAAAACCTAGGATAGCTAAAAGAATACTGTATAATAAAGCATCCTCTGGAGGCATCATGATCCCTGATCTCAAGCTCTCCTATAGAGCTATAGTAATAAAAACAGCTTGGTACTGGCATAAAAACCAACATCTGAACCAATGGAATCGAACTGAAGACCCTGACATTAATTCACACACCTACGAACATATGATTTTTGACAAGTCAAAACTGTGCCATGCAAAAAAGAAAGCATCTTCAACAAATGGTGCTGGCATGACTGGATATCAACATGCAGAAGATTGCAAATAGATCCATATCTATAGCCATGCACAAAACTTAAGTCCAAGTGGATCAAAGACCTCAACATAAATCCAGTTACACTGAAGTTGATAGAAGAGAAAGTTGGAAGTAGTCTGGAACACATTGGCACAGGAGACCACTTCCTAAATATAACACCAGTACCACAGTCACTGAGAGCAACAATTAATAAATGGGACCTCCTGAAACTGAGCAGCTTTTGTAGAGCAAAGGACATGGTCAATAAGACAAAAAAACAGCCTATAGAATGGGAAAAGATCTTCACCAACCTCACATGTGACAGAGGACTGAACTCCAAAGTATATAAAGAACTAAAAAAGTTAGACATCAAAATACTGAACAATCCAATTAAAAAATGGACTACAGAGCTTAACAGTTTGATTATTGTCTGCTGTCTACTCCTCTGGGGTGTGTTTGCTTCTTTTGTTCTAGTGCTTTCAGGTGTGCTACTAAGGTATTAGTATGAAATTTCTCCAAATTCTTTTTTTTTTTTTTCTTTTTTCGAGACAGGTTTTCTCTGTGTAGCTTTGCGCCTTTCCTGGATCTCGCTCTGTAGACCAGGCTGGCCTCGAGCTCACAAAGATCCTCCTGCCTCCCGAGTACTGGGATTAAAGGCCTGCACCACCACCTCCCATCCCAAATTCTTTATGTAGGCACTTAGTGCTATGAACTTTCCTCTTAGCATAGCTTTCATTTGTTCCATGACTTTGGGTATGGTGTACTTTCATTTTTATTGATTTCTAGGAAGTCTATACTACCTTTCTTTCTTTCTTTCTTTCTTCCTTGACCCAGTAATAATTCAATTGAGAGTTGTTTAGTTTCCATGAATTTGTAGGCTTTCTGTAATTTGTTTTGTTGTTGAACTCCAACTTTATCCCATGATGATCTGATAAGATACAGGGGATTATTCCATTTTTTTTTTTTTTTGTATCTGTTGAGATTTACTTTGTGATCAAATATGTAGTCAATTTAGGGAAGATTCCATGAGGTGCTGAGAAGGCATATCCTTTTCTGATTGAGTGAAATGTTCTGTAGATGTCTATTAGGTTCAATTGAGTCATAACATTTCTTAGTTCCTTTATTTCTCTGATTAGTTTCTTACTAGAAGACCTGTCCATTGGTTGAGTAAAGTAAAGTCTCCCACTATTAATATGTGGGGTTTGATGTATGATTTAAGCTTTAGTCGTGTTTGTTTTACAAATATGTGTACCCTAATACTTGGGGCATAGATGTTCAGAACTGAGATTTCATCTTGATGGACTTTTTCTTTGATGAATATGAAATGTCTTTCTCAATCTCTTTTGACTAATTTTAGTTTGAAGCCTATTTTGTTAGGTATTAGGATAGCTATACCTGCTTTTTTTTTTTTTAGTTTAATTTGATTGGAAAATCCTTTTTCCAACTCTTTACTCTGAGGTAGGAAATATCTGTCTTTGAAGTTGAGGTGTGTTTCTTGTTTGCACCAGAAGGATGGGTCCTGTTTTTGTATCCATTCTATTAGCCTGTGGTTCCCCCCCCTCCCCCGTTGGTAAATTGAGTCCATATTAAGAAATATTAATGACTAGTGATTGTTAACTCCTATAATTTTTTGTTGGTGATGGAGGTGGTGGTAGTGTGTGTGTGTGTGTGTGTGTGTGTGTGTGTGTGTGTGTGCGTTTTATCTTCTTTGGGTTTTATTGGTGTGAGATTATCTAGTACCTGTGTTTTCATGAGTGTAGCTAACTTCCTTGGGTTGGAGTTTTCCTTCTAGTACATTCTGTAGGGCTGGGTTTGTTGATAGGTATTGTTTAAATTTTTTTCATGAAATATCTTGTTTTCTCTGTCTATGGTGATTGAAAGTTCTGCTGGCTATAGTAGTCTGGACTGACATTCATGGTCTCTTAGTGTCTACAAAATATCTGTCCAGTCCCTTCAGGCTTTTAGAGCCTCCATGGAGAAGACAGGTACAATTCTGATAGGTCTGCCTTTATATGTTACTTGGCCTTCTAACATTGAAGCTCTTAATCTTCTTTCTTTATTCTGTATGATTCTGTATGTTTAGTGTTTTGATTGCCATGTTGCAAGGTGAGTTTTGTTTTGATTTTGGCCCAGTCTTCCGTGTTCTATGAACTTCTTATACCTTTAAAGGCATGTCTTTCTTTAGTTTGGAAAAGTTTTCTCTTATGATTTGGTTGAATATATTTTCTATGCCTTTGAGCCAGGATACTTCTCTTCTTCTATTCCTATTACTCTTAGGTTTGGTCTTTTCATGGTATCTCAAATTTCCTGGATGTTTTATATTTGGAACCCTTTAGATTTAATATTATTTTGACCATGAATCTATTTCCTCTATTGTATTTTCAGTTCCAGAGAGTTTCTCTTACCTCCCTTGTATTCTATTGGTGATGCTTGCATCTGTCCTCTTGCTTGCTTTCCAAAGATTCCAGGATTCTTTTAGTTTGTGTTTTCTTTGTTGCTTCTATTTCAATCTTCAGGTTTTTACTGATTCCCTGTTGATAGTTTTTTTTTTTTTTTTTTTTTTTTTTTGGCACTCTTGGCATTCTTTAAGCGATTTAAATCGATTTCTTCCTATTTTTTGTTTGTCCTTACCTTGATTTCTTTAAAGGAATTTTTCCAGGCTTCACCTTCAAAGTTTCACACAATGGCATCTCTGGGCCTTCATTCAGGAACACCCCTTTCACATGCCTAGCAACAGAGCCTTTCTTTAGTCATGGAGGAAGATTCCATAACCTGTTTCTTCTATCCTAAAGCCAGAACCATGTGGGTGAAGCTTCCAGGTTCTGCTGCTTACTGGAGCTGGAACATGGCCTCTTCATTCAATTATATCTTCCCCAGCTTTCTGTTTTTTACTGCTTAAGTATGGCTGTTCTGAAACTTTCTCTGTAGACCAGGCTGACATCTGACTCAAAGATTGGCCCACCTCTGCCTTCTTAGTGCTGAGATTAAATGTGAGCCCTACCACATCCAGCTCTAAGATTTTTTTTAGTCTCTTTTCATAAATTTAAAACTTAGCTGGGTTCACTCTTGCCCTGAGGTCACCACTCACTATATTCCATTTCATAATTCTTTTATTGCCTTGAACACTGGACCTAGCTCCATTCCACTTGCTCTTGCTCTGAGAACATTTTTCCTTGCTCAGCTTGCTTCTTTTCATTATATATCTTCATTCGAGTTAATACTAGTAACCACAAAACAGAGTCTATACTAGGCTGTTTTGAGATTTGTTCTGCCACAGAATTAATCTAAAACTCTTCACTTTAGCCTTAGGCAGACTCTTTGGACAAGGGTAATAAACAGCCACCTTTTAACCAAAATATCACAAGAATGGTCTCTAGGCCACATACTAACATTCTTCTCCTCTGAAACCTCTTGTTCCCCACAGTTTATCAAATCACATTCAGCACCACTGTCTTCCATTTTCCTACTGGTATGGCCCATTAAGTAGTGCTTATAGCATTCCACTGCTTTCATAACCTAAACTCCCAAAGTCCATATACTCCAAACAAAAACATGGTCAGGCTTATCACAGCAATACCCCACTTCTGGTATCAAATTCTGTCTTAGTGTTTTCATTGCTGTGAAGAGACATTATAACCATGGCAACTGTTTTAAAAAAAAAAAAACATTTAATTGGGGTGGCTCTCTTACAGTTTCAGAGATTCAGTCCATTATCATCATGACAGTGGGCGTGGCAGTTTGCAGGTAGACATAGTGCTGGCTGCATCTTGCAGGCAACAGGAAGTCAACTGAAACACTGGGACATATCCTGAGCATAAGAAACCTCAAAGTCTATCCCCACAATCACATACTTTTTATAACAAGACCAAACTACTCCAACAGGCCATACCTCCTAATAATGCCATTTCCTATAAGGGCCAATTACATTCAAACTACCACAACTATGTATCTCAATACAGTCTCAAGTACAACCTTCTTCTCCCTGACCATGAAAATACTTGGATTATTAGGGACTATTGGCATGTTCTATGACCAGCAGTAAGTTAAGTTTATTTTCAGTAATATCAATGATAAAATATGACTAATGCATTACATGATTACTTATAGTAGATGGGATGTCATGAGTTTGTAGCATTGTTTCAACTCTCTCTCTCTCTCTCTCTCTCTTTTTTTTTTTTTTTTTTTTTTTTTTTTTGGTTTTTCCGAGACAGGGTTTCTCTGTGTAGCTTTGCGCCTTTCCTGGAACTCACTTGGTAGCCCAGGCTGGCCTCGAACTCACAGAGATCCACCTGGCTCTGCCTCCTGAGTGCTGGGATTAAAGGCATGTGCCACCACTGCCCGGCCTGTTTCAACTCTCTTATAATCTAACACAAGGAGTTCATCATCAACTGAAGTGCCATTTTGTAGCATATGATTGTAATTAGAATAAAGTTTAAGTAAAAACCATGCAAGTAACATGTGATATCCTAAGGACAAAGGAGTCAACTTAACCAGAGTGTGTTTTAACTATAAACACATATATACTCATAATTGAAGCAAATATTAACAAACCCTAAGGGAGAAATAAGAGTATAAGAATAGACAGATTAGTTGGACAGAAAATTTAATTTAAAACATTGGGCTTAGATTATGCTTTAGGCAAAATGAACCTAGGCATTCATGGAATGTTCCATAAAACAAGGATGATGGGTACATTCTTTTTAAATGCACAGAAACATTCCACAAGATAGTTTTAATATGATTCTTAACCAACTTGAAAAGACTAAAATTTTATCAAATATCCTTTCTGATCACTGGGCTGTAAAAATCAAATTGATACAGATATCATAAATACATGGAAACAAGAATATGCTCTTATCAATGGATGAAAATTAAAAGCAAAACAATATCTCTAAACTAATGAAACCCACACATATGAAATGTAGCACAATATTACATGAGGGCAGCTTAGAGGAATGAACCTTACTCCAGCAACAAATATCAAGATCTTAAATAAATAGTATGACATCATGCCTAAAGACCAGTAAAAGCGCAATCTATGGCCTCAGTTAGAAAAACAGAAGAGAAAACATGAAATAGAGATTAGAAATAATAATAGGAAAGATAAATATGACTATGAGTAAGTTTTTATTCATTTATTAAAATTTAATTAAAATATAATTATATTATCTCCTTCATTCCCTTTCCTTACTCCAAACTCTTCTATGTATCCTCCTTCCTATATATCCTCTTACTTTCTCTAAAATTCAGGTCCTCTTTTTTAAAATTATTATTATTTTACAAACACACAGTTATAGGTGATAGATGACAGATGATAGATAGAAGATAAATAGATAGACAGACAGACAGATAGATATATTGATAAATTGATAGATAGATGAGAGATAGACCAACAAATAGATGATAAGTACAGTCTGCTCAAGTCCATTTAGTTTTATTTGTATGTATATGATTTAAAACCTAAGAGTTGCTTTTCAAGAGTTGAAATTCAGCAATACTTAATCAGACATACAAATAAAAGAAACAAAATTCAAATAAATAAAACCATAAATGAAATAAGAAATAGTACATCAAAAATAAAATATCACAAGTTAATACTATAAAATATATGTCAATAAAATTAGTAATTTAGATAAAAGAACTAATTTCTGTAAACTTTGAACCTTCTGAGACTAACATCACAAAATGATTTACAAATTAGGAACTGAAGCTTAGTATAGTTCACACTTGCAATCCCAGCTCTCAGGAGATGGAGGCAGAATATCTGTAAGTTCCAGACCAACTTTGCACTACATGTGAAGAAAGTGTCTTCACAAACTAATAGCAATGTCTACACAGCCAATTAACATGTAAGGAGAGCTAATCAACAATGCAGTCTCACATCAAATTAAAGCACAGTGTCTGATGTTTCTCTGCTGAATTGTGTCAACAATTTAGGGACTGACAGAAAGCCTCCCTGGACCTTCAGAAAATTACAGATGAGGTAAATATTTCCAAACTCATTTTACAAGCTAACATTATTTAGATCCCAAAACGATTAGATAGGATACTAGAAGAAGCAGACACTTATGAGCCAATCTTTCTAATGAACTCAGATTAAAGAGTCTTCAATAAAATACTCCCAAATATATTTAACACAGAGATGGACTATTTTTGATAACAAAATGAGGTTTATGCATGGGATTCAAGAAGGCTCAATATACAGAAATCTATACCAATTATCTCCAGATATATGAGAAGGACAGTTGATAAAATTTGACATTTTAGAACATAAAAATCTTTCAATAAGTTAGGCATAGGGTATTTGTTTGATATACTAAAGGCAATATGATATAACTCTATGGCTGGTTACCTAGAGGTGAAACTATGGAGCCCTTTGCTCTAATACCAGGAAATTGATAAAGGTATTTGTTTCTGGCTGAAGCAGATAAGCAATAGGAAAGAATCAGAGAGGAAGAAGTTACAATAGTTTTGTTTGCATGTAATATAACTTTGAATTTTTAATTTATTTAAATTTTAATGTAAAGAACTAACAAATAAAAATCCACAAGTGAGAAATAATAATGACTTTAAAAATATTGAAAATGAAGTAAGACAATTTATTTACAATCAAGAATATTTAAAAATTTGTTGAAAAATCTTACCAATATAACTTTCATAATTAATCTTTTCACTATCTATACATTTTAATAAAAATATTATTTCATCACTTCCCCTTCCATTTCCTCCTTTGAGTCTGTTTCATTTTCTCTCTTTCTTCTCCTCTCAGGTTGTCCCTCCTTCCCTTGCCCTGGCCCTATTCTCAAATTAATAGCTGATAGCCTCTTCCCTTTGATTATTATTGTTATATGCACAAATACACACACACACACAGGGAGAGAGAGGGAGAGAGAGAGAGAGAGAGAGAGAGAGAGAGAGAGAGAGAGAGAGAGAGAGAGAGAGATGTGTAAATACAAAGAGGATTTTAAGAAGAATAAAAATGTATTTACTCTTACCAAGAACACTAAGCTGTAAAGCCAATTAAGAAATTTCATCTAAAGATAATTTTCCAAAGTAAATATGAACTCAACAAGAACAATTCCAGAGTCCACACAAACTTAAGAAGATGAAATAATACTTGCATAAGCAAAGAATGACTGTATTTCTAAATTAGTAATGAGTAAGGTGAAATTATAAATTTTCTTAATTTAAAATTAAATTCAACATCAGTTTAAATTGCATTAAGTATTTCAAGTTGGGGAATATAATTCAAAATTTAAATGGAGGAAAGTAATCGTAATGAAGATTAAATATGGCATTTTAATGATAGAAGAGTAAGCAAGGAGAAGAACCTTGCCCTGTAAAAGCAGTCATTCTACAAACATGTTGGAAAGTGGAGGGCTAGGGGGAGCACAAGGGCATGTTTGCCGGTGTGTACAAGGGCCTCTTCTCTCAGTGCCAAAGAAAAACAACTTGTCTAGAATATTGCTAAGTGGTAGAGGACTTCTATAGTATGAGGGCTTACATCCCAGCTGTAGCACCAAACCACAGGAGGGAAAGAAATATGAACAGGAAAAAAAGAAAGAAAAAAGAGAGAGGAAAGGAGGGAGAAAAGGAGGTAGAACTATGACTCTGTACATGAAAACAGAGTTAAAAACAAATTTATAAATACATAAAATTGCAATGCATTCAAAGTTGCAATATAAACCAGTTAAAACAGTGAATGACAGATCACTTTATTTCATGAAGCATAATTGCTTGATATTATATGAAAAAGTAAAGCAAAATATCACTATAAAAAACTAAAAGGTTATCTACAAAGAAAATCTAAGTTCCTTAATAAAATATCACAAACAGTTGGATTTTATTTTAAGAAAGCAAGGAGAATTCAGTATCTTTGGATCATTTTATTACATTAATAAGGGCAAATAATAAAGACTACACAATTCAAGGCTGGTCTACTGGATAGGAGGACTCAATGAATGGAGTTGTATTTCCAGTCATGAAAATATTAGATGAAAATACAACATACTGTCTAAAGAAATCAATTTCTGAAATAAACAGGACATTCACAGCTATGATGATTTATGTTTGCCATCATGGAGGATAAGTTGATTTCAGAGTGACAGATAGCTTAAATATTGCCACTCTCAGATGTTTGTATATTTTAATCATCTGTCTGTGTGTCTTTCTGTCTACCATCTATCTGCTTAGAATAAAGGAGTCTGTCTTTCATGAAGCTGATATAGGTAGGATTTCAAATTAATTTCTTCAGAAAACATGTTCATTTTCTTTCCCGTTTTTGTTGTTGTTTGTTTATTGTTACTGTTATTTTGACAGAGTGGCTATGTAGCCCTGCTGGACCTGGAACTTTCTATGTAAACCAGGGTGATGGTGAACAGGTGATTCTCCTGCCTCTTCCTCCCGAGTGCTCAGAGCATGCAATTTTGCTACCACATCCTCTCAAGTAAAAATATATCTCTCTATAACTTGAGAGCCATACCTCCAAGTAGCCTCGAAGCCATTCTGACCTGATTATCATTTTTTCCTGCATCATAGATTTTACTGAATTGCAGGAGCAGCAGTTTGGCCAGTTGCCCAGTCTCAGGGAGCTTCTATAACGTCTGACCAATCAGAGGATTATTGTGGGCTACAGAGTTCTTCTCGTCCAAAGTCAACTCATTATTTCTGCAGATGTTCTGCATGCCAGATTTTTTTTTAATCATCAATGTTTAAAGCAATGTTTGTTTCTAAAAGAAGAAGAGTTTTTCCTCAACCCAGAATACAAAAGTCTAGCAAACTTAGAAGAATTACTAAAGGAAAGGTTGAAAATATTAGAAAAAGATTTTAAAATGCTGAATAAGGTGAATATAATGAAAATATGAAGGAAAGTAGTATTTTTAAAAATATTCACAAAATGGGAGGTAAAGCATGTGGGACTGTATGTGCATGTCACACATCAATCTATGAGAAAATTATTGCATACCTTTCAGACAATAATGAAAACATAAAACTAGGAAATATGAAAAGAATGCAAAAGTATAAAAGAAGAAATTGAGTCAAATTCCATAACGTACTAGGACATCAAACAGAGGATTCTGTCTTACCCATAGTAACAGAGTCAAAGGCATACTCAAGCGATCAATCAGAAGTTCTGTCAATGCTGGCAAGCACACGATAAATATGAGCCACTCAGTGCTATTGGCTTTCAAAAGTCAAAATCACATTTTCAGGAAGAAATGTATTATTTCTCAAAAGTCATATTGCATATGTTTCTTATCTATTAAATCTGTTTCTCAGAACATAATCTAAATTGAGTAGAAAATCATATGCCAGCAGACTTCAGTGAAACATTGTTCTAACAGATTGGTTTGTTCCCTAACATCACATACATACACACAAAGAAAATAAGAAGGGGCTGTGTTAGCAATGAAGGATATCTATCCCATATCTTGAAAATGATCTAGTAGGTAGTTCTTATTGGAGTAGGACAAATGTTAGTTGACAGACTGGATATACCTTATATTCATAACAATTATAAAATAACAAATGTACCAAAAATGGCTACAGAAAGAGTATCAAATGAGGAACTTATAGCTTTTATTCTTATTTTTCTCAATTTCTAATCATGAAACTTCTTTGGATTATGTGTATAAATGAAAAGGTTTAAAGCATAGCCCTTGCATCAGATATCCTCAACTGTGCTTAGCCTGGGTATCTAAGATTATGAAATCCAGGAAAGCATACCATCCCATGCAGTATTCTGCCTTGGAATTTAAGTGTCTATAGTGCTTGCTGGTAAACTGATCTGCTTTGTTTTCTTGGTCTTATTTTCTATTTGCTATATGACGCCCTGCCCCTAACTTGGAAAATTTTAGTGAAATCTCTGATAGTTTTATAATGGTAAAGGTCTGAGATCTGACATCACTGTGTGTGTGGGGGGGGAGGGGAGTTGGCAAAGAAAGGGAGGAAGAACAGAGGGAGGGATAGAAAAGGAGGGGTGGATAGGAGAGAATTCCTGAGATTCACTCCCTGTTCCTCATCTGAGCTAAAGTCTCAATGAGGTAGTACATGCATTCTGCTTTTAGGTGGAGTGATTATGGCAATTCACAGACTCTGATAAATAGTTGGACTGTCTTCAGCATCTACTGATTCTATTTTCTCCAAAATGTTTTCAGTAACCTTTACTCTACTTTTCTCTCTTAGAGTGGAAACATAGTATTATGTGATTTATTTTCTTATTTTTTCCATAGAGGGAAAATAATATCACGTTTTCTCGTACAGTTTGTAAGCAAAAATTTGTTTACAGCTAGGACATCTTAGAATAAGAAACTTCTGCCACATTTGAGCACCTATTTTATGACAGCAAGAAAATGAGAGAATTAAAACTTATCTATTCTGAAGATCAAGAGACACATTTAAATTAAACAGTGCAGAGTATTTCTATAACTCACCTTCTGAAAAGAAAATTATTTTAGACTATACAAAATGACAGATGAAACAATAACATGTTTGTGATTTTAGTAATACTTCCAGTGGGACCACAGGTGTCTAAGCTAGATTTCAGAATGGAGTTTTACACTTGGGCCCTGCTTCTTAAGCATAGGGTAACCTGTTTCATACAAAACCAGGTTTATTCCATATAGCTATTTCATTGTCTGGTGTGGATATCCTTTTCCAGCTGTAAAATCCTTATGAGTAAACTGTAGCAAATGCAGTAGATTCTCAGCTACATTAAAGGAATATCGAGGCGATGCACAAACTTAGCTAGTGAAATTTCACTGGCTCTAATGACTGTGTGCAGCTGACTTCATTCCCTGAATGCTAATTTTCTGATTGTCCAGGATATTGCTTTGTGTCACACAGATATATAAAATTTCCAGTCCAAAACAACAAGCATGAGAAAGGAGATTAATATTCCTCCAAAGAAGTCCAATTAACTGAGCAGCATAATTCACGAACAGTGGCACTGTTAGCTTGTGAATTATTAAGTTTCATATGGAGGATAATTTGCAAAGAAAATTGAAAAAAACAAAAATTATTGCTGACATATTCTTAGTATTCTGAGAAAACTATCTTATCCCAAAGTAAATAAATCAGGCTCATTTTGCTTAACCAATTTAATCAGAGAGTTCTAGAACAAAAATGATGAAACTCTAGTCTAATTGCAAGACAAAGACCGTGTTCCCAGCCTGTCTTGTGTCCTGAAGAATCAGTGGCTGAGAATGTGTTGAGATATTTGTGAAAAGGACACTTAACTCAAAGAGAAATAATAAAATTATATACTGTTGAATTTGGCCTTTAACAATGAGGCTTTTTAAATCTTATGATAAATATTTGAATTGGAGAGTATTGTCATATGTATAATTTCATCATTTAGGACTAAATCAAAAACCAGTTACAGTGGTGGGTAGCTATAAATCAAGAAGCTAGAAGGCTGAGGCAGAAGGATCATGACTTCAAGGCTACACTGAGCTACAAAATTAGATGATGTTACATAATATTAATTAAAGTTAAATAAATAAATAAGACTGTAGAAATATTAATAACATCTTATAAAGTATTTTCATTAATATTTAAAGTTATTAGTAATAAAAATTAAACATAAATATATGATTCAAATAGGAGGGAATAGATGTTTAGAAAGTAATTTTAAATAATCAAAGAAACAGGAAAAGAAGTTTTATTTCTTTCCTCATCAATTTGCAAAAATTCAAGATGGGATGGGAAGTTGCTGTGAGAGTATATTTTTACCAAAGTATTTCTAAAAAATTTAAAGTGGGCCGGGGGGTGGGGTGTGTGTGTGCACACCTTTAATCCCAGCACTCGGGAGGCAGAGGCAGGTGGATCTTTGTGAGTTCAAGGCCAGCCTGGTCTACAGAGCAAGATCCAGGAAAGGTGCAAAGCTACCCAGAGAAACTCTGTCTCAAAAAAAAAAAAAAATTAAAGTGGTTGAGAATATGGAAAGTGGTCCACTGGTAGTGCACATACCCTGTGGAAGTCCCTGGGTTTGATCCATAGCAGTGGAATTTAAAAAAGGAAGAAAGAGAGTTAGGGAGGGAGAGAGGGAGGTATGGAGATTGTTTTTAAACTTAGGATGTATCATTATCTAACTTCATCTTACAGCAATTGTACAATGAAAATATAAAAAATACATTTCTGTGATAAGGTCTATTTTAATGATTTATTTGGCAGTTTTTAAAAATCTCTCTTCAGCATAAAAACAATAAAAACCTAAAAGATGTTAAAAGGCCAAGCATATGTTTTTGCTATCTAACTTAGCAGACTGATTATGGTAAAGCAATAATCCAGTTAGTGAGAATTCAGATGGCATGTGGTAAAATTTCTCTTTACTCTATAACCTTTCAGGAACTTTAGTACGGTCATTGTATGTGTTTTTACTTCCTTGCTCCAGAAGATATTTTAATGAGTATTTTTCATAAGCTAATGAAAAGTATTTATTCTTTAGCAATACTTAATGTATTGTTCCAATGTGCTGAAGGAAATGCTTGTTTCTCTTAAGGAAGACTCATACAATACACTGATCCTAGCTGATGACAAGAAAAGAGACATACTCACTAATCAGTGGTACTTTCATGGTTTAAATTTAACCATAGCACAGCACTATATTACTAGGAGGAAAACAAGTAACTACTTCTCTAGTATTGCAGCTTGACAATACTAGAGTAAGCATAGCAACTTACTGTTTCTTGAGCATCTGTACTGTCTTGTTACTACTTTTGCATCCATCTTACATCCTCCATAATCATAGCATAGTACCTAGGACCTCTTATGCTGATATGTATAATAAATAGTGATTCTTTTTCTTCATAGTCAGATGTCTATTTAGATAATCATTTCATACTGGGTGTATGATTCAGTAGGGATACAGCTCTGTTTTGTCTCCAACACAATGGGAGAAGAAAGAGATGAAGGAGGGAAAAAGAAAGCTTCACTTAATTAATAAACAAAATAAATAATAAATATGTCTTATGCTAACCCATTATAACTATTGTTGATCTAATCATGCATTTTCTTCTGTTCTCCATCTCTTGTGTCCTTCATTTAGAAGATATAGTTTTCAACTCATTCTATTCAAAACAATAATTACTATACAGTATCAAACATGAATATCCAATGAATTACACTAAGCATAATGTATTCATTGTAGCATTCCATCCTGACCACACTCCTGTGAGTAACGTGTCCATGGTATCTATGTTGCAAACATGATGAAAATCGTCTTAGTATGAGGAAATGAACACAAGGACTAACTAGTATTAGTTTATCAACCTGAGAAACAATCCAGTGATTTTAACTTCACCTCAGCCTGCATCCCAAACTGCTTCCTGCACTGTGAATGTTCTAATTTCAACCTTCCGCCATTTCTATTATCATGGAATAAAAGCCTTTGTCATTTCTCATATAGACTTCTACCACCAACTCTTAAAGAATATATCCTAAAACAGATAATGCTCAAAAAACTTACTGTTATCAATATAGAGCAAGGGATCATTAAAAATAAAATAAACTTTAAAAGGTGAGGCCTTTAGTATCTATATTTCATACATAGCTCAAGAGTCTTTTTTATATTTAACTCACCAATCTTATACATATATATGACTTTAAAATATTTACAGTATTTCACCTCATTTTAGCTCTGTAAGATATAGGTCATGATTACCTTTTTAGAAATAATTTTTAAATATTATCTGGTATATACAATTTCTTGATAGAAACTTAACTTTAACCAAGGCAAACTGAGATTGATTCTGAGACCTATATTATTGCATACTACAAAACAATATTAAATTAAATAAGGAAAATTAAGTTATTTTCAGGTAGGCCTTATACATTTTTAATTCCATCATCTCAAAGACTAAAGTGTCAAGATATCTGTCAATAAGCTACATGAATTTATTTATTTATTTATTTATCACAATTTATTTATCACAAAATTACAACTTACCCAATGACATTTCCCAATATATGCATTTTAACTGTCAATGCTTTCAATTCATTCAATGCTTAAGTGTTATATTTCTAATGAAAACAAATAGCATTTAGTAAAAATACCAAATTTCTATTTCTAATTGTATTTTATTTATTAAGAATTAAAATAAATATAATTAGAAGTCTTTAAAAACTGAGACAATGCCAAGACAAGTAGAAAGAAGATACAGTAATAAACAAGTTAAAACCTACAGGATCATAACTTCAGAAGAGGTCAAGTAATTTCTTTTTTGTTGTTGTTGTTTTCTTTGTCTTCCTTTTTTTTTTATTAAGAAATTTTTTATTTATTTTATACACTAATCACAGATCCCCCTCTCTTCCCTCCTCCCTCTCCTCCCCTCTAACCTCCCCCCCACCCATCCCCATTCCCTCTTCCAAAAAGGTAAGGTCTCCCATGGGGAGTCAGCAAAGCCTGGTGCATTCAGCTGAGGCAGTTCCAAGCCCCTGCCCATGCATCAAGGCTGTGCAAGGTGTCCTACCATAGGTAGTGGGCTCCAGAAAGTCAGATCAAGCACCAGGGATGAATCCTGATTCTACTGCCAGGGGGCCCTTAATCAGATCAAGATACACAAGTGCCTTGCTTATGCAAAGGGCCTAGTCCAGTCCCTTGGAGGCTCCACAGCTGTTGGTCTAAAGTTCATAAGTAATTTCTTGATACAATCTACTTTATAAAGTTTTTCCTGAACTGAAGCAGCAAATATAGTTGGAGTTTTATCAAATGAGAATTTATGTCAAAGTTTACCATATAAATTTTTTGAACATTAAGGTACAAAAACATCTATTATATCTTTGATGGAAAAATTATTAAAAATTCAGATTAATTTATACAAAATAATTTTTCTCACTAAAGCAATATTATCACTGTATAAATTGTATTTAAAATTTAATTCTAATGTAAAAGACCCCCAATTCAATCCTAAACACCATGAAAAATAAAGAAATACATACATACATATACACATAAAACCTTATCTGAAATTATTCTGAATGGCAAACTGATAGCTTCTGTGAGAATAAAAGCAATCAAGTTTATAGTTATTTGGGGTGATAGGTTAAAATAGTCAATGCATTTATTATCTTTGGTTATAATCACATAAGAAGGGAAATACCCAAGAAATTGCATTAAAATGGGCATTATCTAAGAAAACATTTCTAAAAGAAATTCACTAACTTTATGTGATGCCTCTTCCAGTAACTAAATAAAGACAGCACACGTAATTACATGATAGAATGATGTAATGATTAATGGGCTGAAAGGAATAGGAGAATGTGACTCACAGATGAAGATACATTTTCAGGACAGAGCGAAGGCTGTATTGAATTAAAGTCCTGTAATTTAATAATCGTCATTCTTGAAGCTTACAAGAAAACCTTACCATAAAAACGTGGGAAAATGACTGCTGCAGAAGTCATTGGACCCAAGCTTGATTTTGTTTGAATTCAGAGGGAGGAGAGAGAGAGAGAGAAAGAGAGAGAGAGAGAGACAGACCAGACACACAGACACACAGACACACAGACACAGACATGAGAGGGAGACAGAGACAGAGAGACAAAGACAGAGAGACAGAAAGACACAGACATGACAGAGACAGAGAGAGAGACAGAGAGATAGAGAGACAGAGAGACAAAAACAGAGAGAGACAGAGAGAGACACAGACACAGACATGAGAGAGATTTTCAGAACTGCCCATATCTCACACTTGCGTCTCTGCAATCGCTATTTTGTCTCTTCCAGTACTCAACACGAAACAGAAACTAAACATTTTCTTAATCACTTTAACTGTGGTTCAAGGAAAACAAGGAAGAAATAAGAAGGGGTCCATAAAATGTCATTTCCTGTATAGTGAAAAAACAGGTGAATAGGAAGCCATGAGAACATATACAGCGACAGCAACTGCGAGGTCATTGAGGATTGCTTCCTTTTTGTTTCTCAGTGGGTTTCTATTAATTTTTTATTCCTTTATTCTTTGACAATTCATACATGCATATGTACCTTAATCATTTTTCACCCAATATTACACTCTTTCATCCAATTTTTTCTGAACCCTTTTTACCAAGTCCCTTTCACGCTTCCATGTTTTTCCCCTAAAGAAAGATACTTTAGCAATATTAAACTATTAATGAAATGAAATGTTATCTTAGTAAGATGTGTACATGGGAATGTTTGGGAGTATGTGCATATGGTGTCATGTGTGTGTGTGCTGTGTATGTATGTGGAATGAATATGGTGAATGTATTTTGTGTGCTCATCATGTGGTATGTGTAGTATATGTAGTATCTGTGGTGTGTGTGTGTGCATGTGTGTATGTATGCATATGTGTGTACATGTGCATGTGTGTACATGTGTGCGTATGTGTGCATGTGTGTGTTTGTAAGTATGCATTTGTGAGTGTGTATATATGTAGAAATAGCCACAGGAGCAGTAACAATAGTGATGGTGGTGTGGTAAACTTGAGAAAAAAAAAAGTGCACTGTGGAGTCCTGGAGGCGTCATCTACAGTGGGCCAGAAGTAGAACAAAACATACTTTACCTGAAAACAGACTGAGAAATGAGACCAGGAATTCAAGAAGTGAAGAGGTCTAGTAAGATGACCCTCTGATGATACTTTTGCAAGCTTGAATTGCTCTAGGATGTTGTGAAATTTGGATTTGGATAATCACAGGAACAGTAAGACTTAAGAACCCTGGCATCAGGATGAAACACAATGTTTTTTTTTAACAAAAATATTCAAAAAAGGCTGATACTTCCAATTCATATTTGTCAACTAGAGACACACAGATTAGTATGAATTTCCCTAGACATGATTACAGTTCCCACTGCTATTTCTTCTGTTAGCTATTTATTAAAATAAAATTAGGTAGGGCCCAAACAGTCGAATTAATAAATGATATTAAATATAAAATATAAATATATGCAATGCAGCCAGCTTAAGTCCTGACAGAATTGTGCTTATGTGATGGAATTTTCTACAAACCCTCCCTCACTGACACAGTCATTCCATTTCCAAACTTAATGCACAGTAAGCTCTCACTCCTCTTTCTCACCACTTACTCCCTTGAGTTATGTAAAGCTTAGTTACATCCCACAAAGTTTTAATATATTTTGAGAAGAGCTTAATTTTCACACCTCACAACACAAATAGTTGAGCATAGTAAGTTCTTAAACAAATGTGGAAGTACATAGAATATTTTCAGACTGAAAATTCTTCAATGAATTCTTCAATATTTCACAGGAGTATTTAAGTCGGTTTCACCTTAGACACAAAACACTTTTGTAATAATTTATAAAGAACAGTAGTTTAGCCGGGCGGTGGTAGAGCATGCCTAAAATCCCAGCAATTGGGGGGCAGAGCCAGGAGGATCTCTGTAAGTTTGAGGCCAGCCTGGTCTACAGAGTGAGAACCAGAACAGGCACCAAAACTACACAGAGAAACCCTGTCTCTAAAAAAAATCCCTCATAGTCCAGGGGTAGGAGATCCTACCTAAAGGTGCCCCACAGTGGGTATCAGGCAAGCACTCGCTCTGTTTCATTGCTGATGCCTTCTGTCTGTATTCTCATGTGGTAGAAGAAAGGTCACATTTCAAATTTTCCCATGTATGAGGATCCTTCTGCTCTAATCACTGTGGTGATATTGTGTTCCCCAAAATATTGTGTACCCTAATAAAGTTATCTGGGGTCAGAGAACAGAACAGCCACTGGATAGACATAGAGGCCAGAAAATGGTGGCACACACACCTTTAATCCTAACATTCTGGAGGCAGAGATTCATCCAGATCTCTTTGAGTTCAAAGCCACACTGGAAACAGCCAGGCATAGTGACACATGCCTTTAATCCCAGGAAGTGATGGCAGGAAGCAGAAAGGTATAAAAGACATGAAAACCAGGAACTAGAGCCTGGTTAAGCCTTTAGGCTTTTGAGCAGATCCATTCAGATGAGAACACAGAGGCTTCCAGTTTGAGGAAATTAGATCAGCTGAGGAATTGGTGAGGTTAGTTGTGACTGGATCTGTTTCTCGAATCTTTTAGCGTTCACCCCAATACCTGGCTCCAGGGTTGTTTTTATTAATAAGACCTTTTAAGACTCATGCTACAAATCACCTTTCAAAGCCCCATGTTTTAATAGCATCACTTTGGGAATTAGGTTTTGATAAGATGATTTTTTTGAGACCTTCAGATTTTTATGAAGTGATAAAGAGCCAGAGTAATAAAATTAAACAATTATTACTAAAAGAATGCCCTTCAAATGTTAGTCAATAACAGTGAGTGATTAATTATTCTAATTTTGAAAAATATGATAGCTATAAATTGCTGAGCAAATACCTGTGTTGGCACACCCACATAAAATACATACATATACCTACCTACCTACATACATACATAAATATATACATACATGTGTATATACTGTTTGCTTTACATAACTGTATCTGGAGATCTGTTTGAAAATATTGTCTAGTTAAATGTACTTATTAACCAAAATAATTTGAATTGATATTTTTGTGTGCTAAATATGCAAAGCAATAATGTCCTTATAAGAGGAAAAAGCCACCTGGCATATTCAAAACCACTTGAGATTAAAATGAATGCCTCACTTGCATTTAAAAATACTCTCCATCTTGCTGGGTGGTGGTAATGCATGCCTTTAATTCCAGCACTCAGGAGACAGAGGCAGGCAGATCTCTGAGTTCAAGGCAAGTCTCTACAGAGTGAGATCCAGGACAGCCAGAGCTGCACAGGGAAATTCTGTTTCAAAAAATATATATATTCTGCATTTTTAAAATAATGTGTAAATTTTCTATTCAATTATAGTAGACCAGGCTTGAAGTAACTATACTCTGCCTGTACAAACATTATCTTGAGTTAAGTCCATATCAATAGAATGTAACTTGAAATTATAGGAACAAATTACTGTCACTGAATCATAAAAGTATTGGAATACAGTACATTCTATTAAATTGTGTCTAGTTTTATTAAATGCAAATAAATAGTAATGAGTTGAGATAAAACAAGATAGAGAGAAAAATTATCTTATAATCCAAAAACAAAGACTTTTTTTTAGGACATCTCAAGGATAAAAATGAGTGCAAAACATTTATAAAATCATTCCTTTTAGAAATTCATTGTGTTCAGAAAGTTCATGTTCTGTTCCAGGAAGGTTCTACTTGTCATTTTCATCTCTACATCAGCCATCCTGCCTCTTGAAATGCTCTCATAGGCATGATCATTACTTGAAAACTAAAACTCAAATTCTCTAACATTCTCAGAGGTCCTTGAACTGGTACCATGCTCACTTCCTGCTCCCACCCACAGAGCTGGAAAGGGAAGGGTGAAACCATGAATCTCATTGTGTGACTTCACTACAAACTTATGCCCATGATGTCCATCAACCAACAAATGGATAATGAACCTGTGTGTATTTGTAAAGGAGAGGCTGTAGAATAGAAGTGAAATTAAAGTAGAGGAGGAGACTGCTGGGGAGCAGAAGGACTCCAATAGGCAGTAGACTTCTGGAAGTGAGGGTCCAGGGGAAGACTTAACCACAATGAAGTGTTGGGAAACTAATTGGAGACTTATACTCTTGTAATCTAAGGAAAAGATAGTAAGGAAAGACAGTAGAATACATATACTATAAAAGAGGGGGCAAAAATTTAAAAGTGGAGATGGGGACAGAGGGGTGCAGGAAAAGACTGGTGGGGTACAGATTAACCAGAACTAAGGCTCTATGAAGAAGCTCTACAAAAGCCCAGGAGTTTGTAAGCTAATTTTAAAAATGCAGTCTTTTAAAAAGGAGTTTAAATAGAGAAGTATCACACATTAGTGAGCACTGTTGCTCCTAGAATACATGCATTGTTAAATGACATTCTCAGGGCCAGGCAGGGATTGTTTCCTACAAGTTATCAATAGGAAATGCCCCAGAGGTACCTTTCAACTACACAGCATATTGCCATAGCTCTTGATTGCCAACCAAACAAGAGGGAAGATCACATTTCTAAAGACACCATAAACATTGGTTTCAGGACACAGAGAAATCAAACTTGAACTTCCCAAGTAATGCCCTTGATGGATAGACTTCAGGTGCTAATAGATGCTATGAAGGCTACTAGCAAATAAAGGGCATCAGTGGTTTTTCCAATTCTGCCCCTGCATGTTACAATATTGACCAGCTAGGCAAGATGTGACCAATTGTACAATAGTGGCAAGACTATTTATGGGAGCAACCACATGCTCTATTGACTGGGCTTGGGGTCTGTTGCATAGGAGGGAATTCATATCTGATGTTGTAAACATGGTCAAAACCCATGGCTAGGGAAGTCATAGACTCTACTGGAGAATCTATTGACATAGTTTTTCTAAATGGTTATGTTGTCAAACTGTCCTCTAACTATTTATATTTATATTCATATTCATAGGAGTGTGCTACTCCTAATCTTGGTCTGTGAAGCTCCCTATTACAGGGGAAAGTGGGCAGTGTACATATTCATAACAGTTCAAAACACTAAGAATACGTGACTGTGAGTGTTCATTCATAAATAGGACATCTACATCCACAACCATCACCAAGGATCAGGCAACACAGTGGAAAGGGAGTCAAAAAATGCAAGAGCAGGAAGATGAGGAGGGATGTTATGAAATGCTATCCTCTGAACTGTTATCCTCATGTATGTTGTACACATGACACCACAATAGCAATTGTTTCCTATACAAGATCTGTACACGATTAAACCAAGCTGAAAATTCACATTTTCAGGAGAACTGCTGTCCAAGGCTTCCACATATCTGACACATACTTGCCCAGATTTCCTTGACTATTTATTCACCATCATCCTTATTCTCAGATCATAAGAAGAAATTTCTCTCAAGTTTTCGACAGCATAACTATGAGGATCAAGGTCCATAAAGTTTTGCTCTAATCATCCTACTCTGTTAACTGCTCATGAACTCTGAGATATCAGTATATTCAGGCCCTTTTGTTTTCTTCATCATCTGAGATATCTCCTAAGCAATTATGTAGGACAATATCACTGTTTGTTTTTTATTGGACTATTTTATCAGCATGCGGGTGGGTTTTCATTTATCCTTACTTAGGAAACCCTCTGTCATCTCCTGATAATTATTTTGTGCCTATCTGCTCCATTTTCAGGAAAAAAAAAAACTTCACAAAAATTGATACTTGCTGCTACGGTTTTTCTCTCTCCAATTTTTTCTAGAGTTCACTCCCATTAGACTTCAGCACATCATACCACTTAACATGAATGTAACTAAGCTCACGGTACTCTTGATCTCCCTATCCTTTCTGTTAAATGTTATTTTAAAAAAAATGTTTTCCATCTCATTCTTTCAATTTCAACTTTTATAGTCATCTTTAAAACTTGTAATTTTATGATTGAACCAAAGACAGCCTTAGTAAGTGGTACTCAAAAGGTGTTATGAAAAACAGACCCACTGCTGGTTCTACATATGTACCGGCTTACATAGGCATGATAGTATTACTCAGGCTTCCTGATTCTTTGTCCATGTCAAACTATTTTTTAACCTATTAGACAGAGTATGTCATTACTCTTCTCAAAACTATATGACCATTTCTTAAATCATTCTGTGAAGAGAAAACTCCTTCTTCTATTACTATGATCAACAGATCTTGAATGAATCAACAATGAAACACATTTTTACACCTCTAAACTCTCTAGAAAGTTCCAACCACCCCCTCTCTCTTCCAACCACAATGTCCTCATAATTTCTTCAACATTGCAGACATGCTACTGTCTCACACCTTCTTGTTTATGGATGTTTTTCTGATCAGTATGTCTGTCACAGTTTGCTTTTTCACTCACAGAGTGTTACTTTATTCAATAAGGCATTCCTCTATTACTTCCTACAAAATTCAGACCTATCAGCTCACATCTCATAATCCTGTGTTGATTTTCTTCTTAGTTGCGTATTTACTAACATGCTCTCTCCTTCTTCTATCACAATGCATATGGGTGTAAAAGCAAACTTTTTAAAAAATCAAGGTGCTTGTAAACCAGCATTCTGGTTGACAAGATATCCCTGACTCTTAGAATTTGTTGAATCCAGTGGTTTAGATAATTCATCTATGACTTACTTAAGTTGACCAACATCATATTAATGAATGGCAGATTGAATATTCTACAGGATTGGTAATATTTTCAATGAGTGGATGAATGAATAGAGCCAGGCTAATTCAAGCAAAATAATTCTTTCACAAATGTGTAGAAGACAAGCAACACAACACAATAAACAGCATAACAGAGACAATATATAAAATATAAGAAACTTTAAACACATGAAATTTGAAGAGAGGGAGATGGTATATAGGGAGATGTCATATTGAGGATACAGTTTATTCCATAGTGAAGTATTGTAAAAAGATATGCAGTTTGATATACTGAGATAAGTGTGTGTGTGTGTGTGTGTGTGTGTGTGTGTGTGTGTGTGTGTGTGTCCTGATATCATTTCAGTAATCTCACTTTTAAACTTTCAATGACAAAATATTGGGTGCATGTAAGACTTTCAGATTTTATTCAGAACTTCCAAAGTAAATGGAAAAAAAACAAAAACCCTGCTATCATGGATCTGCATATGTGATGAAACAATCATGATTAAACTATCTCTTAATTACTGTCAGTTTTCACTGTGATCCTCCCATCACCCTACTCTGGTGATTGAAAAAGTGTGGTGATATTTTGCTTGTATTTTCACAAATAAAGCTTGACTGGAGATCAGAGTACAGAGCTAGCCACTAGAGGCCAGGCAGTGGTAGATCACACCTTTGATCCCATCACTTGGGGAAAGGAAATAGGAAGTGATAAGACTGGGCAGAGAGAGGAAGTGATAAGGCAGGGTGGAGACAGAAGCTTGGCCTTTTCAGTCTGACCATTCCTAGAGGTAAGAAGTCTTTCTGGTGCCTGGCTGCTCTGCTTCTCTAATCTCCAGGCAAGCTTTATTTGTGAGAGTACAAACAAAATATCACCACAAAACATTTTAGGAGTATCTTAACAATACAGTTGAACTCCATACGTTGAAAAACACAAGGACAAATAATTGAGTGGGTACAGACAATTAAATGGAGACGCAGATATGGCAGAAGTTGAAAGGGGACATTAAAATGATCAAAATAAAATTCATGATAGTTTCAAAGATTTAATAAAAATATTTGAAAAGATGGACTGGAAAATCTAAAACATTTATATGAACATATGAAAACTGAAGAGGCTAATTTGTTCAAAAGATATTTGCACGCTACACATTTATTTAAAGCAATTTGCATTTGTTTTATGTTTATGTTGTTTGACTCTGTGTGAGACAATTTTGAAAAAGTAGTATAATACATTTCTCAACTATTCACTATGTTTTCAAGTATGAGATGATGTATTTGCAAAATGTGAGAAAACTTTGTGCAGTGGATTGATAGCGTGAAGGATTCCATGAAGAGCTGTGGTAGAGCTCTTCTACCACAGCTATATCTTAGAACTATTTGCAGATCTAAGGAAGGGCAAGAAGGAGGTAGAGGAGAGGAACGAAAGCAAGCAAAGAGAGAAAGCTGGCAGGAAGCAGGTAAGTTATGGAGAAGAGAGGTATCTGATGGAAATATTGAATTTCTTGCCAATAAAATACATGAAATTTTGAACACATGAAACTTGAACAGAAGGAGATAGCATATAGGACAATGTAATATGGAGGATACAGTTTATACCATTATGAAGTAGGGTGAAAAGACATGCAGTTTATATACTGAAACAAAGTGTGTGTGTGTGTGTGTGTGTGTGTGTGTGTGTGTGTGTGTGTGTGCGTGTGTGTTTCAAGAAATGTGTGAATCATATAAACTCACAGGACAAGATCACTGTGGATGAACTCTTCTGGTAGAGTGGCTGCAGTTGTTACTCTACTGATATCTACTGATTCTTTATTGGTTTCTACTGATAATACCTACTGATTAATAGCTCAGTCAATAACACAGCCTCATGGGCAAGCACACTCATTTGATTTGGAACATTTTCACTCCTGATGAATTTATCTTTGAACAAATGAACAAATTCACCTAAAATTCCTTCAAAAAAATGAGCACTAATGTGCCAGGACCTGTTCCTGTATGATGCTTAGTGACACAGAGCTAATGGAGGTAGAATTGGAAAAAAATACCAAAGGCAGCCTTAAGGTCTGGGAAACAAATTATTCTATTTCCCAAACTACACACACTCCATACAGAGATGGAAGAACAGGACAATCCCCATGTCTCCCACTGAGGAGCAGACCCAGGACTGTATCACAGAAGACTTCAGATGTAAAGAATTAGAGTATCTTCCTTTAGATCTGAAGAAGTTCTGAAAACTGAACCTAAGAAAGTGTCACAACTACTGTATGTCTTCGGAGCATGTCATTTGCCAGAGCTGTTTGGGGGAGATCATAAAGAGGACAAACTCAAAATAAACAGAGCCAGAAGTGGATGTGTTAATGTCCAAGGACAGAAAAATCTTCAACTAGTAAACTGTGCTATGAACAGAAAAGGCATATTTGAAAGTCATTTGGAATTTGTGTAGTTTGAGAGTAGTTGCATTTAGAAGGCAAAGATTATACTGAGTTTTGAAGTCTGAGAGACTGACAGTATAATAAACTTAATTTGGCAGCCTGGGAGGAAAGGCAGGTTTATTATTCAATAAATATTCATGAAAACTCTACTGTGCACTGGGCTAAAACCATCATGGGTGGAAAGATGAATAAGCCATAATCTCTTCCCTTAAGTGTCTTGCAATGTAGCAGGCATGAATGAAATAACAGGAAAAATGGGATTTTAGAGTAAATTTTAATTTCCAAGAGAACCCACCAGAACCCATGTGCACCAGGCAGGAGAAATGTGAAACTCAAATACTTTGGGTTTATTTTCTCATTGATTTTTTAAAAAATATAATGAATGGTTTCCCTTTTATATTTGCATCAGCTGACCACCACTAGCATAAAGCTTACAGTTGCAAACACTCTGATAGTTTTGTTATAAAAAAATTCTTGTCACATAAAACCGAAACATTTTCAACATAATTAATTATAATAAATCTCTTCTGGGTCTGCATTTCATCATAAATTTACTTATGGAAGATCCAACTTTGAAAAGAACTTGAAGATGAAGAAGGAAAAACTGTATATGACCAGAAAAAAAAATATGCCAGCAGTTTTAATCATAGCAGCATGAATTCTGTTTTGTAAAATTTATGGTACTTTACATGGTGATCAGGGAAAGGATGAGGCACTCCCAAGAACATGGTGTCTTTAAACCCCAACTCAGTTTAAATCTGGCTCTTCCTGAAATAATTTTCCATATCAAAGCCAAGGACCAAGTTTCACCTGAGTGGAAATCCCTAAAAGATGAAGGGACTTCCTCCTTCTCAAGGTGCTGAGGGCAATGACATAGTTGTGCCTTTGCCTCTGACCCCACCGACAGCAAAGGAAGGATCAGTTTTAATTCCTCTGCACTTGTTTCTGCCACCATGTAATTTACTAGGAGCCTTTTAGGATACTTCACCCTGACTCCATACTCGGTACTATTCCAAGCCAGTCCTTCCAAAGTCAAGTTCCATGCAAATGCAGCAAACTTTTGCTTGGAGTTTAGTTTGGGTAGTAAGAAGATTCTCTGATTGCAATGATATATCCAGCTCTCACCTTTGAAATATAAAGCCCTGGGAAGTTGATGCATCTTCCTGTAGCTTGCCTATAGTATTTCAATAAGTAGATAAAGCATGGTGACTATCCTTATGATGGCTTCTCATTCTAATTTGCCACTTTGCAGCACAGTTGGGGCTGGCTCACACACATCTTGACAATTTCAGATACTTGTGCATCTTCCATTTTATTTTCCTGTCTTTGATGTATTGCCAATTTGGAGGTTGGCATGGGAAATAAATTCAGTGTTACATTTTTTTTGACACAACTATCTTGTCTACTCATTCATTTTTAAAATAATACATTTCCTGACAGTTTTGAAATCCCATCTTTAAATTAATCATTCATTGGCATTTAAATCTGTTTTCTAAAATTTAAACACTGTTTTGATAAAAAAATATATTGTTGGTCGAAGTAAACCATGAGGAATCCTGGTGTCAACAGACTTAAAAAGCATAGTGTTTCTCCGAGGTAGAGGATCAAATGTTTTCAGTAGTCTACCATAGACATCTATCCTCAGCTGTGTGGATTAATCCCTTATCCAAAGCAATGGGTAAGGAAATTACCCAAGGATTCTAGACACTTTGGGGTTTAATGAATAATAGCTGTGAATTAAAATGAAAGTCATCACCACCACGTTCCTGAGCTTAATGAGATTTTTGTGATATTTTATCATTAAACTTAATGGTGGATCTTTGTAGAAATGCATGTGTTCTGTGGTTTTTGTTACTATGCTCATTTTTGTCAAAGTCCGTATTTTCAGTATCTGTGAAACTAATGTGGGTTTTCTTCAGACCTTCTAAGATAATGTGTCATGTTAACACATTTCATAATTTTAAGCCCTTCTCTTTCTTAATTGATCTCTCGGTAGGTCATGATTTATTATGACATATAATGTGAGAAATGTAGGGTATATTTAAATTAGTGGCTCTGTGATTGGCACACAATTTCATGTAATAGTATACATTAAATTATTATTTGTTGACATATTATTCTCTATTTTAAATTTTTTGTCTTGTAAAAAATGTTCAAATCACCTGCACATTAATTTCTGTTAACACTTAAGACAATGGCTTTGCCTTTCCTCCTTCACTCGTCCCTTCTTTCCTGTGCCTTGTTCGTCTGCTGACAATTAACTGGATGTTTTAACAACTTGAATTGACTCTCCAGCCACCTCCCTTTAATCCGAGGTGTTATCTTTATCAGACAGGAATGTGCTTACTTCTGAGCCAGTGATCAGCTCCCACCACCAATGATGTGCCCTGTGTGCACATTCCCCACAGGCCTCCCTCTCCTGGTCAGCTGTCCTGGGGCTTCAGTCTCTCTCATTATGAGGCACTCTCCCCTCACTGCTCTCTATTGCTTTTGCTTGTGGAACTTCCAGAAAGTGTTTTTTCTACACTAAATATTATTTTTTGTGTAAGCAGAAAGAGAAAGGGAGGAAAGAAAGAAACTAACTCATGTGTATCCCCACATCACTGTGTGGGGCTAGCTGGTAGACTATATATTTCTTACATTCCCTTGACTTTGGGGGGCGGGTGATTTAAAACCACTCTCTGTTTCTTAGATTTGAGGTAGCTGAGTATAGGATATGTTTGTTTGAGGATTATAGTTTGAAAATTAAACAGATGTAATGCACCCAGTGGTTACAATGGTGGGGGTTAAACATGACTAAATCTTTGTTCATCTCCCTCAGATATATACACACATGTCCTGGTACATGAATGATACATATCTAGCCTGTTCAATCTCTACTGGGTTACTGAATAAGTCAGTAGGTACATCGCCCTTAACCTGTTTGTTTTAGGATACAACAGCAAAAATGTCTTAATTTGTTAGTGTGTGGAGTGTTTTTTTACACCTTTGTTCTGTGAGCAAAATTTCAATACAATTTTTTCCTTAATGTCACCTGCCAAGTCACCAGGTGCCCAGGACAAAAGTCCTGTGATTCTAAGTGACTGGTGTCCTTGATAGGACATGATAGGCCTCACTTCAGTGCAATGTGGGTGAGGAGTGGGTGCCACATGCAGAAAAAGATGAACACCAGAGTGCCAGGCCTGCAGAAAAACCCTTATATAGTTATTCCTCTAGAGGCTTCCAGTGTCCCTCAGTATAGCAAAATCTGAGTGACCATGGTAAGAACTGGCGAGGAGAAAGGAACACATGGTGACACTTTAGACCCTTTGTGTGCCCATGCTTGGTTTGGAAGCCAAACTCAGCACAGTTAATATCACACTGAACTGTGATGCTGACCTGCTTCATAGTTCTTGATTACTTTCATTCTTAAAATTGGAAGTTAAGGAGGATTTTATATAATTCTTCTTCTTGATGATAATGTTTGCCTTGGCCTGTTAGTGTTTCAAGTGTTTGAAATAGTTTTCCCATATCAAATCTAATTTGGGGTGTAACTGAAGTACATGATAAAACAAAAAAGTTAGATATTCTGAAAGAATAATTTTTCCTTATTCTAAAAACTTTTACTATCTAAATAGTTACTTATTAAATAGCTTTTTTATATCAAGATGCTTTAATGCTTGAAGACACAATCAAAGTTACAGCAAGAATTACATCATTTTTGCATTGTTTTAGGTATTGAGTTGCTATGTACACTATCAGGTTGAAGACAGGGAGAGATTCATAATAACAAAAAATTCCATTTCACAGACACAATTTGCCATTGACCATTTTGCTTTTGGCCAGTGGAGTCTCTGATATCTATAATAGCAATGTCGCCAAGGAAATGGGCAGTTTTTTTTCCTGTATGATCTGACTGAATTAGTTCTATAAAATAGATATAGCATGGTGATCAGGGAAAGAATGAGGCACTCCCAAGAACATGGTGTCACCCTCTCAGACAAGAGTTATAATTTCTCAAAAACCATTTGTAACAAATTCTAAGCACAAGGATTAAGAGGAGACACACTCAGGGAAAGAAGTCACCAAAGTGTGGGCAGATACTTCTCAAGGGAGAGTCCCAAGTGTCCTAACATCAGCCACATATTCCATCGTGATGTGTTCGGGTTGTTTCAAAAGGTTGCTGAAAAATGTTTCCCCCTTTTCTCTTTCTTCCTGAAAAGTCACACCAGAGAATTGCTGGAAGCATGGGTTGGGTGTGATCGCCATCAGATAAGACAAATCCAGGGGCCACTAGGTTTGAACAAGGGGTTGACAGCATGTCCTTTTACTGTGCAGTGGTTTCTGCTGTGATTTCTAAAAAATTGAAAGTTTACACCTGGGAAGGGAGAAAGTCTTGAGCAAATGTTTCTAGTTGTGTTGATATTCTTAATTCTCAGCTGACAGGGGGCTTCAGCCAGACTTTTCAGTGAGGGACTCCTGTCCATGACTCCTCAATTTTCCTGGCTTTCTTCCTGCCTCATCATTACAGCCATACACAAGAACTCCTCCAAACTAAGGCACTGTGACAGAAAATACAGACAAGAATATGCCTAAGAGTGTTGGATGGGGAGGGGTGGTGAGACGTCACATATTGCTGCTTCCAAACCAGAGAACTGTGTTGAAGATGAAGTAGACAGCATTCCCTGAAGAGTCACATTCAGGCTTTTGACACAGAGCCAGACTACTCAAAATAACTATGTGTGACTTATAAACTGGATATTACGATATACTTCCTCTCCAAATCCAGAGGCAAAATGAGAAAATGTTCGGATCCATTAAAACACATGCTTGCATAGAAAAAAAAAATCCTCCTGTCAAGTAAAAGGCAAAAGTAAAGAGCAAATGATTTACAATTATGTCACAAAGGTTACTATATACAATGCATAAAAATCCTCCAAAAGAAAAAGGGGCATTATAAAGAATAATCTTAAGGAAAGTTGAGTTAGAAATATGAAGAGAGTGTAGAAAGTCTGAATGATTCCTACCCATATGAAGATATTCTCAGGATCATTTACAACAAGAGAAATGCAAGTAAAAGGTTAAACTTAAAGTCAGAAGGTATACCCACAAGATCTCACCAACAGGACTTCCTAAACAGTACCTAAACAAAGACAAAACCAATCGACATGCAAAAGTGGACAGGGACAAGCCATGAAGACTCAACACTACCCAACGTGGAAGAAGTAGTCTTCTGCAGGGAAGCACAGGTCGGTGGGCTGTCCAGTCACAAATGGTCAGCCCAGAAAACATGCACATGAAAACACATTATAAGACTGAAAAGGTTATAATTAGGAATATGTACATATATATACAAACATACATGTAATAACAATGAATACTGGAGAAGCCATGCATTTGAAAGAGAGCAGGGAGGGTGATAAAGTAGGGTTTGAAGGGAGTAAAGAGAAGGAAGAAACGATGTAATTATATTATAATCTCAAAATAAAAGCAAAAGCCACATTGAGAAATTTTTTCTCACGTATCTGATAGGAAAATCAAAGTTTAGCCCAAGCTTTTGGTGGCACAGTGAAGGAACAAGCAGTTCCATTATGTCTGTGGGAACTGCAAACAGGAGAGGTACTATGAGGAAGTTATTGAAAATATTTAACAAAATTGTATATATATTCATCCTTCAAGCTAGCAGGCTCACTTCTATGAATCTATCCCAAAGTTACATAAGCTAAAATATGAAATTATAAGCATAAAGTTTATTTATGTCAACATTACATTTATTATCTGAAAGCTGAAATGAATTCATATGTGCATTTACATATACACGTGTGTGTACATGTACATATACATACCATATATATATATATATATATATATATATATATATATATATATATATATGTATAAGGTTGAATAAACCCAGATGTGTGCACAGAGCATATGACTGCACATATTTTAAAATGAAATGAGATGCAGCTACATATACCTCTGTGGAACAGTATTCCAGATTCCCTCTAAGATTGCTAAAGGAGCTCTAGAAGACAGCTCCCACACAGCAGTGACATGAGGTAGCTGAAGGTAACCACAACCATACTTCCTTCTCAGGTGAGGTAGCAATTTAATTCAGAGCATCCCTGTGGTGGTTTGAATGACAATGGTCACTATAGAGTCATATATTTAATGAGCTCATATAGTTAATGCTTAGTCCACATTTGGTGGAAATGTTTGGAAAGGATTAGGAAGTGTGGTTTTATTGGAGGAAATGTGTCACTGGGGTGGGGACTCCTGGGGTTTCTACTGCTCCAGCATCAGGCCTGCATCCCTGCTGCCAAGCTCCCTTCCATGATGCCATGGAATCTAACCCTCTAGACTCACAACACCCCAAATAAATGTTTAGTTTTATAAGTTGCCTTATCATGATCATGGTATTTTATCACAACAATAAGAAGTAGCTTAGACAATCTCTGAAGAGTTGTTTCATCCTCACGTCTCTGCAGATAGTCATCTCTGGTTTTTATTGAGATTAGCTTCAGTTAACCATAAAATCTGCCTCCTTCCTCTCTTCTCTCTATGTTCTGACCCCCATAAGTACATACTACCAGTCCAGTACATTTATCACACAATCTGGTTCCTTGGAGAGCCAACTTGAACATTTTCTATAGCCCAGAAAGTCAAATTTCTATGGTAATTTAAAGCTGGACTGATTCACACCACACAACAATTACACAGTGGAGTGCAGGAAACTCTATTACAACCTGGAAGTCCAACATAAAAGAGACACCAGCGTGTACTGGGATACTGTACTGAAGGTTGAGAATGAAGGGTTGCTACAGCATATGAGCTATTTAAGACATACAGGGAAATACAGTAGTAGCAAGTACATGCCTGTCTGTAATCTTAGCATGTGGGAAGTTAGGACAGAAAAAGGACAAGTTCAGGGCCAGCCTGGGCTCATACATGAAATGACTCTTAAAAAAATAGAAAGAAAAGAAAAAGAGGAAGGAAAGTAAGAGAGAGGGGGATAAGGGAGGGACAATGACGAAAAGAAAAAAGCAGGAGTCGTATTGCATAGTTTTAGCTAAGCTTGATAACTCAGATCAGACAATCTATAAACAAGCATGATAATTAGCAGTTAAAACTAAGTATGAATCCCCTGGTAAGTTCCACAAAAGCTGCTAAGTTATTAGGTAAACTAAGAAGAAGCCCTGAGCTTGATCCTCAGATTGCAGGCTGAATTTGTAGATGCTAACATAAGATCCAGATCGTCATAGCAAAGAGTGAGCACATGAAATCATTATACTTAAGTTGACACAACTGAAATTACTATAAGTGGATTAAACTTCCAGGAGTTGCCCAATTCTTACTAAGGAAGTACAATGAGAGGTCTTGCTTAAAGAAAATATGAGTGTTTTCTCCACTTCAAGGAAATCCTTTGAAATCTGGCCTGGCTGAGGAAGTTACAGAATCTGGTGGGAGAGGAAAGGGATCATAGCTTCACCATCAGGGGCCAGCATGTATTTATGATACCAGTTGATTATTCACGTAACAAGGTCATATGGGAGGTTTTAACTAGGAGAAACAATATAATGGAGAAGTAGGGAAAAAATGATCAGAGAATCCTTCTCTTCTCTATGATATAGGATATAACTGCTTGTCAAACACTTATCATGATTATGTGGATTTGCTACAGGATTGCTCCAGAAGCACAGAAAGTAAGTGTTACCAACTAAGTGAAATGGAAACACCAGAATTACACAGCAGATGGTAGAAATAGTATTTAAAACTAACAGAAGTGGGTGAGCAGGAATATAACATAGAAGGATAGAAAGCTCACAATATTTACCCAAACCAGGAAGCATGTGCTGCGGAGAGGAGCAGCACATCATGTTAAGTTCAGTGCGGCTCTCCTCCAGGCTAGCAGTTAGGAAAATGACATTACAAAATGAGGCCCGATGTAGTTTGAATGTAATTGGCTCCCATAAGCTCCTAGAGAGTGGAACTGTTAGTAGGTGTGGCTTTGTTGGAGTGGGTACGGCCTTGTTAGAGGAGGTGTGTCATTGTGGGGTTGGGCTTTGCAGTTTCCTGTACTCAGGATACTGCCCAATGTCTGAGTCCACTTCCTGCTGCCTTCTGATCAAGATGTAGCAGCACCGTATCTGCCCTCACACTGCCATGCTCCCTGCCATGATGATAATAGACTGAACCTCTGAAACTGTAAGCTAGCCCTAATTAGATGTTTTCCTTTGTAAGAGCAGCCATGGTCATGATGTCTCTTCATAGCAACAGAAGCTCTAAGACACCAATAACAGTATTTATGTTAAAATCTCAGAAAGGAGAGTCGAAGCAGTAAGTAGAGGCAGAACTCAGGTGCCTGTAATTCTTAGAGGAGAAAGACACAAGGTGAAGCAAGGTGAACACTTACAGAAATGATGAGAACAGAGCCTCTCTCACGGCAGAGCAAATGAGCAGCTAAAAAGCATGCTGTCCAAGCTTTGAAATAAAAGGAATCTAACATCAATGACAACATCAGGGCAGCTGTTCTGATAAGACAGCTGGCCCCAGCCTGGCTGCTTTGGTCTCTGAGTCCTGCGTTAAAGCGGTGAGAACAACAAGAGTGTTCACACAGCGCTCACTCCTTCCTGGAGGTCCTACAGTCATCCTCTCCGGATACTCAAAAAATGGGCAGATCAGTTAGTCTTTGATCTCCATTTTCATGTTGAAAGGTGACAAAGGCAGGTATTGCCCAGAACAGCAAACATAGACATCTGCTTCTACCATTAGTCATTATGGCATGCAATTAAAATCAAAATGGCAACATGAAATGACATTATACTTGTATTGGAGTGAAAAATACATAAAATAGTGATACCATATGCTGGCAGATATGCAGAAGAGCTGGAATAGACCTAAACAGCTATTCTGGAAGATAGCTTGGCCTCCTCTTATAGATGTACATATGAAGCTGTCATAGGATTCACCAGCTGCACTCTCAGGGAATCGTCACAGAAAGTTAAAATGGATATAAAAGCAAAAATGTATATAAAAGTTTAGATAGATTTTAATCATAATATGCAAGATTACAAATAAGTACAAAAATTAAAGATCAAAGGAACATTAAGTTGTCAATGAACAAATGGCCTAATGAAGCAAACAGTTCCATACAGAAGAAACAAACATTATTACAAAGTGTTCAGCATCCCTTCCCAGTGGGGAAACGAAAATTAACACTCCTTTTAGATACCACTTTCCTCAAGCCAGAGTGACTATCAACAAGATATTTGACAACAAATGCTGGCACAGATGTGGGGAAACAGAAAACCTACTCACTACTGATGGCAGTGCAAATTACTACAGCCATTGTGGAAATCAGTATGGAGGTTTCTCAAAAAAAACTGAAAACAGGGTTAGCATGTGACCCAGCTCCTCCATTACTGGGTACATAGTCAAAAGGCTCCAGGTCCCAGTGCAGACGCTTGTATACCCATATTTATTGCTGCTCCATCCATGATAACAAAGAGATGGGACAAGACTGGATGTTTAACAACAGGTGAATAAATAATGAAAGCTTGGTACATGTGTACAAGGGAATTTTATTTAATTTGTAAAGAAAAATGAAATTGGATATTCTGAATTATAATATTAAGCAAGGTGAACCAATCCAAGGAAGACAAAGGTGACATATCCTCACTTTATGATGATCCTAGCTCATGATGTGTACATATGTGTGTGTGTTTGTGTGTGTGTGTGTGTACACACACTCATATGTACACACAGAAATCATCCAAGCTCATAATGCATGTATTCATGCATACAAATGAGTGTGAAGTCTAAAAAATTAGAAAGGAGTCCAAAAGAGGAAAGACAGAGATGTCAAAGAAGAATGTCGATAATTCAGTGTTAAATAATATCTACACAGAACAGTATACATATGTGGTAGGATGTATAAAGGAATTTACATGTTTATACCTATACACATATAATAATAATTAATGAAAATGGCTTCAAATTTGAAATAGAGCAAGGAGGGGTATATGAGAGGGTTTGGAGGGAGGGAAGATAACAGAGAAATGATGTGATTATATTATAATCTCAAAAATAAAAGAAATCTAAAAGGAAAAGAATTCGTGTTACTTGTAAGTAGAAAAGAGATGGGGAAGGTTTCTAAGGTGGTAAGGAAGAGGGGGGATGTAGCAGGGTCCTTGCTGTTGTTCCCTTTGGGGGCGGGGGCCAAGTAGGCGCAGAATCAAACCACACAGACTCCGGGAGAATGTCCAAACAAGCTCAGTTTATTCAGGAAGAGGCAAGCCTTATATACCCTCCACCCCACCCTGGGGGGAGGTCTGATGAATATGCATCTGCTCATGTGATATGGCTGCCTCTCGTTGGTCCAGGTCATCTCCAGATCATGTTTCAGATGCTGTTGCTGAGACCCTTAGGCAGACTCAGGCTGGCTCTCAGAAGGTATCTTCAAGCCCTTTAGGGATGAGTCACCCCACAGGGGGAGGGGAGAAGGGTGATAACATACTAACGCACGCTTCTTGAAAATGTCAGAATGATACCTACCACTCTGTGTGATAATTTAAAAAGAGTGGAAAGGACTGATGAATTAGTTGGTGGTGTTTGGGAAAATTGATTCTCTCTATGGGGCAAATGAAACCAGCTTAAGGAAGGGTTGTGCCTGGGAGCAAAGATTCTAGGAGTTTTCCAGGGAGGAGCTACACAACAGGGGAGCCAGATGCAGAAGGTGACATTTCTTTCATGATCCAAGACATCGCAGTGAGGAGAACATACATCACATACCATGCAGTGTAGGTGTGGGTTTGAGGCAAAAGTGGCAGGAAACCCATCTTTACAGAGTATTGTTCAAACCAACTAACTTCTGTTGGGAAAAAAAGACATATTTAGTTACATGTCTTGCATATTTTCCCCAATTCAGACAAATTTAATCAACTTTTACATCCTCTTTGTAATTGTTTTGAGTATTTCATACATGAATACACAGTATTTACATCAATTCCACTCTTCTCTCTCCCCACAACCCCTCCCTTATCCCTGCACTCCCTTTTAGTTTCATTGCTTTCTCAAAAATTATCTGTCTCTCTGTCTCTGTCTCTCCTCCACCTCCCTTTCTATGTCTTTCTCTCTGTCTCTGTCTCTGTCTGTCTCTCTCTCACACACACACCTGCACATGTGTGTGCACCTAACCCACTGACTCTGTTCAGTATTATATATATATATATGAATATATATACTGAATATATATGTACACACATATATATGTATATGTATATGTGTATATATATTCAGGGTTGACCACTTGGGGTTGGATAACATGTCTGCGAGCTTGCTCCTGGAGAAAACATATTCTCCCTCTGTCAGCAGCTTTTAAGTACTGTACTTCTTCATCTGGGAGTCTTTGCCTTCCTGTAAGAGCTTTAACTGAATTAATGGAAAAAAAAATGTTGTACCATAGTGTTTATTCAACAAGATCAGCTTCTTGTGTGCTATTTTCCCCTGCATTTACTAAAGAACTTGTATATAAAATGAACAAAATTAGCATCTGTTGCTGAGATGAAGCCATATATACACAGCCAAGAAGAATGGACAGCTGAATTAAAAAACCATCAACAATTTCCAGAATTTAAAATCCTGAATCATGACATGACACTAGTGGAATTCAGGTGTTTCTAGTACATGGACTGCTCTCACCCAATGTGAGGTTGAACTGTTGACCTTGTGTACATCCTATTTCACAAATGAGTCTGTCAGATACACTAAGCCTATAGGCTGAAGATGATGCTCCAACACTGCGGAGAAACCTCAGATGACTGTCCAGGCAGCTGGCTGTTACTGTCAACTCACAAAACTTTTGGAAATTGCTTGGATGCACTTCCTGTTTTTATTTTTGTTAACTTATATTATTTCCTTCTTGGGTCTCTGAGGGAGTTGAAGATTAGTTAGTTATAGTTGAAGATTAATTAGGATAGAAAGTGAATTAGATACATATTGGGCTTACCAAAATAGGATAGATAAGGGGATTATTTTCTCTGATTTGTCAAATGCAAATGGACTAGACATCGTTTAGGTATTTGTTACTTGTATATATTGTATATAGTTATTGTACTTTTGTATATAGTTTTTCTTTTGTTAGTTATAACCTTTTGCCTTTTTTCTTTTTATTAAAATAGGAAAGGGGAAATATGGTGGTATTTTATTTGTACTGAAATGTGGTTTTCATTGTATGTTAATAAATAAAGTTGCCCGGGGGTCAGAGCTATTAGAGCCATAGCAAGAGCATGGTGGTAGTGGTGGCGGTGGTGGCGGCGGCGCATGCCTTTAATCCCAGCGCTTGGTAGAAGAGCTAGGTAGCTCTCTGTGTGTTCAGAGATACAACCAGCATTGGAGACATACGCCTTTAAGACCTGGAGGGTGGTGCTTACAGGCAGTGAAGAGGCAGTCATGTGTTTGGGTTAACATGAGAAGGCAGAACAGAAAGACTATTTAAAGACAGACACACAGGAAGTAGCTCTCTTTCCAGAAGGTAGGAGCCCTGCAGGAGGTAAGATTTTAGCTCTGAGCTCTGACCTCTCGGCTTTCTCTTTTACATTGGTTCTGTGTTTTTTATTTTAATAAGATGGTTGGTTACATCTACAATCTGTTATTTTGTAGGTTTGGACAAAAGTATACATCCATGTTATTGTTACTATCGTCAGTAAAATACATGTATCACCTCAAAGAAAATCAGATTAGCATTTCTGCATGTAGCTCAATAAAACAGTAGAAACTGCCAGGTGGTGGTGGCACACGCCTTTAATCCCAGCACTTGGGAGGCAGAGCCAGGTGGATCTTTGTGTGTTCAAGGCCAGCCTGGGTGAGTTCCAGGAAAGGTACAAAGCTACACAGAGAAACCCTGTCTCGAAAAACCAAAAAAAAAAAAAAAAAAAAAATCAGTATTGAAAAATGGAATGGTTTTCATAAGTAAACTGGCAAAGTAATGCCTTATAAATAAACCTTCTTCATTATCATTTTGCTTTAATGTAACATAAAAATGAAACCTGAGTACATATTATGGCAATACCTCTACTGAGTGATAATCTCTGAGCTGGCAATGTGTCCTATTGGAATGCTCTTTGACATCTCTTACCTTGCTTTCTTATCTTTTACCTACCATCCCCTTCCTCATTCTCCCTCACCAGTGTCAGAGACATGCAGTTATTATGGCATTCTTGGCATTTATTAATTGTAAATACTGTCATCTGCACAAGACTATCATTAAAGTAATAAATTCAAAACAAAGCTGTATAAGCAAAGGCTACCATTTGCAAAGTAACATACTAGTGGATTCCTCTTGGAAATGTATATATACTCAGAATGCTATCAGTCAAAATGACAGTTAACCCTCCCCAAAAGCTATAGATGCTCAAACTTACCATATTATAATGGGGAATAATATTCTCTTTCTATAAAAGCATCCATAAAGGTGTAGTTTTATTACATATTACTAAATTTAATATAAACACTCATTAACACCTAATAAACTGTAGATAGCAAGCACAGTGCCATGGAAATTCAAGATCTAGCAATAAAATAAAATAAAATAGCATTATATGACCTTTTATTTTCCCTCAGTAATTCTTCACCTCCATTCCATCTCCTCTTCTTGTGCTTTAGTCAGTTCAGGAAGAGAGTTGAATACACTGGGAAGATTCAACAGTAAATGTTCATTTCTTTCTTTTTTTTTTTTTTTTTTTTTTTTTTGGTTTTTCGAGACAGGGTTTCTCTGTGTAGCTTTGCGCCTTTCCTGGAACTCACTTGGTAGCCCAGGCTGGCCTCGAACTCACAAAGATCCGCCTGCCTCTGCCTCCTGAGTGCTGGGATTAAAGGCGTGAGCCACCACCGCCCAGCAAAATGTTCATTTCTTACAGCTATGGAGACCGGAAAGTCCACGATTAGGGTCAAGGTGCCAGAGGGTTTGATGCTTCCAGATGATTACCTTGTCTTTGCACTATCTTATGACAAAGAGGAAAGGGGAGGAGGAGGGAGACAAGGAGAATGGAGCGAGGGAGGAAGAGCGAAGAGAAGAGAGAGTTGTCACATCTGTACTTACAAAGGCAGCGATTGTATAATTAGGGCTCTGCTCTCTGAACCAAGGTGCTATCTTCACGTACCGTCACGTCTGACTTAGGGTTTTAGTGTAAAAGATTTAAGAAGACATTGAGTCCATGTCCCTCCTTGGTACAAATATCTTCATGCCATTCTCTGAGCCAGCTACTCTTTTACAGGAAAAGATGATATATTTGAGCTCTGTAAGTACTGTTTGTACCCAACTATCAACATCAGATGTCACAGAGCTGAATGCCTACAAAGAGCTCGTACAAGGACTAGAAAGGGCCTAAACAATTCCATGATGGTAGAATTCTCTAGAAATCATTTATATACTCCTTTCCCTTTCATCCTCATTACCACCACTGAAAATGAACAAGGAGAAAGAAAATGGAATTTCCCAAACTAATTTTGTTAAGTGTATATTTGGAAATATAAAGACAGATGATATCAGTAATTGTAGTTTGTGCTATAAAAATTATTTGTGTGCTGGGAGTTAGACAATTTAAGCATAAATAAATGGAATCATATATTTAATGCTGTCCCAAACCCTAGAATAACTTCCTCAAGTTACTAATTTGTCTCCTGAGATTAGAGGAAGGATGCTGAGTGCTTTAGAAAATTAATCAGCAAATAAACCATACCTTGTGATTATTTTTAAATTATCTTTCAGATAATATAACAAGATAGAATCGATAACCTTCCTTTTTTTTATCCAACAAATAATTCCTCAGGCTGATATGAGAAGGAATGTGATCATTTCACTAGTGAGAAATTTACATATCTGAAAATAAACCTTTGGAAATGTGTAATTCAGTGTTTTCTGCTCTGCTGACAAAGTTATGTGACCACAGTTATCTAGCTCTGGAGTAGTGTGTCTTCCCCAGTAAAAATCCAAGCCCTATGACCAGCCACTCCCATTCTCTAAAATTATCTTTACAAATTTCATATTCTGGGCACTTCATGTAAATGTGATCACATGGTGTAAGACATATTGGTCCTGGCCCCTTTTACTTAGCAAATTTTCAGTTCACTCTGTGACATTATGTAGCAGCCCTATATGATCATATAATAGTGTATCATATTGTAGACCAAATTTTTTCACAATCCACCAGTTGATAGGAATTTGGTTATATCTCTATATAGGTTACTATAAATTATGCTGTCATATTATTAGTGGGAGTTGTGTGTGTGCGTGTGTGTGTGTGTGTGTGTGTGTGTGTGTGTGTATGCATAGTTTGAATATTTTATAAGCACCTTTAGCAATGGAACTTTTGAGTTATAGGGCAATTCTCTTCAATTTTCTCCATAATTGTCTATTTTCTAGTGTCCACACCACTTATTTTCCATGGCTCTATTTGTTGTGGTTTCTGAGTGTAGTTTTTCTCTTAAATGGGTTCTAGTGTGTTTTTGACTAGTTGTTCATCTTCTTTGGAGAAATGTCTACTGAAGTGTTTACATATTGTTTAAAATTTGGGGTATGCTTCTAAGGACTGAACCCAGGTCCATCGTGCTACCACCCCAGGCCCTATTTGTCTTTTATTTTGGAGCTGTAAGAATTCCTCACATGTTTTCCATATAAATCAATTCTTTCATTAAAATATTGTCTTCTCTTGGTTATCTTTGTATTTTGTTTATAGCTTCAAGTGTAAAATTTTTAAATTTTGATTAATTCAAGTTTAAGTATTTCTTTAATTGTTATTTTGTGATTTAGATGTTATGTCTCAGAAACTATTGCCTAACTCTGGGTCATGAACACATACACATAACTCTTACATATATTCCCATTCTGTACCCACACCTACCATGTCTTAAAAACAAACACCAATCCTCAGTAGTAAGGCATTAAAAGCCAATTTGAAAAGCAGTAAGTTCATTTTTAATACTTTGTTCTCAGTGGGGAAATTCCTGTGTATTATAAAATTAAATAAAGTAGTGATGTTACCTTTAACTAATGTCCACATTGTCTTTTGTGCATAGATGATGTATTACAATCACACTTTCAATGACATTATACCAGCTTTTAATTTATTTATGAGCAAATGGGCCTAACAAAAGCTTAGGAATTATGTTAGCTCCTTCAATAGGACTATCAAATCCTTAGACAAGACATTTGCATACCAGTTACTGGAGTAGATTAGTACCTTTGTGAGGACATTAATAATAATCCCAGAGGCTGGGGAGACAAGCTCATTCTTTTAGTATTACTGCATGTTACCCAGCCTGACTTTACATTCTCAATATAATATCTTTGTAAGTACAAAGTATGTCTAACCCCAGTGTCATGAGAATAATTCCCATAGTGACCTGCTAATGAGAATGTTCTCTAAAATAATACAGCCTTTTCTTGGCATCCAATTGACCATTAATATTTATATAAAGTCTCATGATATTATAAAATCACATTTACTTAGAAATTTATTAAAATCATTTTAACCATTGAATACCAATGAACACTTCTCTTATTTGTATGTCAATATCATTCTAGTTTCACTTTAATTAAGTAATTAGCAGGAAAGTTTTAGATGAGAAGGTAAGAACAGTCAAACTAGCTGGCTTCACCTGTAGAATAGATTGACAGCAAGATAATCGATTGTTTGACTAATGTTGTAAATAGAGTTTCAAATTATTCTTTGTAATAAAAGAGGGCAGCAAAGAGGCTGCTGAGATTTCTACCTCTGATTACGAGGTGCCATAAAACACCAGTGTCTGGTTATTTACCACTCATCTTTAATCCCCTCCAGTGTGGACGTCTCCCGTCACTTCACTGAAACTGTGTGGTCAGAAGTTATTGGTAGTCTCTTTTTCAGGTCTATGACTCTTGAATGCTTGGAAAGTGAAGACTTCACACAGCATCACACCTTTGTGTGTATCTTTAAGTATCTTTCGGGGACATAAAACTATCTGTTTACTCTTTGATTCCTTTCTTGCCTTCACCAGGCCTCCATTACCCTCAAATACAGATGTTCTTCAGTGTCTATCTGAACTTTCTTTTGCCTTTACCCTCAAATACAGGTGTTCTTCAGTGTCTATCTGAACTTTCTTTTGCCTTGGGACCACTTTCCTCTCTTTTTCACTCATCACCTTTCAAGAGCCTAAAATAATGATGCAAATGAATCCAAAATGTTTTCTCTGACATATCTAGCATAATCCTGGCATTACAAATGCCAGCAAAATATTTCTGATGGTCTAGGAATATGAGAGAAAGCTGAGAAGCATGCAGAAATAGTCTTCTGTGGGTAAGGAGAAAACTGAGGAAGACATACAACAGGATAGGCACACATAACTTTCACGAAGGCAAGCCTCTATGTTTAGGAATATATTGCCAGATTTTTTTTATTCAAATATTTTCATTTTATTGTAGTTAAAATCTACTGTGGTTCAGCAGGTGTCACCGAATGTCTGGGTATTACGGAGAGGTTGGAAGTATAGGTCCACAGTGCCTTGCTGTCTATTTGTTCTTAGTTAAAATAGCCATTTTGGTTTTGGACTAAATTTATTTCAAATATTGCTACCCTAAGAAATAAGGAATATAAATAATAAAAAGTGAACCAAGGAATAAAAATATAAAGTAGAATCACCCTTGCTAAATATTACACTAGGGTCAAACCATTCCCTAGGTAACTGTTGCTAAGAAAGTTGATATGTGAATTTACGCCTAGTTTTATTGTAACTTATTATGCTGTGTTTGGATGATATCACTGGGAGGCCTGCTCTGTTCTGAAGGTAATGTAAAAGGAGTAGATCTCAAGGAGATGGGGAGTGGAGAGGGGAATGGGGGAAGTGGAGAGAGGGAAAACTGTGATCAGGATGTAATGTATAAGACAACAATAAATTAACTGCAACAATTAGCAATAAAAGGGTGCTTAAATTCAATTATTCTGACATATGTTACTGTTATAGCCTGAGGACATGAAGAAGACTGCCAGGACAGATCACAAGGCTCTAGTATTTCCTACCCTTAATAATCAAGGGGACTGACTTTATTTTTCCTCTTTAAGTTTTGGGAATCAGATTTATGTGACAATTTTCTTCTTATTCTTCTTGCAATGTGTATCTGCTGTGGGACGTTCTGTATGTCAAATTGCTCTGATTGGTCAATAAATAAAACACTGATTGGCCAGTGGCCAGGCAGGAAGTAGGTGGGACAAGGAGAGAGGAGAATTGTGGGAAGCAGAAAGCGGAGGAGGAGAGACGCTACCAGCTGCCGCCATGACCAGCAGCATGTGAAGACGCCGGTAAGCCACCAGCCACGTGGCAAGGTATAGATTTATGGAAATGGATTAATTTAAGCTATAAGAACAGTTAGCAAGAAGCCTGCCACGGCCATACAGTTTGTAAGCAATATAAGTCTCTGTGTTTACTTGGTTGGGTCTGAGCGGCTGTGGGACTGGCGGGTGACAAAGATTTGTCCTGACTGTGGGCAAGGCAGAAAAAACTCAAGCTACAAATGGCGCCCAACGTGTTGGCAAAAGTTTCTACCTAAAACCTGAGAAAAGATTCTAAAATGGAGCTAAAAACAGCTTCCTAATTGTCTCTCTCAAATGAGCGGCAGCCTGCTAGTTTGAGTTACTGGCGGGTTCCTGGCGTGTGGGCTTGACCTGCAGTATGGCGGGAATGAGGCCTCTGCAACTGGCACATTAAGTTGAGTGGTGGATTTAGCCTTTGCTAGTACAAAACAAAAAGAGGTTTCTGGGCTACATGCTGCTTTGATAAAAGCATAGACCCAGGAGGGCTCCCAGAGCTGGCGGTAAACGTACCACCGCCATGTTGGGAAGCTGAAGTGGGAGGAGCCAGCAGCCACAGCACCGTTTCAGTCTTTGAATGCTGCAGTTTAAAGCAATAGGCTCAAGGTAATATAAAACATAAGCCACATAGAGATGGCTACCACACAGAGAATCTGGATTATGTTCTCTTTGATATTCGTAACTGAAGAGAAACATTTGATTTCAAAAGCTGTTGAGTTATGCCAAAATGTGTGTTTTAAAGGTACCTTAACTTCAAAATTTGGATGTAAGGATATGTTACTTTGGAAAGGAGGCTCTGCTTTTGTTTCCACAGAAAGCCAGAGGCTATGGATTTGTTCCAGATTAAGATACATCAGGTTTGACCAGCCAAGACCACCTGAAAGGTCTCCGATGACACCATGGCCCAAATGATCCAACATTCAGAATCGTTTCAAGACAGCTGGCTCAGACGATACGGTCTCACGGACTAATCCATGATCCTAAAATTTTCTTTATGTCCCCATAAGATACAGCGCCCCCCTCCAGCAGGAAGTAGTAAGAGAAGCTACGCCCAAATTCCCAAATATACCAAGCTGACTTTGGAGATGTGTAAAAGTTAAAACCTTCCTTTAAAAAAAAAAAGAAAGGGGAAGTGCTGTGGGACGTTCTGTATGTCAAATTGCTCTGATTGGTCAATAAATAAAACACTGATTGGCCAGTGGCCAGGCAGGAAGTAGGTGGGACAAGGAGAGAGGAGAATTGTGGGAAGCAGAAAGTGGAAGAGGAGAGACGCTACCAGCTGCCGCCATGACCAGCAGCATGTGAAGACGCCGGTAAGCCACCAGCCACGTGGCAAGGTATAGATTTATGGAAATGGATTAATTTAAGCTATAAGAACAGTTAGCAAGAAGCCTGCCACGGCCATACAGTTTGTAAGCAATATAAGTCTCTGTGTTTACTTGGTTGGGTCTGAGCGGCTGTGGGACTGGCGGGTGACAAAGATTTGTCCTGACTGTGGGCAAGGCAGAAAAAACTCAAGCTACATGTATCTGTTTAAATCCTAAACAAAGTATGACAATCACCTCAACCACATTACCTCTCTGTGGTATTCACTCAGCAGTAGTCTAGGACATTTTAACTTGCAGAAATCCCTCAAGCTCTATCTACCATATTTTCTCATGTACCAGTTAACACACACACAAAGTGGTTTCTTCGACCTCATGAGAAAAAAATTAGGACTGTGCTTCAGTGCCATCATTGAGGGATCCAAATATATGAGGCCTACGTATCACAGAAAGCAGCAATTAAAACACAGTGGCCAGGCTGAAGAAATCACAGAAAGGCTCAAATGTAAAGGTTGACAACAGTGGATGAACTGGTATCCCATCGCTAACCCGTAATGTTTATGGGAATTCATCATAACTAATTTCAGCATTATGAGCCAGATCTTCAAATTGTATTTCATCTGTTTACTAGTACATTTATTGGTTATTATTCCCTAAATTTTATACCAGGAAACAATTCTAATTCTTTTTTCATTTTTTTCTTACAAAATGCATATGTTATCTGCAAGAAACTTTGTAGATTTCAAATAAAATATATATTTTCAATGGTATAATTTTTCTTCAGCCATAAAAGGAAGCCATTTTAGTCTTTCTCAATGTTTTTTCTGGTTATGTTATTTTTATCCTTTTCTCTGCTTATACCTCTAACAGACAACCAAGGTGAAGGATGATTTTAAAATCACATTCCCTAGAGAGTCTTATAAAACTAACACAATGGCAAGAGTATTCAGAATCAGCATGAACACTGAAGAACAGTTCTCATAACTTGACAACCTCCAGGGTTCCTTCAGTGTTTCCCTGAGTAACAGTCACAAAATCTGTCTACACAAGACCAAATCCTAGCCATTAACCTTACTACTCCCCTGTTCCTCACACGTCATATTTTATCCACTACCAAACTCTGGTTCTTTTCTCATGTGGATATTTCCCAAGTCACTCTACTTATTTCCTTCTCCTTTACAATAATCCAAATGCTACTTATCATGTAAACTATAGCGAAAGTAAAAAAATAAAGACTAAGTAATACTGTGTTTTCTACTCAGTTCCTTCTTATGTATTCTTTTCTGAGATGCGTTTTAAACTAAATCTCAACTGTATAAAAAGTGTAGTAATCCATGGATTCACTCTGCATTAAGTCAGAGCATGCATGCAATGTGCTTCACACATTTTTTTTAGCGTATCCTAAAATCTCCAAAATGTTGATGCTTGCTTTCATGTAATTTCCTTATTAATTACACCTGTAGAGAATATGGGACCAATAATCATGCATGAGTATTGAGCATTTGAAATGTGGATGGTATGATTTGAAATGGTCTTCTAAGAATAAGGATTTCAAAAATTTAGTATTGTAAAAATAATGCCACATATCTCACCAGTAACAATTGATATTGATTATAGGCTACCACACTATTATTTTTTGATGTGTTGGTTTAAAATGTATCTTTACACTGACCTATATTTTGTCCATTATCTCTTATTTACATATTCTAAATATTTGTTTTCTGGAATGGCCATATACTTTTTGAAATGTCCCCAAAATTGATTTTATATCAATAAATGTTTAAAATGGGAAAATTTTATCTGTGGAGGAGTTCTAAAAATCCTGACCAAAGGTGGGAGGATGAGACATTTTTATGTTTTGCAGTATTTATTTATCTGTATATATAACTGTATGTATATCTTCAATGTAGTTTATATATATATATATTGCAATATTTATGGTATATATATCTGTATATATACCATTATCTTGCAATATTTTTCTGTTAAAATCATAAGTCATTTCTTTCAGGCAAAGCATTCTTTAAAATAGCTTATTTTAAGCTTATTCTCTGAAAATGTCATTTAGGCATATAATGCATTCTGATTACTCTCACTTCTCAACAGTTTCTTATATCCTCCTCCTCCTGTCAACCCTCTCCTCCTCAGATTCAAGTCTTTTTCCTTTAGTGAGGTCTGTTTAGTTTTATTTTGTGACTCAATGAGTTTAACTGGGCACTCTGAGTGACCAAGAGTTTGGAGCTATCTACTAAGTCTCATGGGATCAGCAGTATGCACATGACTGAAAACAGTGACTGCCTCATCTCCCACTAGAATCCAACAGTTCATCTGAGATGAGTAGGGCCCTCCCTAATGTATGATTGGCTGACTCTAGGTCATAGAATATACTCTATTCTCTCCTTTATGTATCTTTCTTAATAAATCAGTTCCTTCTGATTAAGCAGGACTGCTGTGGATATTGCTCTATATAAATAAAACACTGATGGCCAGTGACCAGGCAGGAAGTAGGTTGCCAGGCAGGAAGTAGGTGGGACAAGGAGAGAGGAGAATTCTGGGAAGTGGAAGGCTGAGGGGGGAGACACTGCAGCCACCGCCAGGACAAGCAGCATGTAAAGACTCTGGTAAGCCACCAGCCACGTGGCAAGGTATAGATTTATAAAAATGGGTTAATTTAAGATAAAAGAACAGTTAGCAAGAAGCCTGCCACGGCCATACAGTTTATAAGTAATATAAGCGTCTGAGTGATTATTTTATATGTGGATTGTGGGACTGCGGGGCTTGGGGAACCTGGAGAGAAGCCCTCCAGCAACAAGGACACTTTCATGATGTGTTTGAGAATGATGCCTATGGGCTCATGAATTAGTTACTTGGACCACAGCTGGTGGCACTGTTTGGGGGAAGTTATGGAGCCCTACCAAAGGAAGTAAGTAACTAGAGGTGAACTTTGATGTTGTATCGCCTGAGATACTTTCTGTTCATTCTCCCTGCATTAGGTTTACATTTGAAGATGCAGTAGCTTCTCAGTTCCCTGATCCAGATATTTGGTACCATGCCTCTCTTGTCATTATGGACTCATTCTCTATAATCATAAGTCAAAATAAACTCATCCATAAGTTACTCTTAGTCATAAAAGAACTGGAAAATTGGTTTGATTTTACATTTCCCATGTCCCTGATTTCAATTAGATATTTCTTATGCAGTGAGCTGTATTAATGCTTTTTAATGAGTACCTATTGACTAGCAAATATTTATGGTGCAATATGCTAAGAAATGGGGAATAAAAGACGTCAGCTTTCAGTATGTTTCCCTGTGAATGTCATATTAACAATTACACTTTCCCTCTTGGCATGAAAATGTTGGCCCCCCACTCTTTTATCATCCAACAGTATTTAAGCAATAAGTCATCTGAAGTTTTTATTTAAAATTTTAGGCTTATAATGTATTTACTTTTGCTTATTTAGACATCAATTGATTTTATTGGTTTTCCTGTAGCATATTAACTTTTTGCTTTTGAATTCTATCCTTCCCTTTCTAGAGTTAAATGGTAAGAATTATTTCAGAGTTTCTCCATGCTGTTGTATTATCTGATATGAATAATACACAATTTGCTTCAAACATTAAAATGCTAACTTAGTCAAATGCATAATCAGATTAGAATCCCTTCACAAACTTCAGTATTGCTGCTGTAAAACAAGTAGGTTTTTATTTTGTTTTCCATATGACTAATCTTATGTTTCTCTTTGAAAATAGTTATAAATTGTCCACAATAATCTTATATCACTGTGATGTATCTGGATAAGATTTCTGCCCTCTGATCTATCCTTTTGAGTGATTTGTTAACTTTTCTTTAATTCACTGAAACAATTAATCGGTATTTTTTTTCAGATATTCTGTCCTTACCTATGCTTTGTTTCTCCTTCTGTAAAAGTATTGCAGTTTCAAAACCATTCTCCATGTATTTTCCTTCTTTTCATGCCTTTCTTCATTTTTAATGCCTTCTGAGAGACTTCTTAAAACTTATCTTCTAATTCAAGAAATCATCATTCAAACATAGTCAATGAGTTCTCTTTTTTGGCAATAAGTAACCAGAATATGAAATGGAAAGCAGATGTCATTTAAGATAACAACTAAACTACCAATTGCATAGAAATTAATCTAGCAAAGACTGTCTGAGAAGTATATGAAATATTTTCAGACTTCCACTGAAGAATTCAAAGCAGATTCAAATTAATTGCAAGGTTTAATATTCTTGTGAATCTGATGACTAAGAGATGAAAGGTTTTAATTGACTTCAACTTAATTTATAAATTCATTGTTATTCCATTCAACACAACAGCTATATTTAGGGATGAGCTGGACAAATTAATTGTAGTTTATATAAAAAGAAAGCTCTCCATGAGTCACCAATTTTCAATACTCATTAAGACAGATATAGCATTATATGATAAAATTATCAGTGTGATGCTGGTTCAGGCATAGACTAATTGACTGAATGAATGGAAGGATAGGAGTTGAGGCAGATTGCTCATTAAGTAATAAAGGATATGTCATATAACTCAGGGAAACAACCATTTTTATAAACAAGATTAGAAAATTGATTTGTCTTGCAAAGAAAAATAAAATAGAACCCCTAGCATATATAGTTAACAAAAATTAACAATGAATAGATAAAGACTCACATGTGAAAGTAAACCATTTAAGCTATTTAAATATAGCATTCACTACTGCAAGATTAAAAGTTGAAAGTGAAAGAGTAAAGGGCTGGGAAGGTAGCCCAGTGGGTACAAGTGTTTTCTGTACACCGGTGAGGAACTGAATTTCAGTCTAGGAACTGAGTTGGACATATGGCCAGAATGGACATAAAGCAAGACACAGGGAAGCATATGTCCATAATCCCAATGCACCCCAACGATAGAGATGGATGGCAGAGAGAGGAGAATCCCTGGAAACTCCTGCCAGGGAGCCTGGTGCATTTAACAGCAAACAAGAGAGACTGTCTCAATGTGAAATTTTAGGATGTGTTCTATCTTCCACATATGTGGCCTGTGCTCGTGTGTGTACAAGCATGCATCCCCCCACCCCATACACACACTGACTAGTAAAATAATTGAGTAACATAAGAAAGCATGTAATCATGTAATAAGAGTAACTCATTCAAGTTTGTTCCCCATGGAGCTGAAAGAGATTGGTGAATAAGAGGTTATTTTTCAGTATTTGTCAGCAAAAGCTCCAAGCAAGGTGAGGGAAAACAAGCAGAGCTGACATGACAGAGAAGCTGCAGATGGACCAGGCTTCAACACCACTGCACCAGGAGCTTCTGGATGCAGAGTTCCATAGAGTGAACATGAGAAGGGAATCATTACTTCCTAGACAACAAATTTCCTAATGAGGGATGATAACTATAGGTTGTCTTCATGTATCACCCCTGTCTCTGCGAATAAGCCCTGTGACTTTGAACATAGATCTGAGTGAGAAATCATTCAGCCCAACTCAGTTCCTAGACTGAGATTAAAGTGGTAGCCTGGAATTAAATATAACCAATAAATGCTGAAAATTCACCTAATAACTTACTTAAAACCGTGAAGATCACCAAAGAAGAGAAATAACGGAAGATAAATATAAATGCTTAATAAGCATATAAAGTCACATGATTTCATTACCAATGAACAAACATAAGAACAGACATTAAGGATACTGACCACGGTGTCTTTTATTGAAGTAAGGAACTGCAATGATTCTAACATTGAATATTAATACTTAAGTAGATGATATATGGTTCTTCTTTATAATAGAGTAATAGCAGGAGAAATAAACAAATTAGCTGAATATAAAAGAAAGATAATATGAAAATATACAATGAATGCTGACCATAAAATGTAAGAAACCAGTATTGACATAATCGATGCCACTGATCAAGTTAACAAAACAAAAGGCTGCAATCACACCCAAGGAAACACATACAGACTGTTCTCGAATGCGAAAATTGGAAAGGTGAGATGAGAATTATTCTGCTATGATTTTTAAAGAGAAATGCTGACTAATATACATAATGCAACTGTTCACTGGGCATTGGATGGCAACCAGTGGAAGCTCACAACCTTAAGGGAAGGAGAAGGGGGTCAGATGAGCTCCGGACTCACTCGCACTCTCACTTTGAGGATATTTCATGGTCTGCAATATAAGGCAAGAGAACATAATAAATAGAAGAAGCCTTCCTTGACAGAGGAAAGATAAATTTGAATATAGAAATGCTGAAACAGTGAACGTGTGAGAGAAGAAATATGGCAGAGAGGAAGGCATCACATGAAGGCACTAGTATCTACACAATCGTTTCCCCAAGTTGTTGGTCTAGTTTTAAGCTGCCCGAGTACACAATGACACTATGAGGAACAGAGTGCATTGGACCCTGCTCTACAATGACCAAATGTCAGAGTGGAGATACACACACCCGACAAAATCTACATGATCCACAGCAATCCATTTGCCTCAGAATAAACCTCATATTTTGAGACATTCATCAGAACTTACAACTTTCATACAAGTTATCCACAATACCCAGATATGCAAAGAGACAAGAAAATGTGAGCACAGTCAAGTGTTTAAAAATAGTCAATAGAAATACAGATGATCTATATATTAGAGCTGTCAGATAAGACTTTTGAGATGATATGGAGGATAAAATAGACAAAAATATTTAAAATATATAGCAGGTTGTACTTTTAAATACATGTTTATATGTTTTTTATTATTCTTAATTAAGAATTCAATATACTCATCAGAAGAAATGATTAACAGTCAAAGGAAAGCACATACAGTAAATATCAGAGTGTAGCTCCATATATGTGTGTGTGTGTGTGTGTGTGTGTGTGTGTGTGTGTGTGTGTGGAAATGGGAATTAGATGAGCATACAAGGAAAATAATTTTATAGAAAGAAAAGGAAAATTAAGCATATTATATATTGAAATATTATATATTGAAAAATATATACTGAAAATACATGCAAAATATTCAACTCAGTTTTGTATATTAGAGCATGAGAGATAGGGAGAGAGAGATGGTGGGAGAGAGAGAGAGATTCTGAGCATTTGTTGAAGGGTAGGTTTTTAAACGGATAAGTGATGATCTTGAGATGGTCTGAATGGCTTGCTTAAGCAATAGAGGCTCAGAACTTCCCTTCTCCATATGTACTTCTTTTGTTTCTTCTCCCTGGTGTGGCAGCTGTGGGATGAAACAACTCATGATTTAAGTATGGAACAATGGCTCTGAAAACACAACACAGGAAGGAAATGCAGAGGCACAGCCACTTAGCATGCTATGGTCAGTCACCAGCCTGCAGCACTACATATCATGGCAGAACTGTTTGTTCAAATGAGACTTTTCTTTTACAGAGATTTATTCTCTTCCTCAGAAACCCAAGGAACTTCTTGGAGACTCACAGTAACTTTTTCACTACAGCACTCCCTATATTCATTAGTTATACTGAATCTCAAAATTCAAAGGGTTGAACACCTGAGGCTTGGCATTCCAAAGGTCTGGATGCTCTTGAAGTGATGAGGTTTATCACCAAACTTCTGATACTTGTTGCACTAGAATATTTACTATAATTCCCATTTCCTGTTCATAAAGTCAACTAACATGACTACTGCTGTACTTTTATAGTCTATGGATTGTCACAATGATCAGCTTGTTTATACCTTCTGCCACAACAAAGAACAGTTCCATTAGCATATCCTTGAAGAGTCATGAGTACTGCAGATTCCATCTAGTGAATAAAAGCTAAACTGGGCCCTCATTACTGATAAGAATTAGGTAAAGAGAGTACCTGCAAGGTCAGTAGTCCCATAGGAAAGACCAACGTCTGTGCTAATCCACTGGTATTTAACAAAGTGATAACCCCAATAACAGCTTTTGTAGCAGATGCTAACAGACAGTAGCTGTGAATCTGTGGCTAGAACTGCCTCTTCAACAAATTCACACTAATGTACTATAATTGGATATATAATATAATACATTTTACAGAGTCAAACTTAGTGAATTGAATGGGAATGTAATGTTGACCAACAACTCTATATCCTTTGAATATTTGATGCTATTAATGGCACTAATTATCGTATTTTATGATACAGACTTGTGTCTGATTTATAATTTCCTCAAGTCAGGAGTGTGATTTCTGCATCTTCCACTTGGCTCTTGATTCCTTAATGGCTTTTATTCCTCGGGCTATACATAACATGTGGGTTCTCCTTGCTGATAACTATTTCTTTTTCAATCATTCACATGGGAACCAAAAAATAACCACAGGCAGATTATTAATACACTCGGATGCAATGTGAAATGGACTTGGGCCACACTGCACCTGTCCTCTCATTTAACTAGAGAACCATGATGATGTTTTGAATCCATGACACTGGCATCTTTCATCTAAATTGTCCTAGAAATGCCCGTGTTTTTCCATTCTCCAGTGTTTAGTTACTCAGGTCTTTGTGAAAAACAATCAGGGGGATATACTTCATGTGATATTATATACATTTGTCAAGGTGACAATGATATGGATTTTGAGATGTGATGTGTGGAGATTGAATTGAGAATTATTTTTTCTTATATGTGCAGTTTGTAACACATTTCTGTGCTTCTCATCTTTCTTTCTTTCCTCTTCTTGGTCAGCTTCACATCTACCCCATGTCTGAGAATAGCAGGTCCTACTAGCTATAGTCAGAGATTCTTGAAGGTCAAGACAACTTGATACCAAGTCTATAATTGCTTGCTTTGTGTCATTGTCTTGGCTTCATCTGCTTTCAGCTATACCATCATCTACTGATAATAAGAAGCCTAACTTGATAGGAATAACTCTATCATCACCCGCAGCCCATAAGGCACACCCAGAGTGACCCAAGCTTCTTAAATCAGTGGACTACTCCTCAGTTCCTCCTAGAGCACACATGTGGCTCCTCTGCTGCCTTCCTTTCCTTCTTGCCTTTCCCCTTGCCTTGTTATTCTCTCTCTTTTTCTTTCTTTTATTAGTTGTTGTTGTTTAGCTTGTTGGTTTTGGTTTTCTATTACATGCCTATATCAGGTTGTGAGTGCTTAAATCTTACACATTAAGTTCATTTTGACATTTCAATCTTTCTGATACTCTTGACTTCTTTCTTGATACCATTTTGAGGAGTCAGAGATTTTTCATTGAATTTGTTATATTCCAGCTCTAAGGACTTACCTCAACAAAGCAGGATGAGAGAAAGAATTTAGTGTCATTTCCAGATCATCTAATAATGAGGCACAAATGAGTTCCCCCAGTCAGTCAGTTTTCTCATATTCATTTAGGTGTCAGGAAACTAGGGAGGAATAGAGGAAACAAGCCATTATAGGATTGCTGTAATATTGGCCAATACTTATTGACTTGTTGTTTGTGTGTGTGTGTGTGTGTGTGTGTGTGTGTGTGTGTGTGTGTGTGTACTTTCCATCCATTTATCATCATATTAAAGAAACTGAGAAAATCAGACTAATTGCCCTTTATATATCCCGTCTCCCCTTAACCAACACTTCAGTGCACTGAAAATTAATTGCCCTGTGTATCATGGTTGCACATGAATAAGAGAACCATGACGATAGTGTGAGAGGTCATGCTCCACCATCAACATGAAATCCTTACAAAGGTGGAAAGAGATAGAATGGACATGAGGCAAGATAACCGTGAACTGTGACAGCAGCAATATGAATAGAGCCTCTGCAGAGCAACCGTTGGCTTCATAGGCCAAATGTACATGGACAGATGAATCCAAATAAACACAAATGATCAACATTGCCTACAGTTGACACCACATTGAATGTTTTCATGCACTAATTTTCCCAAACCCTCTGTTCATATTGTTTAATGGAATGCTAAATTATCCCCGTGTCTGGTGACAGCGAGTATAGAGAGAATAATAAAACCTAAGAAGGCAATGTTCCTAACTACCATTAAAAGTAAATTCATCTCAGGAAATAATGGCTATTCAAATTTTGGCCATCAAAACATGCTGTCTGTACTAGATATGGGAAGCTGCTGCTCACACCTGAAAGGTTAGTATGCAAAGCCCTCTTACAATGAATAGTCTTTAGAAACAGTTTTCCCTTCTTTTTGAGAACTGCTTTGAATCACTGACTTTTTATCTTTCAATTTAAAGGATGGCTGAGGAAGAGTATTCTGGGCATAGATTTGTGATGTTTAAAGTGACCATTTTCAACAGAAAAAAAAATGTGCATCAGCAATGGCCCTGAATAAAGAATGCAATCTAGGGACATAAGTTACTCATTGGTGGAACAGTTATATTGCTTCTCCTGGATAATAATGGCTCTTAATAATCTGGAAGAGGATAGACAGACAAGGCTTTGCTCTATAAAATCTGTCTTCACTGGGATATTTTGTCATCTAGAAAAGAGTCACACAAAATCTAATCTCTCATCATGTTGTTTAAAATAAATGAGTCACTATACCATATTAATGGAGTATTTATACATTTGTATATGAGAAAGTGATGGTAGTTGAAGCATTTATATCTCCTCCAAAGTCAGGAAATTAAAAATGGTCAACTCTACCACAACAACAAAAAAGCACTCTAATTTTTTTTCTGCAATTTTATGGGCAGCATTAGGTTTCTGTGAGTCATTCAAATTCACTTAAATGGACTGCTTAGGGATTTAACGGGCATGGTTTGAACTGTGATGCATTTATAGTCAGGAAAAAGAAGTCCATCTCTGCAAATTAACTTTATAATAATTATCTTCAAAAAATGAAGAGTGGAGGGAGAGAATCTGGGTCCCTCTTATGCTTCTTCCTTTTTCTAGACTTTGTCTTCATGCTTGCATAACATCAAGATGAGTCCCTTCTTGAGTCTCCACTGGGAGCTAGAGAAAGACAAAGAAACAAAAGAGGAACCTGTGTAAGATAAACAAAAGCACCCACAGAATCCCTGTTGAATATGTCTTTGCATCTCACAGCCTCCATTAACCTCTGTTGGCATGAGAGCCACAGTGAGGACTTTGCTTAAAGCACTCCTATTCCTAGCAAAAGTTCTATACACTAAGGAGAGGGAAGTGGAGACTAGTCTCCAAGAAGATAATAGAGCTGTCTAAAGATCCCTTGAACTCTGAATGCTATTTAATTAAAACCAGTAAGTTTGGTGAACTATATTTTTAGGGAAATGATGAATGTCACTACTTACTCATTTTTGTTATATTTGAGAATTTAATTTTTCATGTGTGGCTATTGCAACAGACTGCCTACTTCATTTCATGAATTATACTACTGAGAATGAGACACTAAAGTAAATATCTTTTACATACTAAAATATTTCTACACACCTCACTTAAAATGATAATCTTCATTAGAAAACATTTAGTTTTTCATGCATAGGACGAATTTGCAAAATCTGAAGGGTATTTTTGAGTAGATTACCATTGTCAGTTCCAAATGACATTTCTTTATTGCCAGCATGCTGAGAGCACAGACTGCTGCTGGCCTTCACATCTAAATTCAGTATTTTATAGGCTAGTTTCTAAGGTCTGAAAATAGTCACCTCTTAAAAAACATTTCTCCATATATATATTCACATCAAGGTCTTCCTGACTTGTCTGGAACCTGCTTCGGATTCTAGCTAGGCTGGCCTCAATCTTGTAGTGGTCCTGTCTCTGCCTTCTCGGTGATAGGGTAACAGTCATGAACCATCATGGCTAGCAAAGTTCCTATTTATGTTTTATCTTCTAGTAATATATAAATCTTAGTCACTCTAAGTTTTTCATTGTTTTAAGGTTTCTAGTTTTTAAGGGATTTATCATTGGTAACTAAAAATTAACAGATTGTTTAATGACATTTAGGTGATGGAACATGGTATGGATTTAAGGTCTAACACTTGTAATGTTCTGGCTAAATGGTCCTCACGTATCAACACGGTATACTTTTCTGAATGCAAATCCTGTACTAATTCATATCTAATATAAGCCAATATTACAGATTTATGTATAATTTCAAGTCCTCTGTGAATTCAATTAGAATTAATTCTACTTCATTTTGAACACATTATTGAATCCATTTTTCAAATCTAATTCTGATCTTGGTGATTTGAGATGATTTGTGTTTTAGAAACATTTATATGCAAGTATGGGCAGGATATCAAATTTATCTCATTGCATGTGAGGTTCAGATTAAATAAAAATTTCTCTAATTATAAAGGAAAATATAGACTATTACATATGAAACCTTTATACTCATTTTCTTCTGCCTAAAGGATTCAGGAAGGAAAACATGTGGAAATACAACTGAGAATAACAATAAGCCAGAAGTTTTAAAAAGAAAAATGAAATAGAAGAGATGTTTTCTTCACATGATACATGCATAAATGTATGCTTTTATATGTGATTTTTGAATATGTAGTTATAATATTCTGAAGGAGTAGAGTTGGCAAAATGAACTCACTGACTCACTTTATTTTTTCTTTTTACATCCCTGGAAATCTGATCTGTAGTATAGTTCTCTCCTCAGTAAATCCTTCACTAGCTCCTTGTCTTGAATTACAAAAATGCCCCTCGTATTTGATTCACTTAAACTCTTCAGCTTTGGAACTGGTGGGTACATCCAGAAAGAGAGTTATTAAAAACTCCAAACTTAACTTACAACGGAAGCTTCTGCCCCCCACCCCCGGTCTGCCATGCTCCAGAGGCATGGTGCAGTCGAACTCATGGCAGAGAGAGACTGAATTTTTCAAGTTACCTTTCTTTCTATTATCATGGTTAACTTACCTTGTTTTAGATTGCACCAGGCTCCAGGATGGTGGAAGAAGACAAAGAGAACCTGAAGGATTTGGGGTCCTGGGACTTGTGTGCCCACTTCCATCTATTAGTGTGGCCTCATTCAGTGGTCTCAAAACTGAACCTCTATCCTTTATAGAATTTCCATATTCTGCAGGGCTCCTCAGGCAAACCTTGGCTCCACTCATTGCTTACATTTCTCCAACAGCAGTTTCTTCAGGATCAGAATTCTCTCTCTGGAGATTTTTCAGTTGGAATTCAGCTGCCTTTCAGACAATTTTTTTTCATGAGATCAAGTCCAATTAAGATTGCTCCAGATCACGTGTGTGTGTTGCATTAAATGTCTTGTATTTTGGTCTATTTCCAATTATAGTTTATGTTGCTTTTAAAAGAAGAGCCTACTATGCTATTGAACAAAACTCCTTATCTCTTATGAATAAGTAAGTTGTCTACAATGGTAGCCAAATGGTTCTACATGGAGTCAGCAGCTTCACGCTGGTGGTTGATGCTTTCATCCAAAAGGAAGACACTACTACTGTCCCCATCAGTGGTGCTGCTGTTTGCTTCTTTGCTGTGCCTCTGCACAAATATCCATTCATTTCAAGATTATTAATATAATGAATAGCTTTTTCACACGAGCAAAAGGTATAGAGAAGACTATAATAGATTGTGTCTCCTGATACCATTTATTTACTTCAACACATGTCCAGAGCAACTATAAAGCATCTAGATCATAGCTCTACTCACTCTCCCTCCAATATCTCAGATTCTGATACAGTATGTTTACTAATGGAACCTACTTAAGATTGTTTCCCAAAATCAATATTATTCCTTTCAAAGGTTAGATAGACAATAAATACATTTCCTTCAACAATATCAATGCTTTATACAAAAGCAAAGGGAATTGTGTTAATTAGAAATATCTACCAGCAGCAGAGGTTACAGATGTGCCAGCTCAGGATCTTGAGACAAAAGCCATTCTAAACTTAGGACTGATGGTGTTTGTAAGAAGAGGACACAGAGACAAGGGGAAAAGGCCAAACAGAGACTGGAAGCCAGTGCTTCAGAAGAAATACCAGGAAGCACCAGATACTAAAAAGGCACACCAGAATCTCCCTGCCTCCCAGAAGGGACAGTGCTGCTGCTGATTGAGGAGAAGAGGGAAAGGAAGGGACTACATTAGATGAAGTGGGTACAGAAAGTCTCTGTGATCTCTTCTGAGGCCTTGAAGGCAGAACTCGAGGTATCATGATATAAGGAAAGAATATTCTGGCCAGAAAAATGACAAATGAAGAAAATAATGGCCAATGTAGTTCATGGTGGCAAACAGGTGGATAACAGGAATATAGTGAGTAAGGCAATCCAAGCCTGTTCAGTACTCAAGCTCTTGAAATTCAGTTTTCCACTGAAGACTTCCAATGGTGTCTTTCAGAAGTATTTACTACTCATGTGCACATAGGTGGGAATGAATCAATGGTACTCAGCATTTCCTACAGCTGTAGCCCTTTAATACAGTTCCTCAAATTGTGGTGAGCCCCCACCATAAAATTATTTTTGATGCTACTCCATAACTGTAATGTTACTACTATTATTAATTATAATATAAATATCTGTGTTTTCTGACGGTCCTAGGTGACCTCTGTGACAGAATCATTTGATTCCCCAAGGGGTCCTGACCTACAGATTGAGAACCACTAACATGAATGAAAAGCTAAGGCATTGTACAACCTTGAGTGACTCCAAGAGAAAAAAGCCATGGTGACTAGGCCAAAACAGACATTGGCATTATCCATTTCTCTTTCTCCTTTGGTCTGGGCTCCATTTACTGTGATAGTAACTATGATATTTTGCCTGTACAAATTACAGCATGATAAACATAACAGTATTTTAAAAATGATCCACCTGTTGTCCTCACTTTACATGTATGATTTGCTTGGGCTAGACATTGAAAACAGACTAAAGTGAAAGCTCCTTAAAACTGAATCACTGACAAAGGGTGACTGAATACATACATATAAGTAATATTATAGAGACTGAGCAGGTTGTATTTAGGTATGTATGTATGCATGTAAAAATAATTAATGAAAAATTCCACGAATTTGAAAGAGAGCAAAAGCGGGTATATGGAAGGATTCAGAGGGAGAAATAAGGTGGATGTGATATAATTATATTATGATCTCAAAATATAAAAGAAGTAGTTAAAATATTGAATCACTGCTGCTTTTCACAACTCCCTTGGCACACCTCCAATCTTTCTTCTCCCATCTTCCCATCCAGGACTCTGTTTCTGGCATGCATAGTTGGAAACATCCCAAATTCCAAGTTAAGAACCATGTTCTGGAACATGTAAACATGTATGCCTTAAATGTTAACTCAGTTCTATAGCCTAAAATGAAAGAAACAAACCATAAAAAAAGATTAAAATGTAACTTTGATGAATAGCTCTCTCTATGCTGATGCACTGAAATGTGCATAGAAATTCTATTCTTTAGTAAACAGATATGTTGAATTAAGAATTGTTACAAAAATTACTATTTTTGCCTAGTTTCATGAATATAATTTCCATCTAATGTGAGCAATCACATTTTATGTTTCATTATTTTGAATAAAATGATGATAAATATTCTAGTGAGTATTGGCAACTAACCAGAATGGATGTATCATAGAAAATATTTTGAAGATAAATGACATATTAATTAAATCACTATAAAACTATCTAATGCATTTAATGATTTATTGATTAAATACTGTTGTCAGTGCTATACATTACATATGTACTAAGGTTAACCACATGTACCCTGAATTAATACCACTTATATTCAAATGACACTCACTACTGATGAAAGCAGACATGCAAGTTAGCCATTTTGAAGCGTTCTATGAAATGTCAGGGCAATGATGACATGATGATAAAGGAGTTATGTGAATGGTGGGAAGAAAACACTGCAGAGGTGGCATCCTAAAAGAAGCAGTACTTGAAGTGGAGAAGTTAGCCACACACAACTCATCAGGCAAGAATGAAGAAATGACAGTCCTGAAAAGGAACATAGAAAAAGTCCCAGAGCATGAAATAACGTGCACAGTACATCATAAGGGGTCATGGAGAATTAACTTTGAATCAAGCCCCAAATATAGAAGGCCTTACAAGCTAACCTATGTCGCACCACAATCAAGTGAGTAAATAAATGAAAGATACAAATGATCTACCTTCTGACAGTCTATGCTCCTACCTTAGGATACAAATGTGTTTTCCCTCAGTTGAAGAGTCTCTCCTCCAGATGGTTCCCAAACTGAAATTGTCACTCAAGCTGCTTTAGAACTCTCTCCTTAGAAGAGTCTTTCTTAGCACTAGAAGGAAAATTTGAACCTAAGGAAGTAAGATACACCCTCGAAAACACAGGCAATAGATAATGCCACAACAGTAAACCTCAAAGAAGAGAATTACACACACACTGCCACCAAAAATATTGGCATTTGAAAAAACCCAAAACCCCTTCATGATAAAGGTCTTGGAGCTATCAGGAATACAGGGAACATACCTAAACATAATAAAGGCAATTTACAGCAAGCCAACAGCCAACATCAAATTAAATGGATAGAAACTCAAAGTGATTCCACCAAAATCAGGAACAAGGCAAGGATGTCCGCTCTCCCCATACTTATTCAATATAGTACTTGAAGTTCTAGCCAGAACAATAAGACAACATAAGGAGATTAAGGGGATACAAATTGGAAAGGAAGAAGTCAAACTTTCCCTCTTTGCAGGTGACATGATAGTATACTTGAGTGACCCCAAATATTCAACCAAGGAACTGATACAGCTTATAAACACCTTCAGCAACATAGCAGGATACAAGATCAACTAAAAAAAATCAGTAGCCCTCCTATATACAATTGACAAACAGGCTGAGAAGGAAATCAGAGATACATCACCCTTTACAATAGCCACAAATGATATAAAATGCCTTGGGGTAACACAAACTAAGCAAGTTAAGGACCTATATGACAAGAATTTTAAGTCTCTGAAAAAAGAAATTGAAGAAATGTCAGAAAATGGAAAGATCTCCCATGCTCATGGATAGGCAGGATTAACATAGTAAAAATGGCAATCTTACCAAAAGCAACCTACAGATTCAGTGCAATCCCCATCAAAATACCAACACACTTCTTCACAGACCAGGAAAGAATAATACTCAACTTCATATGGAAAAACAAAAAACCCAGGATAGCCAAAAGAATCCTGTACAATAAAACAACCTCTGGAGGCATCACCATCCCTGACTTCAAGCTCTACTATAGAGCTACAGTAATAAAAACAGCTTGGTACTGGCATAAAAACTGACATGAGGACCAATGGAATCGAATTGAAGACCCTGACATTAATCCGCACACCTATGAACATATAATTTTTGACAAAGAAGCCAAAATTGTACAATGGATAAAAGAAAGCATCTTCAACAAATGGTGCTGGCATAACTGAATATCAATGTGTGGAAGCCTGCAAATAGATCCATATCTGTCACCGTGCACATAACTTAAGTCCAAGTGGATCAAAGACCTCAACATAAATCCAGCTACTCTGAACCTGCTAGAACAGAAAGTAGGAAGTAGTCTTCAACACATTGGTATAGGAGATCACTTTCTAAATATAACACCAGTAGCACAGACACTGAGAGAAACAATCAATCAATGGGACCTCTTGAAACGGAGAAGCTTTTGTAGAGCAAAGGATACAGTCAAAAGGCAAAGCAACAGCCTACAGAATGGGAAAAGGTCTTCACCAACCGCACATCTGACAGAGGGCTGATATCCAGAATATATAAGGAACTCAAGAAATTAGACATCAAAATACCCAACTGTCCAATTAAATGAGCTAAAGAACTAAACAGAGAATACTCAACAGAAGAAGCTCAAATGGCTGAAAGACATTTAAGGAATTGCTCAACATCCCTAATCATCAGGGAAATGCAAATCAAAATGACTCTGAGATACCACCTTACATCTGTCAGAATGGCTAAGATCAAAAACAATGAAGACAGCTTATGCTGGAGAGGATTTGGAGCTAGGGGAACTCTCCTCCACTGCTGGTGGGAATGCAAGCTTGTACAACCACTTTGGAAATCAATATGGTGCTTTCTTAGAAAATTGGGAATCAATCTCCCCCAAGACCCAGCTATACCACTCTTGGGCATATATACCTAAGGAATGCTCAATCATAACACAAGGGCACTTGCTCAGCTATGTTCATATCAGCATTGTTTGTATTAGCCAGAACCTGGAAACAGCCTAGATGCCCTTCAACTGAAGAATGGATAAATAAAATGTGGTACATATACACAATGGAATACTACTCAGCAGAGAAAAGCAATGACATCATGAGGCTTGCAGGCAAATAGATGGATCTAGAAAAAATCATCCTGAGTGAGGTAACCCAGACTCAGAAAGACAAACATGGTATGTACTCACTCATAGGAGGATACTAGATGTAAAAAGAAGATGACGAGACTGCTACTCACAACTCCAGGGAGGCTACCTAGAAAACAGGACCCTAAGAAAGACACAGGGATCGCCCAATGACAGAGAAATGGAAGAGATCTACATGAACAACCTGGACGTGAGTAAGGGCAATGAAGGGCAAGGTTTGAGGGAAAGAGAGCTTAGGGGAGTGGGAGATCCCAGCTGGATCAAGAACAGAGAGGGAGAACAAGGAATAAGAGACCATGATAAATGAAGACCACATGGTAATAGGAAGAAGCAAAGTGCTAGAGAGGTCCACAGAAATCCACAAAGATACCTCCACAATAGACTACTGGCAATTGCTAAGAGAAAGCCAGAACTGACCTACTCTGGTGATAGGATGGCCAAACACCCTAATTGTCACGCTAGAAATCTCATCCAATGACTGAGGGAACTGGATACAGAGATCCATGGCCAGGCCCCAGGTGGAACTCCAGGAGTCCAGTTGGCGAGAAAGAGGGTTTGTATGAGTGAGAATTGTTGAGACCAAAATTGGAAAAAGCACAAGGACAAATAGCCAAACTAGTGGAAACACATGAACTATGAACCAATAGCTGAGGAGCCCCCAAATGGACCAGGCCCTCTGGATAAGTGAGACAGTTGATTAGCTTGACCTGTTTAGGAGGCATCCAGGCAGTGGGACCGGGACCTGTCCTCAGTGCATGAGCTGGCTGTTTGGAACCTGGGGCTTATGCAGGGACACTTTGCTCAGTCTGGGAGGAGGGGACTGGACCTGCCTGGACTGAATCTACCAGGTTGAGCTGAATCCCCAGGGGAGTCTTTGCCCTGTAGGAGATGGGAATGGGGTGTGGGCTGTGGGGAAGGTGGGGATGGGAGGACAAGGGAATCCATGGTTGATATATAAAATTAAATTAAATTATAAAATTTAAAAAAAAGAAGAGTCTTTCTTGCCTTTGCTTACACTAAAGTGGTGCTGCTCTCCAGTCTTTTGTAAAATTCCCATTTTTCTTATTTGTAAAGCTTTCACATAGGAAAAATGCCAGTGTAGGATAAATACCATATTTACAACTTTATATAACACACATCCCCTGGATTTCTTGTTTCTTCATTTTTTGTAAATCAGGCTAAGAAAATTATAGAAATTGCCAAGCAACATTTGGTGTAGTGAAGACTCCAGGGAATAGTTAGCTGGCAACATACTCCTTATTCTCTAATAAACATATTTTTTTCACTAAAATCCAAATGTGTATGACTCGATCAGAAGAGACCTTTTTGGAGATGTTTCCATAACATTATCTCAAAGGGATAAATTTAGTACAAAATTAATAGGTAACTTGACAAAATAATCAAAGATTTTGGATGGAATATAAAAGATGTTTCTAACTGTTTAGAGATTATTTAGTATGTAAAGCTTTCCATACTTATAGACAGACATACAGTGGTCACCAGAGAAACAAACAAGGAAATAAATTTCCATTGGTTCTATGAAAAACTACATTTTTATTTACCATTTCCTATAAATGTGAGAACTTAGAGGAACATTTATCTATAAATTAGTATTTGCTAGGACACTTGGGAATCTTAACGTGAAAATGCAATATGTTTATTATTTTGTAAGCCATAAAATATTTTAGTGAATTCTTGAACTCTGCAGTCACACACTCACACAAACTCTCTATTCCCCTTGTCTCTTCAATTTTGATTAAAAAATCCCCAAACATCTAATTATATCAAACGAAGGTGATATATCTTTATTTCTACTTCTCTTCCCAACTGTACTGTTGACAAAAGAAATAATATTTTAAACATAGCCTTACATAAGAACCCCAATTGCAGTGATTTTAAAATGTATCCTTAAAATTTATTTTAATTGTGGATTTTTAGTTGGAGTGATTTTCAAGTTGAAAAATGAAACAGTGAGAAAAACTGAAGATAACGGCAGGGAATTCTTTCAGAGCTGATGTGAGGAAAGCAGCAGACCTAGTTTGTGCAATCCTGGAATGTCATATGTGGGGAACACTAGAGCATATTCAGAATGAAACATTATTGGTGTTAAGCAGCACAGTGGGGGCCTTGTGTCTGAGAACATTGTGCTGACATAAACAAAGCAATGTTAGCATTCATGCCTAGTAGCTAAACTGACAAAGATTCACAATGGGGAAGTCACTCTTGATCAACAAAAACAATTGTTATGATTTGTTCTTTACTCCATTCTAGATTTATATTATCTTTTCTTCTCTCAGAAACTTTATACTAGATTTTATGAAATTCATTTTTCTCTTCTTCGGAAATTTGTAATACCTTTGATTTTCTCCAAAATTTTTACCCAAATTTGACTGACTCCTCTAAAACCCATTATATAGAGATTCAATTGTCTTATAAATTTCCTGATAATTTTCTTGTTCTATGATCTAGCAAAGGAAATTTGAAGATTAAAATTCTATAAAGCAATGAAATTATTCAAAGTTATATCAAAGCCTATTTTATGCTATAATTTCTCTTGAAGAAATTTACCCTCTTTTACAAGTTTAAGAATCACTCTCTCTCTCTCTCTGATAAATGATAGACGGGACAATTGTGACAAATTCTCACCATTTTCTCAGATTTCAGTCATCTTATTCTTTTAAATCCTTTAAAAAAATTTTATTATAAGTGTTTAGTATTGATGTCAGCTCATTTTGTGCTTAATATACCAAATAATATTGTCTTCATGTTCACTGATAGCTATGTGTTCATTTTCTTCCTGCCTACATAGTCTCCTTCATCCTCACAATTTTTATGTAGAATGCAAAGAAAAGTTACAATCTCAAAGAAACTGTAGTTTAGAAGTCAAGCTAGGATGCTTCGGATGTTAAACTGTGAGTCTGGAAGAAAGGTGATGAAAAGATCGATGTGGCATGTTATGAGTTCAGTAGATAAAAGCACTCTTAGCTGATTACATATGAATTAAAAATACTTTTTAAATGATCTTTATTTAATCTTGAATTTCAAAGAGTCTCACATCTAAGCAAATGGTTGGGTCTCAATGAATGTAAAACTTACATGAAATTACATGTAGTACTTGGAAGATATATATCTATGTGCTATCTAATACCTATATGCACATGTTTAACATAATATATTTGCAGGAATATTATAAAATATACATATTTTGGTGAGAAGCATAGAATAAGATCACTAGTATTCATCATATTCTGAGAAATCTTTGACTTCCAGAATTGTTAAAAGAAAATTGTACCATATGAAAGAATGCCTAGACAGTTTGCAACAATATTAAAATTATTACAAAAAGAAATACATTCCCATTGTTTCTAAATGTTCACCAGCATTCATATTTGCAATTACTTGACAATGGAAACAAACTTTTTAAAATTTCTCATATTTTTTCAAAGATGAGAAAAATGAACTTAACTGTACCTATTTCAAAATCTGATATGTTCATTTTCTTCACACAGCTTACTTGAGCCTATATGGTTGTTCACTACTGAGAAATGTAGAATCTCCAGCACCCCAGGAAATGATGGGTGGGTATGGGCTGTACTCCAAGCACTTGGGAAGGAGAGACAGGAGATCTCTGGAGCAAGCTGGCTAGCCAGACCAGTGTGTTCTAAGTGTTGTTGATAGACGATGCCAGTTCACAAGACAGAAAGCTATCAGGGATCTGACATCAACTTCTGGCCTCCAAACATACATGCACACACATGCATGTACAGATAGATGTACACACACGTGATATGCATACAAACACATGCACACAAATTACATGCATAAAGATGATAAATTCTTTAAAATTAAGCTGAATGAAAATGAAGTTTATTAATATATCAATGAAAAAGACACTTTTTAAGCTTAAAAAGGTAACTGAAGGCAGATAGTGAGAAGACCTATAGAGAAGAAATTAGAGAAATTAAACTGTACATTTGGAGAGCCAAGGAAAAAATAATATTAAACAAACATCTGCTGTTATGACCAGAAAAGTAAAACACAAGCAAATTGCACTTGTTAATTTTCTGTATATATGGGTATATTAAAAATTATAAGGTGATTTTAAAAGATTTAGAATTCTGAGTGGGAAAGTAGATTATTTATTTAAAATTAAAGAGTGGAAAGGTGAAATGAGAACAGACAAAGCTATTTGATGTCACAAAATCAAAGTATCTAAAATTTTATAGTATCTAAATATTCCTACTAAGAAATGCGTAGAAATTTTAAAAAATGACTTTTTTGAGTTTAACAGACTGTGAATTGATTAAGGAAAACTGGCAAGCTCCAAATAAACAGAGAGAAAAACAAATAAAAAATGCGAAGTCTGATACTGATATTCAAGCAGCAAGACTGGAGATTAAGTAAAAAGAATTATTTGTATCAGTGTCCAGAAAGCATCCTTCCTTGTTTTATATATAGGTTGAATATGATAATAAAAGCATTGGGAGTTTTCACTGGTGAACCTATTAAGATTTATAAAACATAGGGAAAAGACTAAGTCATAGAACAAAAATACATACATCTTATATGTTCTCTTCTTTTGAGCCAGTCAAACTTCTCTATAATTTATGACAGTTAAGATAGAAAAATGATTTCAGAAAAGTTCTCCATCAGCTCTCTTCTCTACTCTGTGTATTTTCATGGTCATGAATTTCATGCAGAAGCACTTTTTCTTTCCTTTTATTTTATCTTACAATACCATTCAGCTCTACATATCAGCCATGGGTTCCCCTGTTCTCCCCTCTCCCATCCCCTCCCCTTACCACCAGCCCACCCCCCATTCCCACCTCCTCCTGGGCAAAGCCTCCCCCGAGGACTGCGATCAACCTGGTAGACTCAGTCCAGGCAGGTCCAGTCTGCTCCTCCCAGACTGAGCCAAGCGTCCCTGCATAAGCTCCAGGTTTCAAACAGCCAACTCATGCAATGAGCACAGGACTCGGTCCCACTGCCTAGTTGCCTCCCAAACTGATCAAGCCAATCAACTGTTTCACCTATTCAGAGGGCCTGATCCAGCTGGGGACCCCTCAGTCTTTGGTTCATAATTCACGTGTTTCCATTCGTTTGTCTATTCTTTTCAATAATTGAGTAAAACCAAAATTTATTATAAGCCACAGTCGTCCTAGGGACCTCCATGCTATATATATATATATAGCCTAGATGGTTCTATGGGTTGTGGTCTGATTGTTCTTTATTTTATATCTAGAATCCACTTATGAGTGAGTATGTACCATGACTGTCTTTCTGGATTTGGGTTACCTCACTCAGGATGATTTTTTTCTAGTTCCATCCATTTGCCTGCAAATTTCATGCTTTTATTGTTTTTCTCTGCTGAGTAGTACTCCATTGTGTATATGTACCACAATTTTTTCATCCATTCTTCCATTGACGGGCATCTAGGTTGTTTCCAGGTTCTGGCTATTACAAATAGTGCTGCTATGAACATAGCTGAGCATGTATCTTTATGGTATGAATCAGCATTCCTTGGGTATATGCCCAAGAGCGGGATGGCTGGGTCTTGAGGTAGTTCAATTCCTAATTTTCTGAGAAACCGCCATACTGATTTCCACAGTGGTTGCACAAGTTTACATTCCCACCAACAGTGGAGGAGTGTTCCCTTTGCTCCACATCCTCTCCAACATTGACTGTTATTGGTGTTTATGATCGTAGCCATTCTGACAGGTGTAAGGTGGTATCTCAGAGTCATTTTGATTTGCATTTCTCTGATGATTAAGGATGTTGAGCATTTCTTTAAATGTCTTTCAGCCATTTGTGTTTCTTGTTTTGTGAATTCTCTGTTTAGCTCTTTAGCCCATTTTTTAATTGGACTGTTCAGATCCATATCTGTCACCATGCACAAAACTCAAGTCCAAGTGGATCAAAGACCTGAACATGAATCCAGTTACACTAAACTTAATAGAAAAGAAAGTAGGAAGCACTCTTGAACGCATTGGCACTGGAGACCATTTCCTAAATAAAACACCAACAGCACAGACCCTGAGCACAACAATTAATAAATGGGACCTCTCGAAATTGAGAAGCTTTTGCAGGGCAAAAGACACAGTCAATAAGACAAAAAGACAGCAACAGAATGGGAAAAGATCTTCACCAACCCCACATCTGACAGAGGATTGATCTCCACGGAAGCGCTTTTTAAGAACTAACTTCTTTTAGAAATTTCTAGCAACCAAAATGACCCCAAGACTCTTGCCAGTTTAACCAAAAGCTTTTAGTCAGAGATTGCTTTTTCTGGTTTCTACTCTGTTAGATAAAGCCATAACATAGAAGCATTTGCACACATATTCTGTCAGTCTGGACTCTCCAGACATTGGCTTTCATTCCTAGATACTGGAGTTAGACAGGGAACAGCCAGGGAATTATTGGACTGGGCCAACAATGACACGGTTAATGTACACATCAACTCATAGCACCTTTAGTTACTTTCATAAGTGTTGCATAATATCAAGTCAGTCAGAGTTTCCACATGAATGGGAGAGTGGCCCCAGGCCCAGCCCTTGGTGGGAGGTTATTAACAGTGATGATTTCTGAGGGATGTCACTCTCTTTAGAGGCATGGCTGCTATCAGGTTATCCATGCCACAGATGGTGGCTCCATACTCATAAGCATATGGGTAAAACTAATTAGACTTGAAGATTATTATTGTTTTTCCAGAGCTGAGGACTGAACCCAGGGTCTTGTGCTTGCTAGGCAAGTGCTCTACCACTGAGCTAAATCCCCAACCCCAGACCTGAAGATTATTAATTAAAATAAAACAAGGACATGAAGTTGAGAAGGAGAAACAGTGGGGGGCACTAGGGAAGTTGAAGGGAGGTATTGATGGATATAATCAAAATGCATAGGACAATATAAAAAATTCCAAAGAACAAATTATATATATATACATATATACATATATACATGTATATATACATATATGCATATATATATATATATATATAGAGAGAGAGAGAGAGAGAGAGAGAGAGAGACAGTATTCATGACTGTTCCTCTTGTAAAACAATTTAGGCAAAGCTAGGAGGAAAAAGTTCTAGTCTATAGTAACAGAAAGGTGACCCAACTGTAGAATGAAACTTGAAGTCTATATGAACTTTTAGTTGAAAACAAGATAAAGTAAAATTGCTCAGGTCAGTAATAAGTAAGGACTTACTGTTGGACATATTTTGATTAAAAGTCTAAGGATTTGCAATATGCAAAACAAATCAATGTAGCAAGATTGTTATTTCTAGGTAGAGGGTATAAGCATGTGACAAACACGACCATGGACCCTCTGTAGGGCATTATCTGCCTTCACCAGTAATTTAACCAGAATCTCTCAGACCCTTCCCTGATCCAGGATTGCCTTAAATTCTAAAGAGTCTGATTTTTTCTTAAATTCATGCTAATTTATAAATATCTCAATATCTATCAACATTGCCTATCTGTGTTCTACCATGCTAAGTTCTTACTAAGGATATAAAGGGATAATCTTCTAATATAAGAGATAAAAATCTATATGAAGAAAGTAGCCATATCCTAGAACTTCTGAAAGACATTGTGCCAGACAATGTGTCAGGTGCTAAGAATGCAAAGATAACATGACAAGGATATTGTACTACATAGTGTCATCCATTCTTGCTGTAGAAGACAGATTTGAAAACAAAGAACGGTCTCAGAAGTCACAGTGCTACAAAAGATATGTGGAGACAGTACAAGAGTGGTCTTTGCAATAGCAAAAAGCAGCAGAATTTATTTTTAAAACAAATGCCTTCCGGAGTCTTCCTTTGCAGATAAATGGTGTAGCTACAGTTTTCCTGCCTTGCCCACAGTCAGGATAAATCTTTGTCACCCACCAGTCCCACAGCCGCTCAGACACAACCAAGTAAACACAGAGATATATTGCTTACAAACTGTATGGCCATGGCAGGCTTCTTGCTAACTGTTCTTATAGCTTAAATTAATCCATTTCTATAAAACTATATGTTGCACATGGCCTGTGGCTTACTCTTCTCATGCTGCTTGTCCTGGCAGCAGCTGGCTGTGACTCCTTCTGACTTCCTGTTCTTTCTTTTCTCCTCTCTGTTAGTCCCGCCTATACTTTCTGCCTAGCCACTGGCCAACAGTATTTTATTTATTGACCAATCAGAGCAACACATTTGCCATACAGAACATCCCACAGCACTCCCCCCCCTTTTTTTTTCAAAAAGGAAGGTTTTAACCTTAACAAAGTAAAATTACATATAATTTGGGAATTTGGGCATAGTTTCTCTTACTACTTCCTGCTGGAGGGGGGCGCTGTATCTTATGGGGACACAAAGAAAATTTTAGGATTATGGAATAGTCCATGAGGCTGTATTGTCTGAGCCAGTTGCCTTCAAACCATTCTGGATGTTGGATTATCTAGGCCATGGTGTCATCGGAGACCTTTCAGGGGGTCTTGGCTGGTCAAACCTGATGCGTCTTAATCTGGAACAAATCCATAGTCTCTGACTTTCTGTGGGAACAAAAGCAGAGTCTCCTTTCCAAAGCAACACATCCTTATATCCAAATTTTAAAGTCAAGGGATATTTAAAATATACATATTGGTTTAACTCAACATGTTTTACGATCAAATGTTTTTCTACAGTTAAAAATCCCAAAGACAATGCAATCCAGATTCTCTGTGTAATATTCATCTTTATGTGACTTATTTTTTTATATTAATTTTACTGTCTCTTTAAAGACTTTATTTATTTATTTATTTATTTATTTACTTATTTATTTATTTATTTATTTTTTGGTTTTTCGAGACAGGGTTTCTCTGTGTAGCTTTGCGCCTTTCCTGGAACTCACTTGGTAGCCCAGGCTGGCCTCAAACTCACAGAGATCTGCCTGCCTCTGCCTCCCGAGTGCTGGGATTAAAGGTGTGCGCCACCACCGCCCGGCGACTTTATTTTTTAAAACTATGTATTTCTTTATATAACTGTATATATCACCCTTTTTGTCTCTTTCAAGCCTACATGTATTTTACACACATTGTAAACTATTACATCTGAATGTGTCTTATTGTGAATCTATTGCTTTAAACTGCAGTATTTGTAAGACTGAAATGGCGCTATGGCTGCTGGCTCTACCCACCTCAGCTTCCCAACATGGCGGTGGTACATTTACCGCCAGCTCTGGGAGCTATCGTGGGTCTATGCTTTTATCCAAGCAGCGTGTAACCCAGAAACCTCTTTTTTTGTTTTGTACTAGCAAAGGCTAAATCCACCACACAGCTTAATGTGCCACTTGCAGGGGCCTCATTCCCGCCATACTGCAGGTTCGGCGCGTATGCCACAAGTAGCTCAAAATGGCAGCTGCCGCTCATTTGAGAGAGACAATTAGGAAGCTGTTTTTAGCTCGTTTTAGAATCTTTTCTCAGGTTTTAGGTGGAAACTCTTGCCCCATGTTGGGTGCCATTTGTAGCTACAGTTTTCCTGCCTTGCCCACAGTCAGGACAAATCTTTGTCACCCACCAGTCCCACAGCCGCTCAGACCCAACCAAGTAAACACAGAGACTTATATTGCTTACAAACTGTATGGCCGTGGCAGGCTTCTTGCTAACTGTTCTTATAGCTTAAATTAATCCATTTCCATAAATCTATACCTTGCCATGTGGCTCGTGGCTTACATGCATCTTCACATTCTGCTTGTCCTGGCAGCAGCTGGCTGTGACTCATTCTGCCTTCCTGTTCTTTCCTTTCTCCTCTCTGTTAGTCCTGCCTATACTTCCTGCCAAGCCACTGGCCAATCAGTATTTTATTTATTGACCAATCAGAGCAACACATTTGCCATACAGAACATCTCACAGCAGAATGGGTATAAACCAGATGGATAAAGGGTTGTATTTCAGACAGACACAGAATCTTGAGATGGACTGACCTAAAATGTGGTGGTAGACTGTCTCTAGGCATTGTTTCTTCTTGCTCCAATATTAAACATTGCTAAATTTCATTTTTGAAATTTCTGACTTTCCTTATATCCCAAGGGTCTTATTTTAATTTTTGACTATCTTAAATAATCTATAGTATCTTATTTTATCTGGAATACCAACCTTACAGGTATATAAAAGAAGATGGCTATTGTAGGCATGTTGTCACCTTGAACTATGAAAAGATAAGGAATGGAGATAGTATGCTCTATGAAACTGTAGTAGGCAGAATGGTGTCCTGTTGGAGCCCACAGAGGTTTCCTAGTGAGATCTGAGCTTGCTTTACCAGCAGAGATGCATAAGAGTATGGCTGGACCACAGACCTGAGTATCAGGTGCTTGAAAGGGTCTACATTTGGCTGTATCTAACAAGGGGGAGGTCTTTTGATCCTCCCCTTGGCATAGTCATAAAAAGCCCTTTTGAATAAAGTTCTGGGCTGGTGGATAAGAATCCAGGCCCTCTCAAGGCTATCCTGTATTTCTGTTTTTCTTCTCATCTATCTAAATATTTCTCACTTCTCCCTCCTCAAGAGTACCATGGGGACAAAAGGTGGGGGCTGGTCCCCCACAAATGGCACTATGAACAGGTACCTGGGATTTGGCAAAAGGAGTGATGGGGTATCGTGGGTATAAGGAGGCATGCTGATAAGGAACTGAAAAATAAAGGTGATGGTATTTTATTTTTGGGAGTGAAAGTCAAGTGATTGAAAGATGCCCAAGTGAGGCTGCAGCATATATCTCTTTCTATCTAAGTTTCTCTCTTTCTTTTTCTCTTAATCACTATCTACTATGATTAGGTTTTAAAATGTTAGTATAAGTAAGTCATAGAAATGTAGGCTTAAGTATACTAGAGTAGAATATAGGCTTTAGGTCTAGCAACATAGTGAAGGTATAATAGAGGGTTTAACTTAGAGTAGTTTTTTTTTCCCCCTCCAAATACAAGTGGAACCTGGGACACAGAAAGCAGCATCCATGGTACACTGTGAGCTTGGCAGTCTGAGCAGCTTCAGAAGCTCCAGAAGCTGCCAAGAATGGCAGATGCCAGAGCCAGTGCAAGCTACAGCAGCCAGGCAGCTGAGCCCCATGGGACTTCAGTGCAACACAGGTGGCAGATGCCTGAGACAGGGTGAGCATGGAGGCTCTGCAAGCTTTCTGCCATGAAAAAGCCATGAGGAGCAGAAATGCAGTGCCATGAGAGAGGCAAATGGCAGGAAGAGGCTTGGAGTGCAACTAAGACTTTGGACCCTAGCTGCCAGAGCAAGACTGTCTCCTGGAGCCACAGTCCCTGGCAGCAAGAGCTCAGTAGAGAAGCCGTGGAAGAGGTGGAGAGCGGAGAGGGCAGCTGGACAGTGAGGGTGCAGTGTACCATGCCAGCTGTGTAAGAGATAAAGCCTCCATAGAAAGATGCACTCAGGCATACCAGGAGGGCCAGAGAACGGGTTCTCTGACACTGAGTGCATTCCAGGAGCACCAGGGAGCCTGAGGCTGCATATGGCAGAGCATGGGACTGGAGGACCACCAGCAGAGCAGGTAAAGCAGCTGTGGTGCAGTGGCTGTGGCTGGCCATGGCTGCGTTTCCTCCCAGGCCCAGGGTGCTGAGAGCAATGGCTCATTGTAGCAGGGGTGGCCTCTTGAGCTCATGTGGTGTGAGGCTATTGAAAGTCCTCAAGGTCTCAGGACACAGGAATCGTGGGAATGGCACAGACAGACTGGAACTGTGAAAGCCAAGTCAAAAGCCTTGCAGTTTCTGTTTGCTGGCTTTGCAGAGAGCTTTTTCAAAGAGCTCATAGTGTCTCAGTTACTATGGCAGTTACTTCTTCCTGAGGTAAGGTTCCCAGAGAAAGACTGTCATAAAATGCTGCTGAGAGTGAAGTTTCAGCAATACTTGTTTGAACTAGAATTGTTACTAGAATAGTTAACTGCAAAATGGTTTTGGTTGTGAATTTCTTCATATTAGAACTTTAAGGTTGATATCAGAAAGCTTTCTAGAACTTTAGGACTGGTATCAGAATTTTTTTTTTTTTTTTTTTTTTTTTTAGGTTCAGAATTCTTTTTGAACTTTTCAAACTTAAGAAATGAGATGGACAGGAGTGATTCCATTGCAATGGGACAACTTTTACTTTACCTGCATATATAGATTCTATTAACTGTGGTGATTCACGAACTGTTTTGTGTTTAAAATGTAACTATTTTAATGTAGAAATTTGGGGTTTTTCTACCTAAGCTCAAGATGCAGCTTAAGAAATTATAAAGAAAAGGGGGAGTTAATATTCCTCATTCTATTAAACTTAAATTTAAAAAAATATTTTCTTGTTACCTGAGTGGATTAATGTCAAGTTGTATTAATATACCCTATGTTTTGTATAGTTCTATTAAGAAATTGCTTTTGGATGTTTGATAAAGTTTGTAGGAAAGTGTTAATGGTTATGTTGAGAGTATTGCTTTTGTATATAGGTTTGTAGGACTTGTAATTGTGTATAGTAATATTTATGTTAGAGTTATTATGTTAACCTGTTGATCCTGATGCACCATGGTTTGGTGAAATTAAGGAAGTATTTAAGTTTGATGTGGATACATCAGAAGTTTATTCTATGTTTTGTTAGCAAGAAATGCAAATGGTTTAAGAGCAATTAAGTGATTGTTTTAAAGTGCATTTTTGCTAAAGTTTTTAGAGTAGTTCTATCAAGAGTTTGCTTTTGGATGTAAGTTTGAGAGAATTGTTAATTATGTATAGTAATATTTATGTTAGAATTATGTTAACCTGTTAATGTTTGGTGAAGCTAAGGGATCTTTAAATTTGATGCAGTTGCATCCGGAATTTGTTTTATTTGATGTGGTTGCATCAAGAGTTTATTGATTTAAAAAGGGGCTTGGTGTGCTGTAGTCACCTTAGACCCATTCCAAAAAGGATATTCCATCTTTATCATCCTCTACTCCTTCACTGGGAGGCATGACAGCTGTGGGGATTGCTGTGGTTGTTACAGCTACTTGAAAGCTCTTAATGGGGAGCTCTTTAAAATATTAAGATTGGGGTCAACAAAGGTTTTCTAGTGAGATCTGAGCTTGCTTTATAAGCAGGGCTGCATAAAAGGATGACTGGAAAACAGGCCTGAATACCAAATGTTTGGAAAGGTCTAGACTTTGTTGTATCTAGCAAAGGTGAGGTCTCTTCCCCTTGATATTATTATAAAAATCCCTTTTGAATAAAGTTCTGGGCCAGTGGATAAGGATCCAGGTCCTTCTGAGGCTAGCTTGTGTTTCTGTCTTTCTCTCTCCTCTCTACACTTTTTTCTAAATCTCTGATCCCTCACTCCTCAAGAGTACCCAGCTGAAGATGGGGTTGGTCCCCCACACTGTTCCCTGTGAAAGAGTTCAGTGTCTACCACCAGAGACTCAAGTGAGTGATTTAATATAGCAAAGTCAAGAGAAGTTGAATATGGAACTTAAATTGCTAAATCAGCTAAATCTAAAATAAGAACTTGGATTTTCTGGAGGGCCTAGAATAATCATGGGAGTCCTGGAAAGTGGAAGAGGCTGAATCAGTATGATAGGATGCATGAAAGACTCTACCAGAGATCATGTTTTAGATACAGAACAAAGAGATCTCAAACCAGAGAACACAGTCTCCAGGACCATAAAATTAAAGGTATAGTAATATACCTCCATAGCCTCCGGAAACATTTGAACTGCAACTGAGGATGATTTGTGTTAGAAGTCTCACCCCAAACTGTATAAATGAGTGTGCTGCTGTAATTAACCATATCTGTGTTACTTTATTACAGAAGCAACAGGAAACAAATGGAAATGCTGGACTTAACATCTCTAGATATCAAGAGAGCCCTTGTCTGAATATCTGCTGAACTGCTATTGCTCATTATTAAGTATTCAACATGTCTGTATGTATTTGACAAGGATTTTTAGATAAGTTATAGATTTCTTCACATATAGGTAGAATTTGTATGTTTATTGGTCAATCAGATGTCAAGTTTTCTGTCTGCTTCTATTTACAAAGGTAAACTAGCAATATATACTCACTAATAAGGTCTTTAAATGTAACCTAGGCTAAGGGCTTTAAAGTGACATAGACATAAATCAAATCACAACCCTATCCTTACGGATAATGTAATTTAAGTAATTTAAAATATAAGAAGTTCTATTTCCTCACCTATTAAAAATGAATAGAAAACTCTTAAGCCAGGGTCCATAGAACCATACCTTGAGAAGAGGATTGTATGTAAAAGATTATTGAGAGAATCAGTCTAAAAAAGACTCTTAAAGAATAAGCAAGATAGGGAAAGATGTGATTTCAGGTTAAATCCTAGCTTCAGTAAGATCTTGCAAGGGAGTCTCAGGTGGATATTATGTATGTGATTTTCTTGCTACTAGAGGAGGCAGACCAGGCTCTTCCACTCTCTTGGGCAGCACTTGGCAAACATATCCTGAGAGAGAAGTTAACTTCCAGTGGTACCTCATGGGTTTCTAAGTCTGAAGCAGAAAACATCTAGCAATTTTTTATGCATTTTTAATGCATTCTTTCAAAAAGAGACATGACACGTGAAGCAAAAGTATTCAGAAGATAGGGGAAAGATATTCCAGTTCAATCAATGGGACATGTGGAAGCTATTTCATAGAAACCTCTGTGTGTGTGTGTATGTGTGTGTGTGTGTGTGTGTGTGTGTGTGTATTCACACACATGTATTACTGTGAGTCTGGAAGTCAGAGGTCAACCTAGGGTGTTGCCCTCAACTTTTCTCTACTTTATTGGTTTGAGACAGGATTTCTCACTGAACTTGAAACTCATGAATTAGACTGAACTGGCAGGGGCTTCCTATCCCCATACCCCGAGGCCCAAACACTAGGGATGCAGGCACACACCTTTTGCACATGTGCTGGGGATCAGAAGTTCATGATTGTACAGCAAGCACTTTACCAATTGAACTCTTTCTCCAACCTCTAGTATCTTTTTTTATATCATGTCTAGTGTTATGCTCTGTACCTATGATGCTGTTATGAAATTCTTTCTTACAATACATATAAAATCCAAAAACAGTAAAGAAAGTAAAGTATAAATAAGGGAATATAAAGGTATTCCAGAAATGAAAGTAACCAAATTGGTGGAAAGTTTACAGTTGTGAGATCACAAAATGATGCTGATTTCTGTAGTATTGTTCACAGATCAAACGAGACTGACAACAATTTGCTTTCATCTTTAAAAAAAAATAGTCTGCTTAAAGTCAACCAATAAACAGACAATATATTACTTGATGATAATAAATCTGATGCAAAATATTATCTCTCTGTCTCTCTCCCCTGCAACAATTCTAAGCACTTCCAGAATAACTGTAATTCTTTCTTACAGAAAAGCGTCGAATTACTATCATCGCTACCTTCATTCTCTATATTTGACCACGCCTTCATTTCCCATAGTGCTTTAAAAGTTTTAAAGCATATTCACATTTTATATAATGCTTAGAATAACCTTGTCATATATATTTCACCACCTTTTTACAAGTGACAGAATAA